>NC_053022.1:221638938-221988283 GCF_003073215.2 Triticum urartu
CAACTAGTAGTGCTGATCATAACACTTCTATTAAAATGCTTAAAGAAGTTATTTTTCCAAGATTTGGAGTCCCTAGATATTTAATGATTGATGGTGGTTCACATTTTATTCATGGTGCTTTCCGTAAAATGCTTGCTAAATATGATGTTAATCATAGAATTGCATCTCCTTATCACCCTCAGTCTAGTGGTCAAGTAGAATAGAGCAATAGAGAACTCAAATTAATTTTGCAAAAGACTGTTAATAGATCTAGAAAGAATTGGTCCAAGAAACTTGATGATGCATTATGGGCCTATAGAACTGCATATAAAAATCCTGTGGGTATGTCTCCGTATAAAATGGTCTATGGAAAAGCATGTCACTTACCTCTCGAACTAGAACACAAGGCTTATTGGGCTATTGAAGAACTTAATTATGATTTTAAACTTGCTGGTGAGAAGAGGTTATTTGATATTAGCTCACTTGATCAATGGAGAACCCAAGCCTACGAAAATGCCAAGTTGTTTAAAGAAAAAGTTAAAATATGGCATGACAAAAGGATACAAAAGTGTGAGTTTAATGTAGGTGATTATGTATTGCTATACAACTCTTGTTTAAGATTTTTTGCAGGAAAACTTCTCTCTAAATGGGAAGTTCCTTACGTTATCGAGGAGGTCTACCGTTCCGGTGCCATAAAAATCAACAATTTTGAAGGCACAAATCCGAAGGTGGTGAACGGTCGAAGAATCAAACACTATATCTCAGGTAATCCCATAAATGTTGAAACCAATGTTATTGAAACCGTAACCCCGGAGGAATACATAAGGGACACTTTCTGGAACGTTTCAGACTCCGAAAAGGAATACGTATGTGGTACGGTAAGTAAACCAACTCCAAAACAGTTTTTAAGGCAATATTTCTCCGTTTTGGAATATTTAGAAAAATAAGCAGCAGTCTAGGAAGGACACGAGGGCTCCACGAGGGTGGAGGGCGCGCCCTACCCTACTGGGCGCGCCCCCCTACCTCATGGGCACCTCGTGTGCTCTCCGAATTCCATTTTCGTACACGACACGTATTTTTGTCGGTAAAAATTCATTATATAATCTCCCGGGGGTTTTGACTCCCGTATCACGCAAAAATCTCCTGTCTTTGTTTCAAGCTGTTTTCTGTCAGGGTTGTCAAGGCCAGGAACTATGTTGTCTCCCTCCTCCTCCAACCATGAGGGCAACGATGCTTGGCTAATGAAGATAGAGCTGAAGAGAAAAGAACCTATGGGGATCAACAAGGATGGAGGGATCAAGAAGGCCATGGAGGACCAAGTTCTGGCAACAGAAGACACCCTTCAACTGGATCACAATCTTCTTACCCCAACAGAAATCGAAGCTTTCAAGATGATTGAGTTAGCTCATATACAAAATAAGTATCTCACACGTGAAAATATTTTGTTGAAGGAGCATATCATCGCACTCAAGGGCATTATCCGCAAGTTAGAAGACCTCCTACGCTCGATGTGCGACTATCCATCATCAACAACTCCACCTTCTTCACCAACAAAGGAGACATAATCACATGGGTATGGGCACTCCACTTGGCAACTGCCAATCTTGGGGGAGTGCCCCGGTATCGTATCACCATCACTTTTATCTTTACCATTTTTCTTAGTTCGATCCTTTTGGTAATACCCTGATCTAGTAGAATAAAAGTTCTTAGTGTGATCTAGTTGTGAGTTTTGCTTTATTATCCTTCTATGTAATCGAGTCCGTGAGCTATATAATAAAGATTAGTGTTGAGTCAAGGGCTTGATTATTTTGCCATGATCCTAAGTGATTAAAAGAAAAGAGAAAGAAATAAAAAGAAACAAAGAGATCATGTGAATCTCATGGAGAGTAATGAGCTCACATAGAAAAAGTATGATGAATAAAAGTTGTTGAGAGTTGACAAGCATTGTTTTGGTCATCGTTGCAATTAATAGGAAGTAATAAAGAAAGAGAGTTCTTCACATATAGATATACTATCTTGGACATCTTTTATGATTGTGAGCACTCATTAAAATATGACATGCTAAAGAGTTGACGTTGGACAAGGGTTCTGAGATGAATTATATTGTCTTGGATCTTCCAACATGATGAGCTTGCCCTTCCCCCTCATGCTAGCCAAATTCATTGCACCAAGTAGAGATACTACCTGTGCTTCCAAATACCCTTAAACCAGTCTTGTCATAAGAGTCCATCATAACTACCTATGGATTGAGTAAGATCCATCAAGTAAGTTGTCATCGGTGCAAGCAATAAAAATTGCTCTCTAAATATGTATGATTGATTGGTGTGGAGGAAATAAGCTTTATACGATTGTCTGATATGGAAGTAATAAAAGCGACAGACTGCATAATAAAGGTCCATATCACAAGTGGCAATATAAAGTGACGTTCTTTCGCATTAAGATTTTGTGCATCCAACCATAAAAGCGCATGACAACCTCTGCTTCCCTCTGCGAAGGGCCTATCTTTTACTTTTATCTCCTACATTGCATAAGAGTCATGGTGATTTTCACCCTTCCTTTTTACACTTTATCCTTTGGAAGCACAATATGTTGGAAAGATCCTGGTATATATGGCTAATTGGATGTGAGTTTTCATGAACTATTACTGTTGACATTACCCTTGAGGTAAAACGTTGGGAGGCAAAACTATAAGCCCCTATCTTTCTCTGTGTCCGATTAAAACTCCATACCCATAAGTATTGCGTGAGTGTCCGCAATTGTGAAAGATTATATGATAGTTGAGTATGTGGACTTGCTGAAAAGCTCTTATACATTGACTCTTTCGTATGTTATGATAAATTGCAATTGCTTCAATGACTGAGATTATAGTTTGTTAGTTTTCAATGAAGTTTACGATTCATACTTGATATTGTGATTGAATTATTACTCTAGCATTAGAGATTATATGACAAGAATTATATAAGTTGTTGTTCTAAGAATGATCATGATGTCCTCATGTCCGTATTTTATTTTTATCGACACCTCTATCTCTAAACATGTGGACATATTTTTTGATTTCAGCTTTTCGCTTGAGGACAAGCGAGGTCTAAGCTTGGGGTAGTTGATACGTCCATTTTGCATCATGCTTTTATATCAATATTTATTGCATTATGGGTTGTTATTACACATTATGTCACAATACTTATGCCTATTCTCTCTTATTTTACAAGGTTTACATAAAGAGGGAGAATGCCGGCAGCTAGGATTCTGGGCTAGAAAAGGAGAAAATATTAGAGACCTATTCTGCACAGCTCCGGAAGTCCTGAAACTTCACGGAAGATGTTTTCTAAATATATAAAAAATACTAAGAGCAAGAACTTCACCAGGGGGGGCACACCCTGCCCACGAGGGTGGGGGCACGCCCTGCCCCCCTGGGCGCGCCCCCCTACCTCGTGGGCCCCTGGTGGCCCTCTGGTGGCCATCTTCTTCTATATGAAGTCTTTCGATGGGAAAAAAATCATAAGCCATCTTCTCGGATGAAACTCCGCCGCCACGAGGCGGAACCAATCTAGGGCTCTGGCGGAGCTGTTCTGCCGGGGAAACTTCCCTCCCGGAGGGGGAAGTCATCGCCATCGTCATCACCAACGCTCCTCTCATCGGGAGAGGGCAATCTCCATCAACATCTTCATCAGCACCATCTCATCTCAAAACCCTAGTTCATCTCTTGTATCCAATTCTTGTCTCCAAGTCCGGGATTGGTGCTAGTAGGTTGCTAGTAGTGTTAATTACTCCTTGTAGTTGATGCTAGTTGGCTTAATTGGTGGAAGATCATATGTTCAGATCCTATATACATATTAATACCCCTCTGATTATGAACATGTTTATGCTTTGTGAGTAGTTACTTTTGTTCCTGAGGACATGGGAGAAGTCTTGCTATTAGTAGTGATGTGAATTTGGTATTCGTTCGATATTTTGATAAGATGTATGTTGTCTCTCCTCTAGTGGTGTTATGTGAACATCGACTACATGACACTTCACCATTGTTTGGGCCTAGAGGAAGGCATTGGGGAGTAATAAGTTGATGATGGGTTGCTAGAGTGACAGAAGCTTAAACCCTAGTTTATGCGTTGCTTCGTAAGGGGCTGATTTGGATCCATATGTTTCATGCTATGGTTAGGTTTACCTTAATACTTTTGTTGTAGTTGCGGATGCTTGCAATAGAGGTTAATCATAAGTGGGATGCTTGTCCAAGTAAGGGCAATACCCAAGCACCGGTCCACCCACATACCAAATTATCAAAGTACTGAACACGAATCATATGAACATGATGAAAACTAGCTTGACGATATTCCCATGTGTCCTCGGGAGCGCTTTACATCATATAAGAGTTTGTCCAGGATTGTCCTTTGCTACAAGAAGGATTGGGCCACCTTGCTGCACCTTATTTACTTTTGTTACTTGTTGCTCGTTACAAATTATCTTATCATAAAACTATCTGTTACCACTTATTTCAGTACTTGCAGAGAATACCTTGCTGGAAACCGCTTATCATTTCCTTCTGCTCCTCGTTGGGTTCGACACTCTTACTTATCGAAAGGACTACGATAGATCCCCTATACTTGTGGGTCATCAGCAGTTCCTTACCTTCCCTCGTAGTTGAGGGATAAATCTTGGTTTTTGGATCTCTCAAGTTCTTCATAATGATAAGATGATATAAATCCCAAGTGACTCAAAGAATAGAGCTATGCTCCCCAGCAACGGCGCCAGAAAATAGTCTTGATAACCCACAAGTGTAGGGGATCACAACAGTTTTCGAGGTTAGAGTATTCAACCCAAATTTATTGATTCGACACAAGGGGACCCAAAGAATATTCTCAAGTATTAGCAGTTGAGTTGTCAATTCATCCACACCTGGATAACTTAGTATCTGCAGCAAAGTATTTAGTAGCAAAGTAATATGATAGTAGTGGTAACGTTAGCAAAAGGTAATGGTAGCAAAAGTAGTGTTTTTGGTATTTTGTAGTGATGATAGCAATAGCAGCGGAAAAGTAAATAAGAGAAGAACAATATATGGAAAGCTCGTAGGCAATGGATTGGTGATAGAGAATTATGCCGGATGTGGTTCATCATGTAACAGTCATAACCTAAGGTGACACAGAACTAGCTCCAATTCATCAATGTAATGTAGGCATGTATTCCGAATATAGTCATACGTGCTTATGGAAAAGAACTTGCATGACATCTTTTGTCCTACCCTCCCGTGGCAGCGGGTTCCTAGCAGAAACTAAGGGATATTAAGGCCTCCTTTTAGTAGAGTGCCGGAACAAAGCATGAACACATAGTGAATACATGAACTCCTCAAACTACGGTCATCACCGGTAAGTATCCCGATTATTGTCACTTCGGGGTTAACGGATCATAACACATAATAGGTGACTATAGACTTGCAAGATAGGATCAAGAACTCTCATATATTGATGAAAACATAATAGTTTCAGATCTGAAATCATGGCACTCGGGCCCTAGTGACAAGCATTAAGCATAGCAAAGTCATAGCAACATCAATCTCAGAACATAGTGGATAATAGGGATCAAACCCTAACAAAACTAACTCCATTACTTGATAAATCTCATCTAACCCATCACCGTCCAGCAAGCCTACGATGGAATTACTCACGCACGACGGTGAGCATCATGAAATTGGTGATGGAGGAAGGTTGATGATGACGATGGCGACGGATTCCCCTCTCCGAAGCCCCGAACGGACTCCAGATCAGCCCTCCCGAGAGGTTTTCGGGCTTGCGGCGGCTCCATATCGTAAAATGCAATGAATCCTTCTCCTTGATTTTTTTCTCTCCAAAAGCAAATATATAGAGTTGGAGTCGAGGTTGGAGGAGCTCCAGGGGGCCCACGAGGTAGGTGGCGCACCCTAGGGGGGCAGGCGCGCCCCCACCCTCGTGGCTAGGGTGTGGGCCCCCTGGTCTTCATCTTTTGCAAGGATTTTTTATTATTTCTGAGAAGATGTTCCGTGAAGTTTCAGGTCATTCCGAGAACTTTTGGTTCTGCACATAAATAACACCATGGTAATTCTGCTGAAAACAGCGTTAGTCCGGGTTAGTTCCATTCAAATCATGCAAGTTAGAGTCCAAAACAAGGGCAAAAGTGTTTGGAAAAGTAGATACGATGGAGACGTATCAAGATGCATTAATTAAATAAGAGATATTGTGATATCCTAACATATCCATGTTCCAACATGGAACAAACTTCAACTTCACCTGCAACTAGCAACGCTATAAGAGGGGCTGAGCAAAAGCGGTAACATAGCCAAACAACAGTTTGCTAGGGAGGTGGGTTAGAGGCTTGACATGGCAACATGGGAGGCATGATATAACAAGTGGTAGGTAGCGCGACATAGCGATAGAATGGACAACTAGCAAGCAAAGATAGAAGTGATTTCGAGGGTATGATCATCTTGCCTGAAATCTCGCAAGGAAGAAGAACGAGTCCATGAATAAGAAAAACAGACGTAGTCGAACGAATCCTCACAACTCCGGAACAAAACTGAAGCTAACGAGAGAAGCAACCCGGAAAGAAGCAAGCAAGATAGTAAACAACCATCACATAAACATGGCATGATGCACAACCAAGTATGATGCATGTCCGATTTAATGAGGCATGGCATGGCAAAGTGCACAAAAAATACTACAAATTAAGTGGAGCTCAATATGCAACGAGTTGCGTATTGATGAAACACCACATACATTTATTTATTTCTCTCCCATTATGTACCCAACAATATTAATTGTTGTTAAATATGGCAAGAGGTGAAGCATAAGAAAACTACCTATCTAGGCTAGTTTAAATGAGGTCGGAACAACAAACAACAATTCCGGAAAATCCCGATGTGCATATTTTAAGGTTGGTACTGATATGTCCTAAAGCATATTTTATTGTTGTTAAACAGTAAAACAAAGTGCATCATGTTAAACTAGGCATTTTTCTACCCCATTTACATATAAAGTTTATTAAATTCGGAGCTACGGTTAATTAGTTATGAAATAAATCATTTTAACATGGCATTTAAACAAATTAATGCAAATAGCAAGTTAAATTTTTTTAACAAGGATGAAAGTAGCATATTATTAAAGTAGCATATTATGAAACTAGACAAAATTCTAAGCATTTTTCATATAAAGTTAATTAATTCCGATGCATGGTTATTTACGTGTGAGCATTTTAAAATGATGGCAAATTCTGTAATTATGCATGTGAAGGAAAATTAACAAATTCGTCCAAGGAAAAACACGTCCACTGGCTGAAACTGCCTAGCTCAGCAAGCACAGGAGTGGGGCTGGGCGCTGCTCACCATGGCCAGGCCCAGTTCGATGCAGAGGCTGGAGGAGGCCGGACTGGATCTGGCAAAGGGAAGGAGCTGCTGGGCCTAGGGAAAGTGGGCCGACGGGATTTGGGCCACAGGGCGGCGCTGGCCCACGAGTGTGCGTGCGATGGATTGAGGGTTCCTGCTTTCCGAACAGAGACATGGCGCGACGTCGCTCCCGGCGGCAACGGGCGTGACGCTTGAAGGTCGGGGATGTGCGAAGGAGACCGGATCCGCGACGGGGAAGGATGGATCCATGCGTTGGGACTGGATTCGGCCAACGGCGGCGGCGATGTGGACCTCCGTTGACGGTTGACCATGGCGGCGGCGTCCTGCAGCTGATGCGGCGCGGGGATTAGAGAGGACCAGGGAAAATAGGGTGAGGACGAGGAGAGGCCCGGCGCTGTTGACCTGCTGGTCGGAGAGGTGGTCGCGGCCTTCGGCGACCCTGGTCTCTGGCGAGCGACGGGGTGGAGGCCGCGGGTCGCGGGCGATGAAGCTCGGGGTTGTACACGCAGGAGGCTGGAGGTGCGGGCGCTCGGGCTTGTGGCGGGACGGCTCAAGCCCAGATCTGGCCCGGGGTGGGCCCTGCGCGGGCCTGAGCGGGCCGCGGTGAAGTGGGGGCGCCGGGGGCACATGGCGAGATCTGGTAGGCTGTGGGCGGCGGCTCAGGTGGCGGCGGGCCAATGGCATCGCGCCAAGTGGCCACGAGGAGGTGGGTAGCGCCGGAATCGAAGGACAAGGCTGGAGGTGGCGGCGGCTAATGATTTGGGGGCGTTGAATTCAAGGAGGGGGGATTAGCTGCTGCCCAAAATGGCAAGGGGGGGTTTAAATAGGAAAGGGGGTTAGAATTAGGTTTAGGAGGGGTTTGAGGCCGTTTCGGAGCCATTCGATCGTGATCGGAGGGTCCGGAGCGGAGGGGGGTTTGATAGCTGGGCTAGTGGGCTGTGCTAGAGAGGTTGGGCTGAGATGAGAGGGAAGTAAAGCAGCCCGGCAACTGCTTACGGAGACCGAAAACGTCCGATGTTTGACCGACTATATTGTCTCTATAGTTATCCGCTGGGGCATCAAACAGACTCCGAATGCGATGAAACTTGGCGGGCGGCCTACTGACAACATAACAACACCGCATGCCAACTTTAAACCCATTATGAGAACATTTTTCGGCCACTTACAAAATAATATTTCGGACGTGCCGCGGGCGCGTGCAAGTGTGTCTAGGCTCAGAACGGACAATGGAAGGAACGGGGAGGCCGGGACGGATGCAAGTTTTGAAAACATGATGATGCAATGCACATGATGACATGGAAAGATGCAACAAACAAACGAGTGACAAGGCAACAACAACGAAAAACTGGAAGACACCTGGCGCAACGGTCTCGGGGCGTCACAACTCTCCACCACTACAAGAGGATCTCGTCCCGAGATCTAGGATGGCACCGGAGGGAAATGGAAGAGAAAGAGAAGAGGTAAAACTAAGTTGCTTCTTTGACAAATGAGTGAAACCAAAGAACCTTGTGAGGTTGAACAAATTGAAAGAAAGAATACAACAAAGATGAACAAAGTTGAAAACACTCAGTTAGAAAAAAGGAACAAGGAACATTGCGAAAACCTTGTAGGTTGAAAGACATAAGAAAAAGGGTTGCAATGGACAAGAAGTACATGCAAGCACTCTGGTAGAAACGAGATGTACAAGGAACGATAAGGATCAATTACGACAACTCTCCGGTTGGAAATGGAAGGCAAAAATATGAACTTGGCAAAATGAAAGCACTTGGATGAGACTCCGGCTAGAAGAGGAATGATAGACACAACACTCTAGTTAAAACAGGATAGAGAAGGAATAAGGATGATATAATTTGGACAGCACTCCGACTATAAATGGAAGGAATTGAACATGAACTTGACAAGATGAGAGGATACTTGACAAAATCAACAACACACTACCTCTGGAACAAAAGAGTGGAATGAAAACAACGGAGAAGAAAATGCCAGCTTCTGCCACAAATGAGTTTGGAGAGCACCCTTCCAGGTTATAATGGAGTTGTTGGGGAACCAACAACGAAATGAATAAGCTTGTAGTGGGCTTATGGAAAACTTCTCAAAACTATGAGGTGAAATTCTGCCACTAACGGAAACAATAGATTGGATTGATATCAACAAGGAGACGAGAAACTTATTCCACCGAGAGGATAAATGAAGAACCTGGGTCATTTATAAGCACCATAAATAGCAACAATCCTTAGGGAAAAGCTTTAGGTGAAATATAACCCAATATAACTCCAACAAAAAGATTGATTGGTTGAAAAGGTCTTTTGAACAAAGAGAAAATGATGGATTTAGAATATGTCCTCTGGACAACTTGTGAATCATGAAACACGAAGGAAAAATTATCAACAATGACATAACACCACCTCAAAAGATGGGATATGAAAGAATTGCACTTCGGAATGCAAGATGATGAATGCTTGAACTCCTCAAAACAAGACATGTGTTGAACACCATGTTTATTTTAGAGTATAGCTTGGCGGATCATAACTTCGAGAGAAATCTTGGGGACAATTAAAGAATGAAAGGAATCCTTGACGAACCACCATGAAGAAACTCTCGAAGAACTCCGGATAGATAAAAGAAGGTCGCAAGAAAAAGCACGAATCACCAGGAAGAATTAGAAAACGAATGAAGATACTTTAGGGAATTCAGATACGAGAGAACATAGAGATCATGAACTGATTAGAGAATACTCGAATGATGCACCGGTAAGATTTGGAGAACAATAGCTGAAAGCTGAGAATGAATAATTCTGAGATTATGGGCTCCGGAGAATCAAACTGAAAAGACTCCTGAATTGCTCCAGAAGGGTAAAAAGAATGCTCATAATCAAAAACAATTATGAGAGGAAAGCATCAAGCTAGAATCGTGAATCTTTGAAAGAACGGGTAAGGATTTAAGAGGAACTCTTCTTCAGTCTTCCAATGCAGAGAATGACGATGGGAAACACCACCATGAATTATTGAGGCACTCCGGAATGAAAATCAGAAAGGTTGAACCAACAATGAAAGAAATTGAAGGATCTTGGAGAAAGACATATGACTGATGACAATTCATTCTTACGTCACACTTTGAAAAGAATTTGATAGTAATTCCGAGAAAATTAGAAGATTCAAGTAAGATCCTGGGAAAAGACATGTGGGTTAGGGCCCACTCAAAAGATACACCATTGAAAAACTTTTAAAGCGAGATTGCACCAGTTGAATTAAATGGCTTGAATGAGATAACATGCTCGAAAGAGCTTGAACGAATGCAGAGTGGAAAACACGAATCTCCTGAGATATCTTCATCACCCAGGAACAATTGAATAGTGAGAAGTGTATAATTAAGAGGTGCACCGGTATGAGAAAACATTTGAAACGAGGAAAGGATATGATCAACAAAGCTTGAATTAAATCCACCAGAGAAGAAAAAAATGATGAATGATGAACTTGTAGAGCATCTTCATGAGAACCACCGGGTAAAAACATTGACGGAAAAGAATGGAGACACTTCCCATTAATAAAAGGATACTTGATTAAGACATCTGATTCCTTGAAGGAAAAGGGTGGGAGGGCGGGAAAACAAAGGCAACTTGGGACGGATGAAACAAATGACGTTGAGAAGACTTTGAGTTGATCTTGCGGATGGAAAAAAAATAGGATCATCTTGAAGAGAATCACGCCGGTTGAAAAGGATTGACATGAAAATCTTGATTATCATGAAGGATTAGTATTCACATAGAAATATGCTTAGGGAAGGTATGGAATCAACACTTGACATTGAAGCAACTCGAATACCACAACTCAAAACAAAAACAAAACAAAGGATTGGCTTGCAAAATAAGCCAAAACAAACATATGATAGATCCCATATCATATCATGTGTCTGTTGGAAACATATCCTACGAGATACTTGAATTCCCACTTATAAACTTCCGAAACTTTCTGGTTATGCAATCAGGTGTTGGGGATACAGAGGAAGCAATATATCTCACCCAATTCTAACAATCCCTACATCCAGTTGTATCCATCCTTCAACACATAACCAAGAAACCTTTGGAAATCGTTTACCTCAACCTTCAAAAAGCATCCGTTATACAAGTTATGGCAATACTCCCGAACTCCTGCCCCAGTACTGGGTGGCGTCGAGGTTATCTCACCAACAACTACATAAAAGAGATTTTTGATGTCGGTGAACTCAGGTATTCCAGAACTGCAACGATAAAATTGTGACGACAACATCTCGGAGCTCAACTCCCTGGGACACTGCCACAACCCCTAAATGTCAGGACGCACCAAGAACAATGTTCTCGTCACAAGACTATCGGAATGATTCCAAGATACCCGCGTGATCCTAAAAAAATTATCAAATTTGAGGAGAGGAGAGTCAAAACTTCTACGTCAGGAGTCCTCACCAGAGCGATGAAGGGACTGAGGAGTAAAAAGAATCCTACTCTCCGATATATATAATACTAAGACTCAAAACATTTTGTTCTAGACTCAACAACGTCAGCGGTTCGATCAAGCAGGGGGCTCCTAAGTCGGGGATGGCTCTGAGTACCAACTTGTAACACCCACAATGTGGCTATATCTCCCATGTGTCGGGGCACGACTTAGAGGCATAGCCGCATGGTAGTTTTGTCACAAGAGGGGTAATCTTCACACAGTCCCATGTACTGAATAAGAATGGGATAAAGAGTTCGCTTACAATCGCCACTTCACAAAAATAACAAGTTAAACATACATCATCAAGAATACAATAAGGGTCCGACTATGGAACCAAAATAAAATAAGACAACCCCAAATGCTAGATCCCCGATCGTCCCAACTAGGCACCACTACTGATCATCCGGAAAAGACACAAGACAACGACTAAGATCTTCATCAAGCTCCCACTTGATCGCGGTTGCATCACCTGCACTGGTATCAACGGCACCTGCAACTGTTTGGAAGTATCTGTGAGTCACGAGGACTCAGCAATCTCACACCCGTGAGATCATGACTATTTAAGCTTATGGGTAGGGTAAGGTAATGAGGTGGAGCTGCAGCAAGCACTAAGCATATATGGTGGCTAACATACGCAAATAAGAGCGAGAAGAGAAGCAACACAATGGCCGGGAAGCTAGAAGTGATCCTGAAACTACTTATGTTCAAGCATAACACAAGACTGTGTTCACTTCCCGGACTCCGCCGAAAAGAGACCATCACGGCTACACACGCGGTTGATTCATTTAATCAAGTTAAGTGTCAAGTTCTCTACAACCGGACATTAACAAATTCCCATCTGCCACATAACCGCAGGCACGGATCTCGAAAGTTTATACCCTGTAGGGGTGTCCCAACTTAGCCCATCACAAGCTCTCACGGTCAACGAAGGATATTCCTTCTCTCAGGAAGACCCGATCAGTCTCGGAATCCCGGTTACAAGACATTTCAACAATGGTAAATGTAACATCCCAAAATTCTAAATTTTGGAATGTTATAAACAAATAGATAGATTTGATTGATTGTTTGAGTGATTGTCTGAAAGTGAGTGAAATTCGAAACTTTTTGAAAGTTAAATGAGAGGGAATAAAAGGACTTTCCCAAACTTTCACCTTTTTCTTTTGATCCCCGAGAATTCAAATTCTTTTCATCACAAAACCCTGGAGAGAAGATGACATGACTTCTTCCATTTATTTAAATGACATGGGGTGTTGAAAATATTTGAATTTCATTTGGAAAATATTTCCAATTCAGAAACTTTATGCAACTCAATGATTTTCACGAGAGAAGATAAAATGACTTCTTCAAATTATGAAATATGAGTTGGGAGTTTCAAAGGATCAATTTCAAGTCCTTTTGGAATTAATTTTCAATTTGGACTTATTTGAGTTTTATTCAAATTATTTTTCTCCAAAAATAAAATATATGGAAAATAGGGTAACATGATTCCCTACATTAGAAAATTGGAGAGAAATAAATCTGAAATCATTTTGGTTTTTTTTAAAAAGATTTTGTTGGATTTTAATAGACCAGTAGCACTCTTTGAATTATCTGAATTTGTGTGTATTTTATTTAATGCAAGAAAAATGTTCACCGTGTAGAAAATCTTTTTCTGAAAATTTTGGTATATTATATGCCTATATAATATTTTCTTTTAATTTGTTTTATTATTTTATTTGTCTCGAAATGTTTTTTTTTAAATCCCGACTGGGCCGGCCCAGCCGAAGCCAGGCCAAGGCCCAGCTCCGCGCCGCCTTCCCCGTCGTCCCCGACCGGGACTCTCCCCGGAGTCCGACGCCGCCCCGCCTCCCTTGCCCCTTCCCCACGCCTCCCGAGGCCACCCCTCCTCCTTAAATACCGGGCCACCCCGGCCCCCTCTCCCTTCTCTCTCCTCGCCGCTGCCGCATCTCGCCGCAACTGCCGCGCCGCCGCCACTGCTCCGCCCGCGAGGCCTCCCGTCGCGGTCGCCTTGCCCCGCCGCCTGCAGCGCCACCCGCGCCGCGTAGCCCCGCTCGCCGGAGCCGTCCACCGCCGTTCGCCGGAGCTCGCCGGTCCGATCCGCTCCGTGAACCGCCGGTTCTCTTTGAACTGCCCCGAACCGGTATAAAACCACCCAGGTCCGGTTTATTTTCCTTTAGGTGATTTCGGTTTTCGTTAAAAAAACGGTTTAGTTTTTTTAGTTAGATCTATTTAGAGAACGTTCTCTGTTTAGAACTAGTTAGTGAACGTTCGTTATTTAGTGTTTTCTTTTTTCTGTTAATCTCGGCCAGGGACCCATCTGTGAAGATTTTATTTACAGATTAGTCCCTGATTTTCAAATGACTATAACTTTTTACTCGTTAGTCCAAATCCAACGAAACCAACGCCGACGTCTTCGTTATGATCTCCTCTATCCAGTAATCCAACTCAAACATGTTTCTGAAAAGTTTAAAATTTGAATTAGATCAGATTTGAATTCAAACTTCGTTTGATCATAACTTGAGTTTCGTAGCTCCATTTGAGTTGATTCTTTTTGCAAATCGAAGCTCTTGACCTAAACTTTCTGATAAGGCCAAATTCACATAATTTTGGTACTGTTAGAAAATGTTTTATGTTGCAAGAGTTATTTGCTTGGTTGTAGCGTTTTCCGAACTGTTTTCGTTGTTCTCTCCGATCTTTGAGTGATTGCTTATGTGTGGTTACTATTGCTTGATTACGATAGATTGACCGGAGTGTGACGAGTAGAGCTATCAAGATTTTTGAGTGCGAATCATCTTCATCAACATTGCAGGCAAGTTCACACTTTGATCATATCCCTTTAACACCCAGTTTTATGCATTAGTTTCAACCCTCAAACATTGCATGGTTAGGAATTGATAACATGTGGGTATTGGGAAGTGGTTGATGAGGTAGGAACCTATTGCCCTGCATTCAAACCTTGGGAGTTACTTTTACGTTATGCTTACATTGCCATGCTATGCTCGTAGACGTGGATTGGGTTTTGAGAGTATTCATGAAAGATGTGAGAGATTATTGTTAACTAAGGTTTAACTTAAGGTGGCTACTATAATACACATCTGGGTGGATTGGTTGGGGCACCCTGGGGATATACCAGTGGACTTGCCCGGACACCTGGGGATATACCAGTGTTGTCCTAGGAGATCCCGGGGTTACCGTGTGATCATCCTATGGTTCACCACCCAGGCTCAAAGGGATCATGAGACTATTCATACTAGAAACTTCTGTGTGCAGCCACAAGCTATTATGGGCTCTAGCATAGTTGACTAAGTCGTCCGAACTCTTACAGTGGTAGACTAGCAGATGTAGGGGATGTAGGTGGTACGGTCTACCCGATCGTAAGGTGCTAGCGCTTCTGAAAGACTATGTCTCGGTCATCCGTCTTCTCAAACACCATGTAGTGCGAGAAACCAAATGGAGGCGATCGAGTCTTGTGGGGAAAAGTGCGCAAACCTCTACAGAGTGTAATAAACTAATCATGGTTAGCCGTGTCCCCGGTTATGGACAATTTGAGTATCTAGTTCCTGGATTATCATGTGAATCTCATCATGTTACTTTAAATTAAGTTTGTTGGGTTTAATGATGTTACTTAATTGGGATTGAGAATGTTGTCAACCATTCTCAATGTTCAACAACCACCATGATAGTTAAATAAAATTTATTCCTTTGCAGTAGGGAAAAATTGGCTTTTCACAAAACATATAACCATAGAGCTTTTCCACCAGCCATATATGCATATAGTGATAGCCATTGTTCATCATTCTCTATGGTGTGAATTTGCCAGTACATTCAATGTACTGACCCTTTGTGGCTGCAACGTCTCATGTTGTAGGATATCTTACGACAAGTAAGTGATACGTTAGGGTTACGATTTCTACACTCAACTTTGCCATTGGTGTTGATGGGAATCCACAACTTTGTTACTTCCGCTATTTTGGATTGAGGTAATAGTATTTACGTTACTTTATACATGTGATTTACCTCTGTTATAAATCCTCGAGTATTGTATGTGTCAGCATACCGATCCAGGGATGACACTTAAGCATAGAGACTTGATCCATTCGGGTCGGGTCACTACAGTAAAACAAGACCAGCAAAGCCACCTGATGTGCCGACAATCCCGATAGGAGTTGCACGTATCTCGTTCTCAGGGCGACACCGGATGACACAAGCTACGAGTAAAACCAGACCTCAAGTTTCCCCGAGGTGGCCCCGCAGGCGGCTCGGTTCGGACCAACACTTGGAGAAGCACTGGCCCGAGGGGGTTAAAATAAAGATGACCCTCGGGACCAAGGTTGGGCCTTGCTGGAGGAGTTTTATTCAAAGCGAACTGTCAAGGGGGTCCCATAACACCCAACCGCGTAAGGAACGCAAAATCAAGGAACATAACACTGGTATGATGGAAACTAGGGCGACAAGAGTGGAACAAAACACCAGGCATAAGGCCGAGCCTTCCACCCTTTACCAAGTATATAGATGCATTAATTAAATAAGAGATATTGTGATATCCCAACATATCCATGTTCCAACATGGAACAAACTTCAACTTCACCTGCAACTAGCAACGCTATAAGAGGCTGAGCAAAAGCGATAACATAGCCAAACAACGGTTTGCTAGGAAGGTGGGTTAGAGGCTTGACATGGCAACATGGGAGGCATGATATAACAAGTGGTAGGTAGCGCGACATAGAGATAGAACGGACAACTAGCAAGCAAAGATAGAAGTGATTTTGAGGGTATGATCATCTTGCCTGAAATCCCACAAGGAAGAAGAACGAGTCCATGAAAAAGACAAACGGAAGTAGTCGAACGAATCCTCACAACTCCGGAACGGAACCGAAGCTAACGAGAGAAGCAACCCGGAAAGAAGCAAGCAACATAGTAAACAACCATCACATAAACATGGCATGCTGCACAACCAAGTATGATGCATGTCCGGTTTAATGAGGCATGGCATGGCAAAGTGCACAAACAATACTACAAATTAAGTGGAGCTCAATATGCAATGAGTTGCATATTGACGAAACACCACATACATTTATTTAGTTCTCTCCCGTTATGTACCCAACAATATGAAATGTTGTTAAACATGGCAAGAGGTGAATCATAAGAAAACTACCTATCTAGGCTAATTTAAATGAGGCCGGAACAACAAACAACAATTCCGGAAAATCCCCATGTGCATATTTTAAGGTTGGTACTGATCTGTCCTAAAGCATATTTTATTGTTGTTAAACAGTAAAACAAAGTGCATCATGTTAAACTAGGAATTTTTCTACCCCATTTACATATAAAGTTTATTAAATTCGGAGCTACGGTTAATTAGTTATGAAATAAATCATTTTAACATGGCATTTAAACAAATTAATGCAAACAACAGGTTTTTTTAACTAGGATGAAAGTAGCATATTATGAAACTAGACAAAATTCTAAGCATTTTTCATATAAAGTTTAATTAATTCCGATGCATGGTTATTTAGGTGTGAGCATTTTAAAATGATGGCAAATTCTGTAATTATGCGTGTGAAAGAAAATTAGCAAATTCGTCCAAGGAAAAACACGTCCACGGGCTGAAACTACTTAGCCCAACAAGCACAGGAGAGGGGCTGGGCACTGCTCACCGTGGCAAGGCCCAATTCGATGCAGAGGTTGGAGGAGGTCGGGCTGGATCTGGCAAAGGGAAGGAGCTGCTGGGCCTAGGGAAAGTGGGCCGACGGGATCTGGGCCGCGGGACGGCGTTGGCCCACGAGCGTGTGTGCGATGGATTGAGGGTTCCTGCTTTCTGAAGAGAGACACGGCGCGACGTCGCTCCTGGTGGCAACGGGCGTGACGCCGGAAGGTCGGGGACGTGCGAAGGAGACCAGATCCGCGACGGGGAAGGATGGATCCATGCGCTGGGACTGGATCCGGCCAACGGCGACGGCGATGTGGATCTCCGGTGATGGTTGACCATGGCAGCGGCGTCCTGCAGCTGATGCGGCGCGGGGATTGGAGAGGACCAGGGAAAACGGGGTGAGGACGAGGAGAGGCCTAGCGCTGTTGACCTGGTGGTCGGAGAGGTGGTCGCGGCCTCCCGTGACCCTGGTCTCCAGCGAGCGATGGGGTGGAGGCGACGGGTCGCGGGTGATGAAGCTCGGGGTTGTCCACGCGGGAGGCTGGAGGTGCGGGCGCTCGAGCGCGCGGCGGGACGGCTCAGGCCCAAATCTAGCACGGGGCGGGCCCTGCGCGGGCCTGAGCGGGCCACGGTGAAGTGGGGGTGCCGGGGGCACATGGCGAGATCTAGTAGGCTGTGGGCGGCGGCTCAGGTGGCAGCGGGCCAATGGCATCGTGCCAAGTGGCCGCGAGGAGGTGGGGAGCGCCAGAATCGAAGGAGAAGGCTGGAGGTGGCGGCGGCTGATGATTTGGGGGCGCTGAATTCGAGGAGGGGGGATTAGCTGCTGCCCAAAATGGCAAGAGGGAGGTTTAAATAGGAAAGGGGGGTTAGGATTAGGGTTAGGAGGGGTTTGAGGCCGTTTCGGAGCCATTTGATCTCGATCGGAGGGTCCGGAGCGGAGGGGGTTTGATAGGTGGGCTAGTGGGTTGTGCTAGAGAGGTTTGGGCTGAGATGAGAGGGAAGTAAAGCAGCCCGGCAACTGCTTCCGGAGACCGAAAACATCCGACGTTTGACCGACTATATTGTGGCTATAGTTATCTGTTGGGGCCTCAAACGGACTCCGAATGCGATGAAACTTGGCAGCCGGCCTAGTAACAACATAACAACACCACATGCCAACTTTGAACCCATTCCGAGAACATTTTCCGGGCACTTATAAAATAATATTTCGGACGTGCCGCGGCGCGTGCAAGTGTGTCTGGGCTCAGAACGAACAACGGAAGGAACGGGGGGCCGGGACGGATGCAAGTTTTGAAAACATGATGATGCAATGCACATGATGACATGGCAAGATGCAACAAACAAACGAGTGACAAGGCAACAACAGCAAAAAACTGGAAGACACCTGACGCAACGGCCTCGGGGCGTCACAAACACCTAGTTGTTTATTCTTGGAAGCCTCCCTTATGGGGAAATGTCTCCTAGTGCTTCCACTGAGCCATGGTAGTTCGCTACTGCTCCGGAACACTTAGGTTGTCCGGCATGTATCCTTCTTTGTTCCTGTGTTTGTCCCTTCAGGGAATTGTCATGCGTTGTTCCTTTAAGTCCTTGTAGCTTCCTATGACTTGGGTTCATACATTGATGACCGACACGTTCATTGCTGGGTTACGTATGTCTGTCCCTATAAGTTTGTGCCACCTTGGGTTTATGACTAGTCATGTCGGCCCGGGTTCTCTATCATATGGATGATAGCGACACAATCATATACGTGAGCCAAAAGGCGCAAAGTTCCCAGCCAAGGTAAGGCTGCAGCCGTGGGACTACCGTGCGTGAGGCCGCAAAGTGATATGATGTGTTACATGCTAGATCGGTGTGACTTAGGATCGGGGTCCTAACAGCCTTGGGGGTACTCCTTAACCTCTTGTTGGAGTTCATCCTCGTACCTAATGACACGTAGCATATTTTGGTGTGGTAGCAACCAAGTTCCATTCATGTCCATATTTATCTCAAGTAGGATTGAGTTCACCTTGATTACAATGGTGTGGGCTCGAGCTCTTGCCATAGGCCCACGTGGTGCTTGATGTGTCGGTGTAGAGTCCATGGGGATGATGGAAGGATGCTCTGCATCCTCATACATGGGACGAAACTGACAACATGCAAGAATCATATTGGACGACCCATATGACGCTACTGGCCTAATTCGGAAAGGCCATAATGGGTCGTGGGTTCCCAGGCCGTAAATGGGCTATATGCGAACAGGTTATTAACAGGCTTTCCATGGGCTGGCCCACTAACTTTTGACCAAGTCAAACAGGCTGGCCTTTTAAACATAAAAAGGACACTGTTCGTTCGTGCCACGTGCCGACGTATCATAGGCGCCTCTCGTCCATTGAATGGATGACATTTGTCCCAACGCCGAGCTAACATGTGGTTCCTTTGGCCAATGAGAATTTTACACATGGAAAATCCCCATTGGTCCGGGCTGTTAACGGGTTACCGGATCCAAACTGGAACCCGATAACTTAATGACGACCCATTGCGGTGGATGCCACATGTCTGTTACCCTTGACGAAAAAACTTCCATGACGCGTCTTTTATTGTCATGGAAATGGACATTTCCGTGATGATAATTTTAGTATTTTCATGGAACACTTCTACGACAGCATAGGTATGACTATCTTGATTCTGTCATAAAATCGTCATGAATGTACATGCATGATAGAAAACGTGACCTACTGTGACAAACACGTATCATCATGGAAGTGTTTTTTGTAGTGCTGCTATCCATTATGTGTATGTGAATTTAGCACATGTGTGATTAGATCTTGATCAATTGAGTGTTGTTCTTGTGTTCTTCTCTTGATTTTCTCCTTTCCCTACCTCCAAGTGTGGAAAGATCATGAAATAGGGTTCCACCCTACATCATCTTGGATCAGAGCATAGGTTGATTCACATCTTGGAGTCCTACCCCCACTTTCTAGCCTAATTTTGCTTGTTTTTGGCCAATTTTGAAAATCCCCACAAAAAAGCCATACCAATTTTTTTTGTCATTTGTTGGTTTGAGGATGTTTTGTTGATTTTGATCCATGGATTCATTGTGTTGCAAGTGGATCTAGCATTCCCCACATTCTCCACCATGAAACCCGCCCCAAAATCGCTCAATTTTTTCTCTTTACCCAAATTTTCGTGTTCTTCCCGAGCCTCAAATCCCCACGGACGACCTGCCCGGACGATCCGGACGAAGTCCTGGACGATCCAGAGATTTCCCGGATGAACCGGACCCTCTCCCGAATCATCCGACTACACCTGTCGAAACTAAAAAAAGACAGCTGCCACCACCACTCTCTTCTGCATATCCAGCCATTGTCCACCACCATTGCACCTTCCGCTACCACCAGTTTGACATTTGGTATTTGTCGATGTTGTTTATCAACGGTATCATCCAAAATTGATCTTAAAATTGGCTACTATCAAATTTGCATATAAAGGGTGATGAACGGAAAACGGCTTTTGAAACCAGATTTGGCTTATGAATGGTTAGTCATGCCTATGGCCTTATCCAAAGCACCTAGCACATTCATGCGAGTCATGCATTATGTCCTTCGAAAATACATTTGCATTTGTGTTGTGGTATACTTTGATGATATCCTTATCTTTAGCCAATCTCTAGAAGATCATGTCAAACATCTTCGAGAGGTCTAGCAAGTTCTATGAAACGAGCATCTTTATGTGAATATGGAAAAATGCACTTTTGGTGTTGATAAGCTTGTTTTCTTGGACTTTGTTGTGTCTTCTAAGTGTGTTCAAGTAGACGAGTCTATGATTGACGCTATTAAAACATTACGACACTAGTGGTAATGGCATAGGTGGCGTGTTGATGCAAGAGAAGCGACTCATTGCTTATTTTAGTGAGGAACTTTCCGGCGCACAACTTAATTATCCCATCTATGACAAAGAGTTGTATGCTTTGGTAAGGGTTTTGCGTGTTTGGGAGCATTATCTTCAGTCTCATGAATTTGTCCTACATACGGATCATGAAACGCTTAATTACCTTAAAGGTCAAACCAAGTTGAATAAACAACATGTCAGATGCTCTTTCCCTCAAGTACATGTTAGTTGCTCAACTTGAATTGAATCTTACTAGATTTGAGCACATTAAAGACTTGTATGCGCATGGTACTTCGTTTGTGATTCCTTGTGCCAATTGGCAAGCTAAAATTTCTTGGGAGCGGTGTTATCTCAAGGATGGCTATCTTATCAGACTAACAAACTTTGTATACCCGAGTCTTCTCTTCGTTTGTTGCTTTTGCAAGAAGCTCATGATGGAGGACTTGTGGGACACTTCGGCCGCGACAAGACCTTCACCATACTCTCCAAGAACAACTTTTGGCCAAAGATGTTTCACGACGTCGCACGCTACACTAACAGGTGCATCAAATGTCGCAAAGCTAAGTCCCAAGCTCAATCTCATGGCTTACATATGCCACTTCCTATTCTGCACCACCCATGGGAAGATATTTAGTATGGACTATGTGCTTGGTTTGGCTAGAACCCCAAATGGTAAAGATTCATTTTTTGTGGACCGTTTCTCTAAGATAGCACATTTCATTCCTTGCAACAAGACAAACGATGCTTCAGATGTTGCAAATCTCTTTTGTAGGGAAATCTTGCGATTGCATGAAGTGCCCAAGACGATTGTGTCGGACCGCGATGTCAAGTTCCTAAGTTACTTTAAGACACCATGCGCCAAGATCGGAATCAAGCTACTTTTCTCATCAACATACCACCCACAAACCAACGGGCAAATGAAGGTCACCAATCGGACTCTCTCTACACTCCTCCCCGTCTTGATCAAGAAGAACATCAAGTAATGGGAAGAATGCTTGCCCATAGCCGAATACACCTACAATCGAGCACGACACTCGACAACTGGCAAGTCCCCTTCAAGGTCGTCTACGGCTTCAACCCGTTGTCACCGTTGGACATCCTTCCTCTACCACTAGAAGAGCGAACCAACATGGACATGAGTAGAAGAGCAAGTTACCTCAAGAAGGTGCATGAAGAGACATGCCGGACGATCGAGAATCAAGTGCACCACCTCGCTACCAAGCGCAACATCAACAAGCACCCCATGGTGTTCAACCCCGAGGACCTTGTGTGCGTACACCATGCAAAGAACGTTTCCCCAATGAGCGCAAGTCCAAGCTCCCACCTCGTGTTGATGGACCATTCGAGGTGCTAGCTCGCTACAATAACTATGCCTACAAGATTGATCTCCCGCGCGACAAGTACATCGTGAGCTACATCTTCAACGTCAAAGACCTATCTGCCTTCCATTGTGATGGAGTTAATGATCCGAGGTCGAGTCTTCCCGAGAGGGGGGAGATGATGCGGAGCATCCTACAGTCATCCCCATGGACGTACCCTCATCTCCCAAGACACCAAGTGAACCAATGACTAGAGCTCGTGCAAGGGCCATTGAAATCGAGGTGAACTCGCACTTCTCTGAGCTTACACACTCCGCATGGGAGACATGGCTACTACCTCAAGAGGAGACGCTGCGTGTGATCATGTACTTCGAGGATGGCCATGGAGCCACTATGAACAACGGACAAGATAGTGAGGACGCTAAGCACGAGAAGCAAGAGAAGGAGCTGACGGCCAGCTACAGCCACCGGATGACCGGTCCTTATCAGACGTTCGGCGCCCTAAGGATCAATCAGCCAGATGGCCCAGCCGACGAACCCTACAGCGGTCGGACGACCGGCAAGTACTGGACGTCTGACATCCTCCAGCAACTGAACGACGGCCCTCCTCCGAAACTCCGGTGCCACTAGTCTAGTACTAAAATAGCGGAAGAAGGAATCCTTCTAGATGTCCGAGCCCCGGACATCCGATGTCCTCCTGACAACCGGATGCTCGTGAGCCACCGGATGACTGGTAACCTCCGGACGTTCAGAACTGCCTGTGTGCAGCCACTCTGGTTTGGACCCATTTATCCCCCTCTCTCCTCTAGACTATATATACCCCTTCACTTGGATGAAGTGGGGTTAGCAAAGTATATTGATATTATCTAGAGAGAGCTTTGCTCATCTTCCCCTCCTCTTGGAGACCAAGATCTCTTAGGAGAAGATCCCTAAGTGGATATCAAGACCTCCCTTGTGGAGAAGACTATTATCAAGACTTCATCTCCTTTGGATTTGGGAAGGACCTTACCAATGTGCTATTTTCTCTTGATTGTTCATCTCATACTTGTGGGTCTCATGTATGCTATTCTGGTGGATGTGTGATTTGGGTTTTATTTGAGTAATTCCTCTTGTTGTTCTTGTTGATTTCCCCCTTTACCCCTCGAAGTGGGAACATATCATCAATTGGGGTTCCACCCTACATCAAAAGCTCAATAAGGCAACCTCAGTTTCGATAGCTCTTGCACACGCTCTTGTCATCGGTCCACTTGGTGTTTGGGGTGATGATGGAATGACCATGGGGATGACCGAAGGATGCTTTGAATCAGGTGTGGTACAATGCGACATCGCAGAGGAGGCGGGGAGGTGGCGGCATGACGAGAGGAGGAGGTGCATCTGGCTACAAAGGGATCGATGAAGGAACGCTCATGGTGGTGGCACGCGAAGGAGGATCGAGATTCGGGGGAGAAGAGGAGGGATGATCCTGGCTAGAGAGGGCGAGCGGTTGGCGCACATCAAAGCCAGCCACATCGGCCCCCATCCCCACTTCCCAAGCATAGCCGCAACCGACACACAATGCCGAAAACGCTGGAAAGAAGCCACACATCATTTGGCAGGTGGGCCCCACAAAGAGTAAAAATCGTACACACAGTTAGAACGTTAGCCCAGATGCATGAGGTAGCAGTAATTCGTGGGAGCTAAGTAACTTAAGAGTGACCTTTTCCGTAATAAAAGATCTATTGAAGTTTTTCTTTTTGGCAAAAACACTTCGCGAGCAACGGTTCGAAGCCCTTTCACCATTGCGAGCAGTCCCACACCACGCCAGTTCCCACGTTATCATGCAGACAACAGAAGACGACCGAGTGACTAACAATGAATCATTAGCGTGATTTTTGAACAATCTTTTTTTGTAGTTTGCAACTTTGTGACTATTTGAACATAACGCACAATCTTATGTACCTTGCACTTGCCTCATCTCTACCGTTGGCCATATAGCAAAGTCCATAATAAATCGAGCAACTCGGACTTTTGGCGCACGGGGGCAATGGAGCACATTACTTTAAACAACTCAAATAATGCTATATTTTTAACACAAGTATATATGGATGTTCTCTAGGTACTCCCTCTGTTTCGAAATAATTGAAGTTCCGGATTTGTCTTAAGTCAAACTTCAGTAAGCTTGACCAGTTCTATACAAAAATATATCAACATCTACAAATAAAATTTTTTGCTTTATTAGATCCATTATAAAATGTATTTTCATATTATATGTAGTTGTATTTGATATGGTAGATCTTAGCA
This sequence comes from Triticum urartu, assembly GCF_003073215.2. Taxonomy (NCBI): domain Eukaryota; kingdom Viridiplantae; phylum Streptophyta; class Magnoliopsida; order Poales; family Poaceae; genus Triticum; species Triticum urartu. The sequence goes on from NC_053022.1 coordinate 221,663,869, forward strand.
AAATTTTCTAGAGACCGAATCAAACTTTAAAATGTTTGACTTAGGACAATACTTTAATTTTTTTTGCGGGTAATTTTAATTATTTTGGAATGAAGGAAGCACATGTTAAATTTCGTTCAATAATAACGCTACACAAAAAAGCTGGTACCATAAATAAATCTGAATTTTTTGAACCATGAAAATTACTACCTACGTAACATTTTCAAACTTGAAAAAGAAGGTGCTCGTAATGCACCTGCTCCAAAGCGACTTCCGTACTCAGAAGCCTTTTCGAGCTATTTAAAAGGCAAGGCGAGACGCCAACGCTGAGGCCAGCAACACATCTTGGGCAGTCTTCATTCCTCTCCTCTCCAACTCGTCGCAGCCGCAAATCGCAAGGACAGCAGGAGCTAACCCGACGAGGCCACGCGACCACCACCCACCGGTCTAGCGCCTCCTCGTCGTCGCCGTTGCTTCCCGCCCGTTCCCTCGGTTCCGCCTGAAATCGCGATGGTGAGAAATTAAATTAACCTTTGCTGGTGGGCATGTCCATTTCCTCTAGCGCGTGTCGGTGAGTTGAGTTGCTGAGATCGGTGTGGTTGGTGCAGACGAAGAAGCAGCGCAGGGAGGCTGGCGCCAGGCGGCAGCAGCAGGCCCGCCAGCGGCTGCGGCCGCCGCCGCTGCTGCAAGCGCGCGACGAGCGCTCCGTCTCATGCACCACCTTCAACATCCTCGCGCCGATCTACAAGCGCATGGATTCTGAGGTGAGCTGGATCTTACCCTTTTCCCTCCCCTTGGAATCCACTTGTTTCATCTTGTGTTGGGAGGAGTTGCCGCCGGTATTTTGTTGGATCGGTAAAGTAACGTGTCCGTGGGCATTGGGCACAGAATGGCAGGGAGAGCCAGAACAGGGCCAACTGGTTTAGCAGGAATGAGAAAATCATCGACCGCCTCCTCGGCGATCGCTCCTCCATCATCTGCCTCCAGGTGAGGGGGATTGACCGATTATTCACTTCCATGGATGTTTGCGCAAGGATGTGATTGATAGGTTGTCTTGGTATTGTGTCAGGAGGTGTGGTTGGGGAATGATGAGCTAGTAAACATGTACGAGAAGCGGCTCGGTGATGCGAATTATACGCTGTTCAAGCTAGCCCGCACAAATAACCGCGGAGATGGTGAGCTCTCTCTCTCTCTCTCTCTCTCTCTCTCTCTCTCGCCCATTTCAGGTAGTATTATGACAAAGTATCTTGTGGTATGGATTAAGTAAGTTGACGTGTGTTGTTCCTTTTAGCCACCACCGTCTATTTTGCCTGCTCCATCCAAATGGTTGTTTGTTCTGAGATTGCTATAAATATTACTTGTAAGCTGTTATGTTCAATGCCTTCGATACTGATACATGCAATATCTGTCAGTAGCCATGATTGGCTGTTTTGTTCTGGAATTTATCGGAGAAAGCACATTCAATTTCTTAACTATAGCGTTGTTACAGAATGCTACTGGGATCAGTCTGCAAATTTTCACTCAAATTGTATATTCCCCACCCAGGTCTTCTAACTGCTGTACATAGGAATTACTTCTGTGTCTTGAACCACCGGGAGCTTCTTTTCAATGATTTTGGAGATCGAGTTGCTCAGCTATTGCATGTTGAGTCAGCCATACCTTTCTTGCAAAATCGGAGCAGCAGCTATGTCCAGCAGCAGAGCCTCATCGTGAACACTCATTTGGTGTTTCCCCACGATCACAGCCTTTCAATAGTTCGACTGAAGCAGGTATGATTAGTATGTTGTACACTTAATCATTCAGCCTGCCAATATTTCAGCATGGTATGTAACAATTGACTGCCGTGTCCATGGTAGGTATATAAGATCCTTCAGTACATAGAAGCTTACCAGGAAGAGCATAAACTTGGTCCAATGCCTATCATCTTATGTGGGTGAGTATGCAGTAAACATGCTATTTTTTACGTTCTTCTATGAATATCAGAGTGAAATATTAACATATGATCAGGGCATTCATATTATAGTGATTGGAATGGAAGTAAGCGCGGCCAAGTTTACAAATTTCTTCGTTCACAAGGATTTGTTTCATCATATGACACTGCTCATCAGTACAGTGACAGCGAAGAAGATGCACACAAGGTAACAGGACAATTCTGTTTTACTACTAATGCTTGATAGCCCAGCAACGCTTAATATGTATGTATGGTTGCATTGTATTCTAATTTTCTCCTCCTTTACCTCTTCTTGAGTATAGTGGGTGAGTCATCGGAATCATAGAGGGAACATCTGTGGAGTTGATTTTATATGGCTTCTGAATCCAGACAAGTGCAGGAAGCCCCTGAAAACTAGCTGGAATGAAGCTGTCTTTGGTATTATCAAGGTAAGCAAACATGATCAACACTGTGTCATTAATTAAAAAAAGGCATACTATAGCTAAAATAGTATTACGTTCGTTGTCTCTTAACTCTGAAAGTCTAAACTGTTCTCTTTTCAGTATCTTCTTCTCCAAGTTGCATCCCTTCCGGAGGAGAATGCATTTGCACTTCTCAAAGCTGACAGTTCAGATGATCGTATCACATATTCAAGCTTCTGCCAGGCACTTTGTCAGGTATTAAGGACACTATGTGTGTGCTATGTAGAAAACACTTACTCCCTCCGTCCCACTATGTAAGACGTTTTTTGACACTACAGTAGTGTAAAAAATGTCTTACATTATAGGACAGAGGGAGTACTTTAGAAAATACTTTTTCTAATGCTACAATAAATGCAGTTAGGAATGGTCCACCCCGATCGTGTAAATTCTGAAGAAATGGAAGATCTATGGAGTGAAGTTGACCACGATGGGAATGGTGCTGTTGACTACAAAGAATTTCAGGTAATTACTTGTGCGTGTCTTTTCTTTTTGGGTGGGTGGTGGTGGGGGTTGGGGGGATTCATGTCACATGGAAAGATATCTTGGTTTCAAAATTTGAATATGTAGAATAAAATGCTAATGCAAGATTATAGACGACACACCGAGGCATGCTATTTGTTAACAAGATTCACGCTACATCCCCGGGGCAATGACTACGGGCGCTCCTCCCCAAGATACCGCAACACCGGCCGCCTGTTCGCACATGAACACGTCACCGTGTACCTCCAATACCGAGGGTGATGCACCGCAGCTCACATCGAAGGAGACCCGTCCGGAAGCACGGTATGCAAGCAATCCGACGGGTGCTTCTGAGGACCCGAAACCCCATGCGCCCGGGAGGGACCCCGTCTGGACGCGCGGCGGCTATGGGCTGCCCTAGGTTGATTTGCTCGCCCTAGAGCCTCGAGGATCGCTGCCCTTCAACATGAAGAATGAATGGAGAACGGGAGAAAGAACAAGGGAGAGATGTAAAAACTAGGGTAAAAAGTAGTATATTGATATGTCGATTGTGTGTTGTTCAATCGGCCGTCACCTCCCATCTATTTATGAGGCGGCTGGACTTCCCGTACAAGAAAAAGACTAAAAAGTCCGTCCAAAATGTCAAAAACCCTAACCTAACTTGGACAGGAGTCTTTGGCAATTTTCCAGATCAACTCGGAGCCACTGAGTGGTTCGTTTCGGTCCCTCCGAGTGAACGTTGCCAACCTTCTGTAATTTTTCGGATCAACTCGGTCTCACTGATTGGTTTGCTTCGGTCCCACCGAGTGAACGTTGCCAACCTCCTCTAATTTTCCAGATCAACTCGGTCTCACCGAGTCAAATCAACTCGGTCGGTCCGAAATGACTCTGCAGCTTCTGTTTCTGACATTGTTTTGCCTCCATAGGTTGCATACAACCTCGGATTAAGGCGATTTTTATATCAAAATCAACCGTTTCGATGAGACGCACAACTTTTGTGTTGAAACATTTTCCATCAGAGGCCATCTTAATCGAGTTTCTGGCCACTATATAATCTGATGTCCACAAGATCATCTCTGCAATTGTCACAACTTTTGCATCCGAGCTCCGTTTCGGACCATCTTCGTATCCATCTTGATCTCCTTGAAGAGAGCTATCCGGAGGTGACTTTCAATCATAAGTTTGAATTTAGTCTTGATATAGCCTAAGCTACTTTTATGACTGTGCCACTTTTGAGCGTCAACACATGCCCCCCTGTTTTTTTGGCAAAGCTAGCGTGCCGAAAAATAACCTATATTGTGTTTTTTCTAAGGACGATGTCAACACTCCATCGGCCATTTATATGTGCTTAGGGCGATAAATCTATATTGGCCATGTTCATGCTTAGGGCGATAATTCTATATCGGCCATTGATTTTAACTTCTTGTTTACATGATACCTTGGAGCCGATTACCACCAATCGGCTTTAAAGAGATGGGAATGAACCCGTTCCTTGTGGCACTAAGGAAATCAAATTCCGAGAGGTCACGCCCTGTTAAGCAAGTAACATCGGGATGATTCCAATCCACTGATGCATCGGCCAAAGCAACACAAGCCGAATTATCCGTGTGAATGATTTCTACCTCACTGTTGACCCAGTTGCGGCCTAATATAACATTATAGTTACCTTGCACCTCGGCGATGAAGAATGTAGTGGCCAAAGTTTTGCTTCCCACATTGAGTTCCATGCACATCACACCTTTGGCCTCTGTCTTTTCTTTACCCTTAATTCCGTTAAGTACCATATTGGTCTTCACCAATGCATTATTATCTAACCCCAACTTTTTGAAGACCGAATAGGGCATAAGATTTACCACAACACCACCATCAACGAGCATCCTAGCAACCGACGATCCATTAATATGACCTTTGAGGTACAATAGCTTCAAGTGTTTCACCGGTTCTTTTGGCTTCTCGAAGATAGCGTTCTTAGGACCAAAATCCAGCTGGGCCACCTCTCCTTCACCTATAGCACCCAACTCGGTAGGTAAGTAATACACCATATTAATATCCATACCTTCCCGAACCGGCGTAGATTCGTAATCCACCATCTCATCTTCATCTCCCAATGTGTATATTGGACCTGAAGTTGTTTATATTGAGCATGGCCCTTGGCCTTTTGTATTCTAGCCTCTTGGCATTCTCTTGTACATGTATATATGATGGCTTTGGCCTCCTAATAATATCAAGTTGCATATTTCCCTAACATGGTATTAGAGCTTTAGGTTTTTTCCGCACGCGCAACTCGTGCTTCCTCCGATCCCATCTTGCGTCCACAGGTACTCTTGGCCGTCGCTGTCTTCTTCCCTGCCGGCAGCCACTCCTTCCCCGTGGCTGTCCGCTGGTGCACCAACCTGCTCGATCCAGCCCCAACACCACCACATCACACCACCACTTCTCACGCTACCACATCTAGCCACTTCTCTTCACCACGCCACAACCAGATCGAAGGGAGAGAAGAAGAGATCAAGGGTCAAGGGAAGATCGGGAGTACCAAGGAGATCGCGGGTATCTGATTCCCTGCGCAAACAACACCTCATCCGGCTCACCCCACCCAGGGCGCCGGCCCTTCCTCCCTGCCAGGCCGCCCCCGAGAAGGCCCTCCGCCGTCGCCGGTGATCAGGCCGCCGCCCGCTGCCTATCCGGCGCTGCTCCTCCGGCCGCCGCCGGCTTCGCTCCATCTCGCCCATCGGACTCGCCCGTTTTTCGCGTGCTGGTTCTTCAGTGCCGCCGGCGACCCCTGCAGGCTTCGCATCTGCCTCTTCCGCCCGTCCGTCCGTGAACACCAGTCAACCGCCGCCTCCATTCGTGTCGAGGCCGCTTCGTGTGTTATGCTGTGCGTGGCAACTCGGGACACGTTTCGGGCCTTTGCTGCTGTTGACACTTTGGCCCTGTTTCGGGCGTGGTCTATTGGATTGGAGTTTTGAGTAAAAAAAAGAGAAAAAAAAGTAAAAAAAACTGGTAAAATGCTTTTGTCGGGTACACCTCTTCATCGCCGCTCGATGTTTTTTGACGGTGTTCCATACATTGATGCTGTCTCGCACATGCGCCTTCTCTCGGTGCTTGGTGCTCGCCCGTTTGAAGATGGTGGTTGTCGCTCTACTTCGACACATTTTGCGACTTCCGCCGGTGTTGTTGGCCGCTCTACATCGACTCCTCCCGCGGCTTCCGCGCACGGCGGGGATCGCTCTGTGTCGACTCACCAAGTGGTTTCCACGTATGGCTCTACGTCGACTCGCCACTCTCGGTTGACTCTACATGCGGCTTCTACGGGTGGTGGAGACCGCTTATTATCGGCAGGTGTTTCTACCTCGACCTCTTCCGCCGTGTCCTTGTCTTCGTGTGAGATTGCGCAGCTGAAATCTCTGCTTGCTACTTGGGATTCTTCACCGACAAGTTCTGCATGTTCCGTGGCCGACTCTTCTGGCATTGAGAAACCACCTTCTACTCATTCAGGTACATCCCCATGGATTCTTGATACCGGAGCATCTTTTCATATGACATATGATACTTCCACTTTGACTTCCGTTCAACCTGTTGAGTCTCCTGTTCGCGTTCTTACGGCTGATGGCACTCCCCTCCAAGTAGCTAGTCGAGGCACTCTTACCACTTCTTCATTTCATGTTCCCTCTGTCGCTCATGTTCCTCGACTTACCATGCAACTCATATCTGGTGGTCAGATTGTTGACTCTAGTTGTAGGGTTATCCTCGACTTTGATTCGTGTTCTGTCCAGGATCGTCGCACGGGCGCTCTACTTGGTGCTGGCCCTCGACGCTCTGATGGTCTCTGGGAGCTTGACTGGCTACGTCTTCCTTCCGCTGCCACCGCTGCCAGTCCCATAGCCCCTGTCGCTGCATCTACTAGCTCTTTTCAGCAGTGGCATCACCGTCTTGGACATTTATGTGGTTCTCGTCTCTCATCTTTGGTTCAGCGCGGTGTTCTGGGGTCTGTGTCCGGTAATGCTTTGTTGGATTGTATGGGTTGTAGGCTTGGTAAGCAGATTCAACTACTGTATCCTCACAGTGAGTCGATGTCCGAGCGCCCTTTTGACCTTGTTCACTCTGATGTTTGGGGTCCGGCTCCCTTTGCTTCAAAAGGGGGTCACCGCTACTATATTATCTTTATAGACGATTTTTCACGGTACACTTGGATATATTTCATGTCTTCTCGTAGTGAGGTCTTATCTATATACAAAATTTTGCTGCCATGGTTCAAACTCAGTTTTCCACTCCTATTCGTGTTTTTCGCGCAGATTCAGCTGGTGAGTATATCTCCCATGCACTGCGAGGATTCCTTGCTGAGCAAGGTACCCTTCCTCGGTTCTCTTGCCCTGGTGCTCATGCTCAGAATGGTGTGGCTGAGCGCAAGCATCGTCACCTTCTTGAGACGGCACGCGCGATGATGATCGCTGCCTCTCTTCCTCCTCACTTCTGGGCTGAGGCTGTTACCACTTCCACATATCTCATTAACATTCAGCCATCTGCTGCTTTACAGGGCAGGATTCCTCTCGAGCGCCTTTCTGGTCGTTCTCCTGATTATTCGGTGCTTCGCTTGTTTGGTTGCGTTTGCTATGTTTTGCTTGCCCCTCGTGAACGCACCAAACTGACTGCTCAGTCTGTTGAGTGTGTCTTTCTCGGATACAGTGATGAGCATAAGGGCTATCGGTGTTGGGATCCCATCGGTCGTCGGATGCGTATTTCTCAGGATGTGACCTTTGATGAGTCTCGTCCCTTCTACCGGCGTCCATCCTCCTCGGCCTTTTCCACAGAGGATATCTCTTTTCTTACGTTTCCGGATACACCTCCATCTGTGCCCAGTATTCCTACTCTTTGTCCCGCTGTTGCAGATTCGACGCCGTCCTCTCCTACGGTTTCTTCTCCTCCCTCATCACATGACTCGCCACCTTCATCATCGCTATCTTCACCTTCTGCACCTTCATCACCAATATATCCCCCTTCTCCACCTTCATCGATACATTCCCCGTCCACGTCTCCAGTGATTCCACCTCTTCCCTCCTTTCCTTTTCATTATACTCGCTGTCCACGTATTGTGGATGAGTCTACTGATGTGCCCACTACTTCTGGTGTGTCATCTTCCTCCTCTCAACCGACTTATGGTCTTCGTTCTCGGCCTTGTCCGCCCCTTGACCGATATTCTCCTTCTCGCTATGGTCTTTCAACCGTTCTTGAGCCGACTTCTTATCGAGATGCTATTGTGCATCTTGAATGGCAGTTTGCGATGGCAGAGGAGATTGCTGCCCTTGAGCGCACCGGCACATGGGATCTGGTTTCTCTTCCTCCCGGTGTTCGTCCCATCACTTGTAAGTGGGTCTATAAGATGAAGACTCGCTCTGATGGTTCTCTTGAGCATTATAAAGCTCGTCTTGTGGCTCATGGCTTCCAGCAAGAGCATGGTCGTGATTACGATGAGACTTTTGCTCCCGTGGCCCATATGACCACTGTTCGTACACTTCTTGCCGTGGCCTCTGTTCGCCATTGGTCCGTGTCTCAGCTTGATGTGAAGAATGCCTTTCTAAATGGTGAGTTGCGTGAGGAGGTTTATATGCAGCCACCACCTGGGTATTCTGTTCCTGATGGCATGGTTTGTCGTCTTCGTCGCTCTCTTTATGGCCTTAAGCAAGCCCCCCGTGCCTGGTTTGAGCGCTTTGCCTCTGTGGTGACTGCCGCTGGTTTTTTGCCTAGTGCTCATGATCCAGCATTGTTTGTTCGCCTTTCTTCTCGTGGTAGGACTCTTCTTCTTCTGTATGTTGATGACATGATCATCACTGGCGACGATTCTGAGTACATTGCCTTTGTCAAGGCCCGCCTAAGTGAGCAGTTCCTTATGTCTGATCTTGGTCCTCTTCGTTATTTTCTTGGGATTGAGGTTTCGTCCACCTCTGCTGGCTTTTTTATTTCCCAAGAAAAGTATATCCATGATCTTCTTACTCGTGCGGCTCTTAGTGATGAGCGCACTGTTGAGACTCCTATGGAGCTCAATCTTAATCTTCGTGCTTCTGATGGTGAGCCCTTGTCTGATCCGACGCGTTATCGTCATCTTGTTGGGAGTCTTGTCTATCTTGCTGTCACACGTCCGGATATCTCCTATCCTGTCCATATTCTGAGTCAGTTTGTTTCTGCTCCCACTTCAGTCCACTATAGCCACCTTCTTCGTGTTCTACGATATCTTCGTGGCACGATCTCTCGTCGTCTCTTTTCCCCCCGTTCTAGCTCATTACAGCTCCAGGCCTATTCAGATGCTACATGGGCTAGTGATCCTTCGGACCGCCGTTCACTTTCTGCTTACTGTGTTTTTCTTGGTGGTTCTCTCATTGCCTGGAAGACTAAGAAACAGACTGCAGTTTCTCGTTCGAGTGCAGAGGCCGAGTTGCGAGCTATGGCTCTTCTGACGACAGAGGTGACTTGGTTACGATGGTTACTGGAGGATTTTGGTGTTTCTGTTACTACACCTACCACCCTCTTGTCAGACAGTACAGGTGCTATCAGTATTGCGCGAGACCTGGTGAAGCATGAGCTTACCAAGCATATTGGTGTTGATACTTTCTTTGTGCGCGCCGCTGTGCAGGATCATGTTATTGGTCTTCAGCATGTGCCTTCTGAGTTACAACTAGCAGACTTCTTCACGAAGGCCCAGACTAGAGCACAACATGGATTTCACCTCTCCAAACTCAGTGTTGTGGATCCACCATGAGTTTGAGGGGGGGTGTTAGAGTTATATTGAGCATGGCCCTTGGCCTTTTGTATTCTAGCCTCTTGGCATTCTCTTGTACATGTATATATGATGGCTTTGGCCTCCTAATAATATCAAGTTGCATATTTCCCTAACAGAAGTTTCCTCAACTGAAGGGGATGTTTCAGGTGGCATGGGCGATGTAATAGGGGTTGCATCATCCTCTTTTGGTGGTGTAGGTGTTGCTATAGCCAATGTAGAAGCATCTGCATTTTCTTTTTGTTTAGGCCTCCATACTTGTTTCGTGAGTGCCATGGGCCGAATTTCATTGAACAATTCGTCCATTTGCTTCTCTTCTTTGCGCTCTACCTTCTCGTGGTTCCTCATGCGTTTGTAATCTCCTTTTCATGGTCTTAGTTAAACCGGGAGGACACCACTGAGGTTGAGTGTATTTGGGATCCCTAGGTGTGGCCTTGCTTGTGCTGGCCTCATGATCATTAGCCATGGAACCCTTTTTACTGACCTTGCTTGGAGAATTTTTTGTTGGCCGATTAGCACCATGGCTCGAACGGCCTTGTGTGGGATAATAAAGCCTCTCGCGAACAGGCCTTCTAGGTGCTGCCCACCCCATATGAAAAGCATAAGGAGCCATTGGGGGCTGCCCCCATCCTCCATTGAAGCCTCTCATATAATATAGCGCATAGGGGGGTTGTGACATCCATGGTGTCGGTGCCCATGACCCATATGGCCTTGCATAGCGTCGAAACTCTTGCTTCGGAGGCGATCTTGAACGCTTTGAATGTGATGGCTGATTAGAGCTAGAACCGGCCGCTTGACTTGCATATTTGGATAGCAACATATCAAAAGTTGGCTTGATTCGCTTGCGCTTAGCTTCACTCTTTTCCCACTTGCCAATTTCTGCATTCTTGGGCTTGATAAATTTAACATGAGTATCTTCTTGTACCTGTGGTTGCCCCCCGAGTGCAGGATTTTTTATGGTGATCTTCAATACTTCCTTGCCATCAGGTTGTTTATCAAGCACAACCTCTCTTCCCAAGACTTTGTCACCCTCCTTGCCTTTCTTGGGTTCACCAATAACAACATTATCTTTATTAGCAGATTTGGCTATGCTAGGCCGAATTAACATTTTCTTTTCCTCCAAGTCCATGGTGTTTATCGGGAAGGGTTGTTTATCAACTTGCATCTCAGCAAAATTCAACCGTCCTTCATTAATGGCCGATTGTATCTGTCGTCGAAAAACATTACAATCGGTAGTAGCATGAGAAAATGAATTATGGTACTTGCAATAAGCACGCCGTTTCAGCTCATCAAACGGCGGTATGGTGTGTGATATTCTAATCATCTTATCTTGCAAGAGAGCATCAAATATTTTATCATATCAAAAGTAAACTTCATCTCCTCATCAGATTCTTGCGAATCGGCTTAAGAGCATTGCATGTATAGGGTTTGGCCTTTGAGGACCAAACAAACTCAGTAGTATAGACATCAACCTCATCGTTCGAATTATCATCATTGTATTCAAGCATATGCATTCTAGGATGATCGGTTGTAGACTTATGAACCTCTTTACTTCGACTCTCTTGAGCCAAAACTTTTTGTAAGACTTGGTTAATATTCAAAAACTCATAACTTTCTAGCCTCTCTTTAATGTGAGTTTTTAAACCATTAAGAACAAGACCTGCCAAGTCTCTCTGAGTTATCACTAAGCTATAACATCGGTTTTTTATATCTCTCAATCTCTTGACATAATCGGTGATCGATTCATCATGTTTTTGCCTAACCGATGTTAAGATGTGACAACTTAAGCTCATTATCACTGCTATAAAAGTGATCATGAAACTTTTGCTCTAATTGTGACCATAAGAGAATTGAACCATGTGGTAAAGCAACAAACCATGAAAATGCGGTGCCAGTTAAAGATAAGGAAAATAAACGCACTTTCAATTCTTCTATGGAACCTGCTTCCCCTAACTGCGCTAGATACTGACTAACATGCTCCCATGTCGTTTTCGTGCCCTCTCCACTAAATTTAACAAAATCAGGAACCTCGTAACCTTGAGGGTACAAATCTGCATCAAAGTGTTCAGGATAAGGCTTTTGGTACACACAACTCTTTACTTTCGGCTCGTTTCCGGAAGTTTCTATAAACATCTTATGCAAATCAAATCCTCCCTTAATTTCACTAAAATTGGATCTGAGGTAGATGAAGATGCTCGTGGCAATGACATAGGAGCAACATGAGTACTAGCTGGTGGTGCAATTTGTGGGATGGGCGTCGAACCATAATTCGGCGGAAGACCAAACATGCTTGTGCCTATGGGTGGTGTGACAAAGTGATTCGGCGTTGACGCCGAATTGGGCACACTCATAATAGGACTAGGATATGTCGGTGTAGCCACAAGATGATTGGTTTGACTAGGGTAAAAATTCAACAACATATTATATTGTTGTTGCATAGGAGGTGCCGATGAAATAGGTAAAGTTTGACTAGGGTTTTTAGATATACCAACAGTGCCACTAGATGACGGAGGAATAGTTTTCTGAGCATTAGCACATGCTATGAAAGAATTGTATGTCATCACATTACCCTTGCTAACAAGACTTTCAATCACAGCCACTTGCTTTGGAGAAAAAACTTTACTCACAGTGATTTCATCTTGTTCATCAGTGAGAGGAGGAAAATTGACGTTTCCAACCGGAGTAATGTTGCCTTGATGGTCCTTCTTGAAATTTGCAAGAAACGCCTCCAAATCCTGCTCCTCGCGCTTCCTCTTTAGCGCCTCAAAATCCTCCTCAAGCTGTTTCTTGAGCGCTTCGTAGGCTTGGCGATGTTCATCCGATAGTTCATCAAGATCGGGCTTAATGATGTTATCGGTGCTAACTTCTGTGGGCTTGGGGAGATCCGACATGGTTGATAATGATTCTTGATCTTTCGTCCCTAGCGGAGTCGCTAAAAATTGTGTTCGCACACGAACATGTCACCGTGTACCTCCAACGCCGAGAGTGATGCACCGCAGCTCACGTCGAAGGGAACCCATCCGGAAGCGCGGTATGCAAGCAAACCGGCGGGTGCTTTTGAGGACCCGAAACCCCACGCGCCCGAGAGGGACCCCGTCTGGACACGCGGCGGCTATGGGCCGCCCTAGGTCGATTTGCTCGCCCCTAGAGCCTCGAGGATCGCTGCCCTTCAACATGAAGAACGAACGAATAACGAGAGAGAAAGAACAAGGGAGAGATGTAAAAACTAGGGTAAAAAGTAGTATATTGATTTGTTGATTGCGTGTTGTTCAATCGGCCATCACCTCTGATCTATTTATGAGGCGGCTGGACTTCCCGTACAAGAGAAGGACTAAAAAGTCCGTCCAAAACGTCAAAAACCCAAACCTAACTCGGATAGGAATCTTTGGCAATTTTCTGGATCAACTCGGAGCCACCGAGTGGTTTGTTTCGGTCCCACCGAGTGAACGTTGCCAACCTTCTGTAATTTTCCGGATCAACTCGGTCTCACTGATTGGTTTGCTTCGGTCCCACCGAGTGAACGTTGCCAACCTTCTCTAATTTTTCGGATCAACTCGGTCTCACTGATTGGTTTGCTTCAGTCCCACCGAGTGAACGTTGCCAACCTTCTCTAATTTTCCGGATCAACTCGGTCTCACTGATTGGTTTGCTTCGGTCCCACCGAGTGAACGTTGCCAACCTTCTCTAATTTTTTGGATCAACTCGGTCTCACCGAGTCAAATCAACTCGGTCGGTCCGAAATGACTCTGCAGCTTCTGTTTCTGACCTTGTTTTGCCTCCATAGGTTGCATACAGGTTGCATACGACCTTGGATTAAGACGATTTTTATATCAAAATCAACTCTTTCGACGAGACGCATAACTTTCGTGTTGAAACATTTTCTATCAGAGGCCATCTTAATCGAGTTTCTGGCCATTTTATAATCTGATGTCCACAAGATCATCTCTGCAATTGTCACAACTTTTGCATCCGAGCTCCATTTCGGACCATCTTCGTATCCATCTTGATCTCCTTGAAGAGAGCTATCCGGAGGTGGCTTTCAATCATAAGTTTGAATTAGTCTTGATAGAGGCTAAGCTACTTTTATGACTGTGCCACTTTTGTGCGTCAACACTGCCCGAGCGTCGGCACAAGCCGTCGGCTCCCCTGTGTACCTACTGCTATCAAGTTGTCATAGGTTACAACTTGTGGTGCCTCTCGATATAAGAGGCATAGGACATAACGTGTCCGACACTTACACGACTTGTACCTATCCACCAATTACAACTCCATGTCCATGTGATCCCTTGCGTACATAATATTCGACACAAGTATAACAAACTCCACCTTGGCGAATATTCTCCACCACCTAGAAGTCATCCATGCTCGAACCTCCATGTATTCCAGACTTGCTTTGTCTTATTTGTAGCTTACTGAGAGCTACCCGATGGGTCAGACCCGCCGCCACTGTGGGACTCCACCGCTACTCCTACAGCTCCACTCTTCATGGTTCCACCTGCAATAGTGCTCCCTTGCAACTTGTAAAGATGCAAAGCCGTCCTCTCTCCTATCATCACGATTACCCCATCTTCCATGATTTTCATGGTCTTCTTATCCCGATCACAACGGAATTCCATACCACCAGCATGAAGAACACCAAGCGAAATTTGATTCCTTCTTAGCCTTGCCACATGCCTGACTCCTCGAAGCATCTGCCCAACTCCGTCAAACATCTTGACTTTGATGTCACCTACTCCAGCAGCACGATAACCTGTGTCATCGCCAACATAGGCTAAATCAAACCAAACTCACTAGACTTGTACGAAGAGAACCACTCCATGTTGGGCGTCGCATGAGAAGAGCAAGCTGAATCCAACATCCACACTTCAGTTTTTGTTGACCGTATGTCTAATACTACGAGGGCATCAGTACTGCTGTTCGAGTCATCACCATGAGTAGCCAGGTTATCACTTCCCCACCCTTCAGTTCTGGGCATTTCCTCTTTATATGTCCCCACTCCTTGCATCTGTAGCACTGCGCCTTTTTCTTCCTTTTCTTCTCCGTCTCTTGTCCCTTCCTGAGCTGATAACCTTTAACTGCCAACCCCAAACCTTCAGTACTCTCCTTTTCAGCGGCATTCTTTTGTTTCATCAACTCATGTCCAAGCAACGCTGCAGCGATGTCCTCATTATTGACGGTTGACTTCATAGGACGGTGGCAACGGAACAAGAAGTAGTGCCTTATCCTCGTCATCAGTCTTCACATCCAGACACGCTAGATCTGTGACCAACTAATTAAAGGCATTCACATGCTCTACAAGATCCAATCCCTCCTGCATCTTCAACCCATATAACTTTTCCTTCAAATACAGCTTATTGGTCGCTGACTTGGACATAGAACGACTTGCCAACTTGTCCCAAATTCTCTTAGGAGAATCTTCATCCATGACATTATACACGACCTGATCCGCAAGACAAAGCCGTATGGTAGCGGCCACCTGCACTTGCATATCCTCCCACACATCGTCGTCAACCTTGGCCGGCTTCGTCTCCTGCAAACCCTTCAAGATTCCCTGCTGCGCCAGAAGATCCTTGACTCTTGTCTGCCATAGACCGAAGTTACCCGTGCCATCGAATTTCTCCACATCAAACTTGGTGAACCCTGGCGCCATGCCGAGCTGCGATCTAACCGACCTGTTGCCGCCGATCTTACCGCCCTTGTTTTCCTCTGCGACTTCCTCACGAAAAAGATCATTGATCCCATATTCTTTGTCTGAAGCCACGCCGCAGTACATGATCTACCAAGAACCCTGACTTGCACCACACCCTATCTACCCTTCAGAAATCACCGTGGCTGGTCAAACTAGCTCTCGCCGAAAACTAGACCGGTCCACCTTTTTCCTGAATCTGCATATTGATTTTTGTGTGCACTTTGCTGCCTCCCTTCTCCAGCCTTTTACTTACGCTGGATCACCTGGGCTCCATCTTTTTCTTCCTATACACGGAAATAGAGTCACAGCCTGTTATAGTTTGCACCATATCCAATCTCGAACGGACCATCATGCACGCACAAGTATCCTTTTTTCTTTTTTCCCTTTTGCTAATCGCAAGCAGCAGCAGGCTTTGTTCCCTGGACCAAACACGTATACACGCACACATGTATCACCTTGTAGATTGGCTGGCTGTGTGTTAATCCCCTGAACTCCTGCGCCGATACGATTTCCTTTCTTTGTGCGGTGCACCTCATCCAAGGAGACCAGCTGCCACACGACATGAAGTCGCATACGCAGCCTCACGCCATAACCTTTCCTTTCATCTATCCACGTTCCTCAGAAAATTCTGCCGCTGATCTTGACGATAGCTTCGCCTTGTTCCGATCTTGGTTCTTTGCCAACGATCTGTAACTTGCCCTGTCGCGTGTACTCACAGCACGCCAACCTTGCTGAAACAGTCGCCACCTAGCACATCGCCTATGCACGAGACATTTCATACCCTGGCTACCCGCATCGCTGACACAATCGTCCAAGTGCCGCGCCGCCGCCCTTGTACAACACCAAGCACATCATCTCGATGCTCTCACACTCTGATCTATCCGGCCGTCCTCCACGTTTGGCCGTCGGCCTGATCGCGAGCCGAATCTGTCGCCTCCGCAACGTCTTCAACAACCACTACGCCGGTCCGATCGCCACGTCTAGCCGATCCTTACCGACCACAGCCCATCGAACGGTCCAGGCCTCCTGCCCTAAGTGGCTGACACCACCGACGGCATCCGCGATCGCCGCCATGCTCAACCTTGCGCCAATCGAACGGTCCCGGCACCCGTCGAGCATGATCCTCATACCTCAAGATGATCTTCCGCATAGTGTTCTCGCAACCTTGCTCATGATACCACTTGTTAAAATAAAACGCTAAAGCAAGATCATAGACGACACAACAAGGCACGATATTTGTTAACGAGATTAACCGATATGCCTACATCCCCGGGGCAATGACTATGGGCGCTCATCCTCAAGATACCGCAACACCCGCCGCCCGGGCGCTGGCATAGGTCGTCGGCTCCCCCGCATACCTGCTGCTATCAAGTCGTCATAGGTTACGACGTGTGGTGCCCCTCGATATATAAGAGGTCTAGGATATAACATGTCTGACTCCTACATGACTCATACCTATCCACACCAATTACAACTCCAAGTCCATGTAACCCCTTGCGTACATAACAATGCAAGTATAACAAAATAAACAATGATGTCAACAAGATTTAGAACGTAAAAAATATTAATGGCCAATTGGTAACTCGTAGCAGCACATGCCATGTGATTAAAATTTGGGTTCAACAGAAATTTGAAGTTCCATAAGGTCAGACCGGCCTTGGAAACTTATGGCAGAGCATGTTCTCGGTGAACACATCTCTAATGCCTAGGATGGATCTAAAATTTAATGGCAGATGACTGCAAATAGCCTGAAATTTCTTACAGTATTGGGAATACTTTGTGTATCAGCTTTGCTTGGACATGTTTTTTTACAGCCAGTATGCTCTTTATCAGTTACCTCAGAGTAAAATTGCAATGACAAAGAAAACTGAAATCATTGCGATTTAAGTTCATGACCACCTCAAATCTAAATGCCAAATGGCCAATGTTGTCCTATCTCTAATGTTTAAAAATATTTCTCAAACGTGGAATTATTCTACTCAGAATCTCCAGTTAATATTGTTTCTTAAACACTTGAAGCGGTGTATCTGGAGCCCAAAATGCTACAACCAAGAAGAGGAGGATGATACTGAAATCGACGTCGCTGAAGGAAGCATCGTCACATTTGAGCCGAACGACGAGACCTTTGGCTTCACTGTGAAGGAAGCTGTTCTGTTCCCCCCAGAAGTTGAGAAGGGCATGTGGCCTGAGAACTACAGCCTCTCAGATCACGCGCCCCTTACTGTGGTGTTCTCCCCTGTAAGAATGCCTTGCTCTCCACGCACTCCTCAGCACCCCTAGCTATCAAACGCCAGTACAGATGCAAGCTTTGTACAGTTTTAGGTATACGGTGAGATATACACCAGAGAAGCTTTATTTTAGGTACCGAAAGTGGTAAGAAGAGGCGACAGACATGAGTTGCTGTTGGCCTACCTTTTGGGGCATGCTGATGATGTCTCTGCGAACAGTTTGTATCCAAAGCTGTCTCCACATGTTCATAAATGTAAATTTCTCTCTCTATTCTTGGTGTAAGATAAACTGAATTGTGAGGGCTTCACACGGAAATTTAGGGATAACTGCTGATTAAGATCTAATTAGCTTGTTGTGTTGTTTTCTCCAGTCAAATCATAGCATGAGTTCCCTCCAAGATTGATATTCTATATATGCTTTTTCTTAGATCTATCACGTTCTAAACAATTTTTAGATTGGTTGTACCACATGCAACCCCTGGAGAAACTGGGAAACAATGCCAGCTTTTACCCTTTTTCCTCCTTGAAGCGTTAGCACATGATTTTCTTGTTTTTTTAGAGAAACTTACAATCTATTCATGGTCATTTATGGAAGTACATAGAACATGAGGTAACCAAAATTACAAACATAGCTTTGGACCACTTAACGACAGCTACAAGCACTAGAGTGAGCCAAAGGCATGCCACTGTCAACCCCTCTCTTATTGGAGCCTGGCAAACCTTATTTCTGTAGATAGTTGGAAAGTGTCCGACCCGCAAAAAAAGGCCCCATAAGGCTTACCCGCAAAAAAGGTCCCATAGGACCAAAGAGCAGTAACCATCTTCGATGAAGAGTTGTAGATAGAAAGGATCAAACTTGTAAACATACGAACACACACAGACAAAACGAAGATTGGATCTAAATGGGGTGTGTTTGATTGCCTTCTCCAACAGTACCTGCATTTCAAAGCCATCTCAACCCAGCCTGAGCAAAAACAAGCAAAAAACCAACATTTTGCATGTTGTTTGGTTGCCTTCATTGCATCGATTTTTTAGAGAAACTTCCAATCTATTCATGGTCATTTATGGAAGTACATAGAACATGAGAGGTAACCAAAATTACAAACATATCTTTGGACCACTTACCGACAACTACAAGCACTAGAGTGAGCCAAAGACATGCCACTGTCAACCCCTCTCTTATTGGAGCCGGGCAAACCTTATTTTTGTAGATAGTTGAAAAGTCGTCCTACCAGCAAAAAAAGGCCCCTGGAGATGGGAAAGCTACTCTTTTCTGGAAGGATAGATGGATCATGGGCGGGCGAGTCAGAGATATAGCACCAATAATATACGGTCGGGTTCCAAAACGTGTGCGGCAATCTAAGTTGGTGGCGGAGGTGTTGCGGGATGGCAGTTGGGCACTGCATGTTGGCATAGAACTGTCACTGGAGGCCCTGGATCAATACCTCCTCCTGTGGACTTGCGTTTCAAGCATTACACTCGATGATGAAACTCCAGACTCTATGCGGCGAGGTTCTCCGGATGGCAAGTTTCACCAACTACGGACTTCACCTGGCAATCCAAGGCACCGCTACGGTGTCGTTTTTTCAGTTGGCTAGCCCTAAAGGATAGATGTTGGACGTCGGATAGGCTTGCACGGCGCGGCCTACCTCACCAAGCAGCCTGCCCCATGTGTGATCAGCAACAAGAGACTATGCAGCACCTGATGTTGGAATGTAGCTTTGCGAAACAGATTTGGCTGGCGGTGAGCAGACTTGCTAACAAGGTGGAGCTCCAACCCAAACATGGGGAATCGCTTGAGCAATGGTGTTTGTGGCAGGAGGATGCCTCGGCTAACCGAAAAGCGCACAGAGCTAAATGTCTGTTGGTCATGTGGACAATCTGGAAACATAGGAACGACGTGGTGTTTAATGGAGCAACGCCGTCGTTTCAACGCTCCATGCAGTGGATTCACGGGGAAGGACAACTTTGGGCGAAAGCGGGTCTCTTTAAGGAGGATAACATAGGGTTTGAGGTAGCTCCAGTTGCGTGGGATGTGAGCGAGTAGTTACCGTTGGTAGTCGGAGGGTAGGCGGGAAATCCGCTTGTAAATAACCTTGTAATGGTGGACATGGGTTTCGTACCCTTTCTTCTCTAATGAATGATACACTCTCTCGTGCGTATTCGAGAAAAAAATAAGCACTTTAGGGTGGGTGTTTGGTTTCCTGCATATGTGCTTAAGGGTTGAGCAGATGCAAACCACAACTGTTTGGTTGCATATACGTTTGTGTTCTGCTCACCCCATTTAAATGTGCACCACATTAGCAGCACAATAGCAGGCACAACTGATAAGAGGCAAATTGATGTAGGGTGGAAACCCTAAGGCTGATCTTTCACGAAATGGAGGGAATCCTACGAAGAACACAAAGAACGCGAGGGAAAACACGAGGAAAAACACTCAAATCAACGGGAACGATCACACATGTGCTGGATCCATGAACATAAAGGGTGATACAAGATCCAAATGCAACAAAGGACGATACAAGAGGCGGCAGTTCTTCTCCGTGAGGAGGTCTTGAGGGGTCTTCCCGTGAGGGGTCTTGAATCCACTTTGGGGATCTTCTCCGTAGAGGTCGCGGTCTCCGAAGGAGAAAGTATCAAGTGGATGAGCAAAGCTCTATCTCCAAAATGAGCTATCACTAAGGATGGCAATGGATCGGGTTTGGATCGGGTTGAACAATATGGAATCCATATCCATATTCATGAAGACAGTCTTTGCCCGCCCATGAAAAAATCCACGGATGAAAAATTGTGTCCATGTCCAAACCCGATGGATACCCATACCCACTGAATATCCACTGGGTCCTCTCAAGACTAAAGAATGGTCTATAAGATGGAATAATGAAATCGCATCACACAAAACAAAGTGTCTTCAACCCCTTTATATAAATGATCCATACGTTTTTATATGCTTTTCTGTTACTAGTAACAGAATAATATTATGTTACCCTCCAACCCTATAAGGGCGCGACGCGCATACACCATAGAATCTCCCCGACCCAGCCCGAACCTAACCCACCTCCTTTTGCCGAAGGCAGCCGTCGTGGGCGAGCGAGCGACGGCGTCTGCCGAAGCGAGGGAGCCCGCGGTGCCGTGACTGGCCGCCGACGGATCCACCGCCGCCGTCCCCTTCCTCGCTGGCAAAGCAATGACGGGGCCGTGATCCCCGCCTCTTGCCTCCCTCCCTCGCCGGGGCTACTTCAGGCCTTGTTTGGCACGAAGGGTTTACAAGCCCCAAAGGGGCTGGGGATTATTGAGGATTTGGTGAACCCCTCCCCGGCACCAAATCCCCTTCCGCCTCCCAAGCCCCTTCCCCATCTATTCATATATGAGTGTTTGGCATGCAGGGACAAATTTGGTCCATTTTTAACATGAACTTTCAACAACACACTGATAAATCCGATCTTTACTACTGTACAGGCTGAAGCATCAGTGGCCATATCATCAAGTACTACTAAAACCAACAAATCATAATCTTTAAGATCAATGGTGTCTAAACTAAGAACATCAAAGGCCATACAACACGATCAAATCATAGTTTAAACATCATATGTCAAACACAGGCATGCATCAGCATGTACCAACAACACCTAGGGTGCAACACAAACATCACTTAAATTCGGTTTCTGCTTCCCAGCATAGTTTCAGTTTCGCAACGACGCTGACACACATGCATCACTTCAGTTCCATCGCATCCCTGAAAGCAGCAAGTCAATCAGAACATTAGACATACCAGTCAAACAATTCACAACTACAAGAGTACTTCAAATACTTTCGCAAGAAAGAAAAGGAACAGGGGGGAAATATGGCATGGAGTCTGTTTCTTATACTTCATGATCTGAAACAGATGGACTCGCTCTCCTTTGTCAAAAAGTATAACAAAATTTATATGTGATGTACTTGAGCCAGATTTAACTTGATGCAAACAGAGAAAAGCAAGCTCTATCATTAGGTCACATAGATATCTCACATCAAGTACTAGCACTGAAAACTCACGACTAAAAATTTATACGTACAGACCATATATACACTGCAGAGAAAGGTTGACAGAAACTCTTTGCATATACACTGCAGATCATATATATGTACAGATCAAAACTAAAAATTTATATGCACAAAACATATATACAACTAAAAAATTTGATTTAGTATGATTGTTCACTACCAAAGTGTATCTATTTCTCTAACAAAAACACTACAATTACTTTCTTGCTGATTGCCCAACAGTATGGTTCAGTTTCTTCCTGTTATTTGCCCTTTATTCAAATTAGTATGCAGACAAAGCATATTCACAAGAAAAACATGTTTGTTCCAAGCTAATCAGGAACATGAGCTTATGTATATTCTCAGTTCGGAGATGAGAAATTGATTTCTAGCTAATCAGGAATAGGAGCTTAAGAACAAGACCAAGCAAGCAAGAACATTATGAACCAGATCAAAATACCTCTTCTAGGTAGGCAACTCATCCATTTCGCTCCGAAGCCACATGACCGCACTCTCTTCTTGAAGATTGATGAACATGTAAGATAAGAAAGAGCTCGCTATTACATTATAACAAAGAGCATCATAAATGTTTGTTCTAAGCTAATCAGGAATAAGAGCTTAAGTATATTCTTAGTTCAGACATGTGCATGCATAAAATCAGTTAGCAACCACATAAATATACTACAACTAGTCATCTCAGATGAGAAATTGATTTCCAGCTCGTGTCTGCATGCATTTTACTCATCTTAGCAAATCACACCAGTAACAGTTAACTTCGACCAGTTTTGAATTTCATCAACATCTAACACAAGACATTCCCTGCTATATTTTTAGCACATAGTGTCAAAATTAATCAGACTGATGATATACCAATGAAACTTATGTGCAGCAAAATGATTCTCTCCTCACATTTCTGCACTACATCCAATTATCAATATCTAACACAAAATGGTTGGCTGTATTTTGTTACTTTGTTATCAGATATGTACTATATGCTAATAATAATGGGATTTTTTTACTATGGAGTATAAAATCAGTACCGGAAGGTAGAGATCCTACTTGAGCATCTACATGTATAATTTTAAGGCACACATAAATGACATCAAAAAAGGGTTGGAGTTGTCTTGAATAGTAGTCCAGATCTAGCAGCAACTAACTTCAAATAGGGGGAGGACGAATGTGATGGGGAAGCAGGCAGAGGAACAACAGGGAGGGCCTCTCACAGCGGTGGTACTGGAAAGGGGAGAGGAGCGTGGCTATCAGGGACGGTGTGCTTGGCGAGCTCGCAGGGGAGGACGAGGCGAACGGCGGATCGGCGGCGGCCATATTGAGAAACCCTAGATGAAGATGGAGGGGGGGTGTGCCTCGAGGGAGAAGGCCAACTTTCCCTAGGAAGAAGAGGAAGCAGGCATCCGACGGAGTTAGCAGCGACGGCGGCGGCGACGGCGGCGCCGCGCGGTTCTGGCCGTCTCTTGTGACCGCGGCCGCGTCTCGTCTCTCTTTCGCACGAGGCGTGTGAGCCGCGAGGTACCCCTCGGTGCTAGGAAGCCCCATGGATCGGGGAGGAACGGATGGGATATTCGGGGCTGACCCGGTTGGAGCCCAGTGCGCCAAACGGTACTCTTGGGCTTTTAGGGTCTTTTAAGCCCGACGGGGAAAATCCACTAAAAACCCCTTTGACCCCGGTGTGCCAAACAAGGCCTCAACATGAATGAGTTTTCAAGTCTGAAAGTGCAACTATCCCTGGGTGACTTTGGTAATTCGTAACAACATATAGCTCATTGAGCTAATGCTATTTTAAAATAAATATTTCAGGGAAGCTCAATGATTGGCATGACATGAATTAGAAAGTAAACCCCTCAAAATGCTAAGGACAAAAGATTGGCTCAAGCTCAAAGCACAAGACTCTACATTTTACTTTTAGTGATCCAAGATCACATTGAGTCCATAGGAAAAGACAACACTATTAGAAGGGGGTGAGGTGTTGCTTAATGAGTTACTTACTCGAAATGCTTAGTGATATGCTCCAAAAATCCTCAACTACTTTCTCATATCCACATATGTCCCAAACCAAAAGTCAAACTCGGCCCCACCAAAATCTTCTATCCGGCGCCACCGAGTTCACTTGACATAGCCACTGCCATAAATCCTAGTCACTTCGGTCTCACCGATAGGGATTTCGGTCTGTAGGATCGAAAGTATGTCTAGAGGGGGGGTGATTAGACTACTTGATCAAATAAAAACTTAACCTTTTCCCAATTTTAGTTCTTGGCAGATTTTAGCTATTTTAGGACAAGTCAAGCAATCATCACATAATTTAAGCAAGCATGCAAAGAGTATATAGGCAGCGGAAAGTAAAGCATGCAACTTGCAAGAATGTAAAGGGAAGGGTTTGGAGAATTCAAACGCAATTGGAGACACGGATGTTTTTCCCGTGGTTCGGATAGGTGGTGCTATCCTACATCCACGTTGATGGAGACTTTAACCCACGAAGGGTAACGGTTGCGCGAGTCCACACAGGGCTCCACCCAAGGGCAACGGTTGCGCGAGTCCACACAGAGCTCCACCCACGAAGGGTCCACGAAGAAGCAACCACCCACAAAGGGTCCACGAAGAAGCAACCTTGTCTATCCCACCATGGCCATCGCCCACACAGGACTTGCCTCACTAGCAGTAGATCTTCACGAAGTAGGCGATCTCCTTGCCCTTACAAACTCCTTGGTTCAACTCCACAATCTTGTCGGAGGCTCCCAAGTGACACCTAGCCAATCTAGGAGACACCACTCTCCAAGAAGTAACAAATGGTGTGTAGGTAATGAACTCCTTGCTCTTGTGCTTCAAATGATAGTCTCCCCAACACTCAACTCTCTCTCATAGGATTTGGATTTGGTGGAAAGAAGGTTTGAGTGGAAAGCAACTTGGGAAGGCTAGAGATCAAGATTCATATGGTAGGAATGGAATGTCTTGGTCTCAACACATGAGTAGGTGGTTCTCTCTCAGAACATATGAGTTGGAATGGTGTGTGTGTTCTGATGGCTCTCTCATCGAATGAGGAGGAGGTGGAGGGGTATATATAGCCTCCACACAAAATCCAACCGTTACACAGTTTTCCAATCTCGGTGGGACCGAATCAATAAGCTCGGTCGGACCGAAAATGTAAACCTAGTGACCGTTAGTGATTTTCGGTGGGACTGACATGCAACTCGGTAGGACCGATATGGTTAGGGTTTGGGCATAACGTAATCTCGGTTAGACCGATTACACAAACTCGGTGAGACCGAATTTGGTAATTAGCTAACCAGAGAGTTGGTCAGGCAAACTTGGTGGGACCGATTTGCTCTTTCGGTGAGACCGAGTGGAACTCGGTGAGACCGAAAAGTTACAAAGGGGAAACACTGAGTTTACATTGCAATCTCGGTGGGACCGATTCGCTCTTTCGGTAAGACCGAAAAGTTACGAAAGGGAAACAGAGAGTTTGCAACCCCATCTCGGTGAGACCGAGATCCTTATCGGTAGAACCGAATTGCTAGGGTTTGGCAGTGGCTAATGACAAGTGAAACTCGGTGGCGCCGGATAGGAAGAATCGGCAGGACCGAGTTTGTCTTAGGGTTTAGGTCATATGTGGATATGGAAAAGTAGTTGAGGGTTTTGGAGCATATCACTAAGCACATGAAGCAAGAGGCTCATTAAGCAACACCTCATCCCTCCTTGATAGTATTGGCTTTTCCTAAAGACTCAATGTGATCTTGGATCACTAAAATATAAAATGAAGAGTCTTGAGCTTTTGAGCTTGAGCCAATCCTTTGTCTTTAGCATTTTGAGGGTTCCACTTTCACATCCATGCCATGCCAATCATTGAGCTTTCCTGAAATAATCATCTTGGAATAGCATTAGCTCAATGAGCTATATGTTGTTATGAATTACCAAAACCACCTAGGGATAGTTGCACTTTCACGGTCTCATCGAGATGGGATTGCAACCTCTCTGTTTCTCTTCCTAACGTTTCGGTCCAACCAAGATGAGCGATCGGTCCCACCGAGATTGCAATGCAAACTCTCTGTTTCCCCTTTGTAACATTTTGGTCTAATCGAGATGAGCGAATCGGTCCCACCGAGTTTGCCTGACCAACTCTCTGTTTGTCTATTACCAAAATCGGTCCCACCGAGTTTGTGTAATCGGTCTCACCGAGATTACGTTATGCCCTAACCCTAATGGAATCAGTCCCACCGAGTTGACATGCCGGTCCCACCAAAAACCTTAACGCTCACATTTTGAACTAAATCGGTCTGACCGAGTTTTATAATTCAGTCCCACCGAGTTTGGTGATTTGTGTGTAACGGTTAGATTTTGTGTGGACGCTATATATACCTCTCCACCCACTCTTCATTCGTGGAGAGAGCCATCAGAACATGCCTACACTTCTAACATACATTTTCTGAGAGAGAACCACCTACACTTGTGTTGAGGTCAAGATATTCCATTCCAACCACATAAATCTTGATCTCTAGCCTTCCCCAAGTTGCTTTCCACTCAAATCATCTTTCTACCAAATCCAATCCTATGAAAGAGAGTTGAGTGTTGGGGAGACTACCATTTAAAGCACAATAGCAAGGAGTCCATCATCAACACACCATCTATTACATTTTGGAGAGTGGTGTCTCCTAGATTGGTTAGGTGTCACTTGGGAGCCTCAGTCAAGATTGTGGAGTTGAACCAAGGAGTTTGTACAGGCAAGGAGATCGCCTACTTCGTGAAGATCTACCCTAGTGAGGCAAGTCCTTCGTGGGCGATGGCCATGGTGGGATAGACAAGGTTGCTTTTTCGTGGACCCTTCGTGGGTGGAGCCCTCCGTGGACTCACGCAACCGTTATCCTTCGTGGGTTGAAGTCTCCATCAACATGGATGTACGATAGCACCACCTATCGGAACCACACCAAAAATCTCCGCGTCTACATTGCGTTTACTTTCTCCAAACTCCTCCCTTTACCTTTATATGCAATTGTTTTACATTCTGCTGCTATACTCTTAGAATTGCATGTGTAGATTGATTACTTGAATTGTGCTAAGTTGCTAAAATCTGCCAAGACTTAAAACTGGAAAAATTCTAGATTTTTATTTGGTCAAGTAGTCTAATCACCTCTCTCTAGACATACTTTCGATCCTACAAAGCCCCAAAGGGGCTGAGGATTATTGGGGATTTGGTGAACCCCTCCCCCGCACCAAATCCCCTCAAATCCCCTTCCGCCTCCCAAGCCCCTTCCACATCTATCCATATATGAGCGTTTGGCATGCAGGGACAAATTTGGTCCATTTTTAACATGAACTTCAACAACACACCGATAAAAATCCGATCTTTACTACTGAACATGCTGAAGCATCAGTGGCCATATCATCAAGTACTACTAAAACCAACAAATCATAATCTTTAAGATCAATGGCATCTAAACTAAGAACATCAAAGGCCATACAACACGATCAGATCATAGTTTAAACATCATATGTCAAACACAGGCATGCATCAGCATGTACCAACAACACCTAGGGTGCAACACAAATATCACTTAAATTTGGTTTCTGCTTCCTGGCATAGTTTCAGTTTCGCAACGACGCCGACGCACATGCATCACTTCAGTTCCGTCGCATCCCTGAAAGCAGCAAGTCAATCAGAACATTAGACATACGAGTCAAACAATTCACAGGTACAAGAGTACTTCAAATACTGTAGCGACCCGACCTCAAATGGTCAAGTCTCTGTGTATCTGTGCCATCCCTGGATCGGTATGCTGGCACACACAGTACATCAATGTATATATCAAAGTGCAATCACATGTATAAATAACGTAAAACTGATATATACCTCATAAGTCTCAGCGGAAACAATCAAACGGGTGTGGATTCCCATCAACGCCAACGGCAAGTTGAGTGTAGACCGTAACCCTACAACGTAACTCTTACTTGTCGTAAAAATTCTTGCAACATAAGGCGTTACAGCCCTGTAGGTCAGTACATTGAATGTAATGGAAAGTCACATCATAAGAATAATGAACCTATTTGTACATGCAATTTGGCTGGTGGAAAGCTCTAAGTTTAGTTTTTGCATAAAGCTAGTTTTTCGCGTGAAGAAAACATATTATTCTACCACTATAGTATAACATAGGATGATTTGGCAAACCCAACTCAATCCATTCCCAAAGTTTTTTTTAAAACCCAACTGTTTAAATTAAGAGTGATGAGATCTCGCATCATTTTCACTGCTAGATGCTCAAGTTGTCCGTAACCGGGGACACAGCTAATCAATTATGTTTTAACAGTCTGAAGAGGTTTGTGCACTTTTCCCCACAAGACTCGATCGCCTCCCTTGAAGTTCTCGCACTGCCTGGCGTTTGAGAACAGGATGACCGAGACATAGTCTTTCGAAAGTATTTCCTCTTAACCCACGGATAGGCCGGTACACCTTCTCATTCTACATCTGCTAGCCTATGCCGGAAGAGATCACACTAACAATGTTTGATCCCTTTGAGCCTAGGCGGACGGACCACTAGTGGTGCACCACCATGGATTTCCTGTCGGCGTTCTGGGAACGGGGGTCCCCAGACTTGCCTGCCTGCGGCCTGCGGCATGGCTCAAAGGGGCGCCCAGCACGGCCCGTCTTCACCAACACAAACCCAAGACCCTCGCGAGGGGCCAAGCCTCGCGGGGCGGACGACGCGGAGCTTCCTCAGGCACGGCCTCGTTAGGCTGGCTCACGAGGAGGCGGAGAGATCAAGGCGGGGTACCTCACGAGGTGCCCATGACGCAAGCCATGACGACTCAGGGCGCCAGGCGGGTGCCAGCCCGCGCAGCGTCCTCCTTCCCTCTTTGGTGCGAAGGGGGCAAGCGCAGCCGCGGAGTACCGAGGCATCAGGCAAAGGTTGCCATTTCGGTGCAACGAGACCAAGACCAGGAGGACTACGAGACGGAGGTCACCGTGGAGCCCAAGACGGCGTCATCACCAGAGCTTTGCACAGGCGAAGACTGCTTTTGTCAGGATAGCTGATACTTGCTGTCCCCCTTCAAATTAGCCCGCCATTGTTGGCTCCCTTCCCGCTCAATATTTGGGGAGAGGACCAGGGCCTCTATAAATAGGACTAGCCACCCCCAGGGTAGAGAGGATCGAGAATCAGCCAACCCAGAAACAAGCTGGGGTCGAAATCAGGGTCGGTCAATTGGAGGAAAGCAGAGAGAGAGGGAGAGAAAAAGGTGACTGAACTCCACCGAGCAGTTCATCGCCCCAGCCAAGAACAGACCCTCGCGAGGCTGTTCTCCCTTGTATTGTTCATCATCATCAGCCCAAGAGGCAATCCACCACACCACACACTGGAGTAGGGTATTACACCACAACGGTGGCCCGAACCAGTATAAACCCTGTGTCTCTTGTGTTGTTCTTTCCTGAGTTTAGATCCTAGCATGGCGGAGGGGTGCAAGTAGGTAGGGGGCGAAATCTCTGCGCGCACCCCAGTGTTCGAACCTCAAGGGTCTGCCGGAACCCGAAATCCAACATTTGGCGCGCCAGGTAGGGGTGCACTGGAATTCGTCTTCCACCGCTCTGTGCCCCGTCGCGTCGTCATCACCATGCCCGGCGACCAGGAGGGCAACCCAGACCCATGGGCGGCATGGCCCGCCCACGCAGAGCCTCTCGCCTCAGGCGACCCCGTGCCCCAGGCAGCTCGCGGTCCGCAGGGCGCTGCGGGCCGCGGGCGACGCGGACAGACTTCGATAGCTCTCACACGCGGCAAGCGCGGTCGGCAGCAAGGGCCTCCAATCACGCCGCGACCACGACACCGTACGCCCGCCGGGAGCAAGCGAACTCGAGGGCCGCGCTCACGGTGGCCCGAGAGCTGCTGCAGTGCAGACTGCTGGAGGGCGGCCGCGACGTGCTGCTGGAGCGGGTGGCAGAGCTCCTGGGCTTCGCCGCTTCGGGGGCTCACCCCTTCTGCACCGAGCTCCCATCTCCAACCCAGGGCGGCCCGCGCGGGGGCCCCGCGCGCGCCCGCGGGCTCCAAGGCTACTCCAACACCAGCGAGGCTGTCAGCACCGGACCGGCGGCGGCGCAGCCCCCGCTCCTGGTCCGCGAAGAAGAAGGGCTCGACGCGACCCGCGGCCCCAGTGGACAGCCGCACTGCCACCCCACGGTAGGCGCGTCAGGCAGGACCGCGTGGCGCGCAGAGCACTACGGCGTGGTCTTCGGGGTGGTGGCGCCGGAGGAATACGTGCCCCTTATGATGGACCAAGGACACTCACACGAGGGCGAACCAGGCTCGCTCCTCAGCCCAAGCCGGGGGGACGAGGCGCCAGAAGCTGAGCCCTTCCAGGAGTCTCGGGACGGTCCCACTGGGCACGCTGGAAGCAACAATTATCAGGTACCGCTAATTCTTCAGCAGGCATACGCTAACCATGGATCGCAGGAGGTGCAGGTTGCCACAGCGGGCAGCTGCCCCGCTCCCACAGCCTCCTACCCCTCGGGAGGAGGGCGCAGGGGGCTGCAGGAGAGGGGCAAGGATTCGACATCACCACCGCGGCGTTCAGAGCAGGGTGTTCTCAGGAGGTAGGCCCTCCGCTAGGGAGGTGCCACAGGGCCTGCCCCCGGCGGAGGACCCGTGGTCGTCGGGGGAACCGTTGGCGACCGCTCTACCCCATCGGCGGCGTCCTGGTTTCCGGTCGTTGTTGATGGCACTAGAGTGTGGCGCAAGGCGGGGCCCTCATTTGGCGATATGAAGCAAGGCCAGTACCTGCGAAGAAGGCCCAGTGCCTGTGAAGCTCGCCGCCCCATGACACTCACGTAATAATGAGTGGGGTTGTACACGCCCCGGAGTCTCAGGGGTGCCGGCCTCAGGCCCTGGGGCTCCCTCCCACGTCCAGTGGCAGCACTTAGCTCCGCGCTGGTGAGAAGACGTCCAAGACTAGACTAGGTGCCGGACGCGGCCTTTTGTTTGCTTTCGTTGCTCTTCCCCTTGGTTGTCGCTTTCCCCCACTGAATTCAAGTTGGATTCGAATTTGAGATTTTGCGTGTGTTCGGGGAAGGGGTGCTTAGTCTCGTTCGAGCGATTTCTCGCATTTTGGTTACCACTCCGCCTCAGCCGCCTCCCCTCGCGAGCCCCTCGCGAGCCGGGTCAGGCCTAGCTTGCGCGCAGCCCAGACTGCCGCCGCCGCATCCTCTCAGGAGGGTGTTTTACTGCAGATCCTACGGATTCAATCAGGGGACACTCAGGACACCACAACCCCCCGCGGGCTGCCTCAGGGCCAACGCGGAACAAAGGTATACTAGCCGACAAGCGCGTCGCTTAAGCCAGCCACTTGGCGTGGGCGCATGGGCGATGTAGCTTCTACTGATACGATAAACACAAGTTTTACATGAGCCCCCCCCTCCAAAATTCTCTCACAGTCATCAGGCCAAAACCTGAGTTCTATTCATGCAGGGTAAGGAAGCAGGAACGATATACAGTCAGTCAGACGAATCCCCCAATGCGTCCTCAGGAGCACCACCTGAGCCGTTGCTGGCGTCGCTTGACTCGCCATCGCTGTCCGCGTCGCCGCCAGCGGCGTCAGGGCCGCCCATCGCACCGCCCTCGTCGGCCGCCACGATCGCATCATCGTTGTCTGAGGCGAAGGCCCTGATAAGAGCGTCCACATTGTCCTTCACCTAGTGCGCCAGGTCGCCTCGGACAGCCTGGGGGACTGGGGCGATGGCGGCATCAAAATCAAAATGGGGATCCATGTTCCGGAGGTGACTGAAGACGCGGGAAAAGGCGCGCCTGAGCAAGGCGCGGCTCCTCTCCTCCACCAACTTGTCAGCCCTGGTCGACCGCGCCTCCAGCTACGTCACCACATCAGTGAAGAACTGGAGATTGCCCGCGTAGTTGACTGCTTGTGGCTCGCCGACGGCCTCCTCGCAGATGTTGCCCAAGGCCGCGTTGGCTCTCTCCCGGAGAGTGGTGAGCATGGGGCCGTGCTCATGCTCCAAGATCCGCCGCTGACGTATCTCGTCCGCATTCTGACGCGCGACGGCCTCAGCCTCCTCCACCCGCTGGCGAGGACGGAGCACCTCAGCCCGGGAGGTGGCTAACTCACCTCGCGCCACCTCAAGGGCGGCCCGGGAAGCATCGGCCCGCCGCGCCGCCTCCTCCAGCTTGGCCCTCAAGGCGGCAATCCTGCCTTCAGCTTCGGCCTGGATCAACCCCAGCTTCTCTTCGAACTCGTGCTCGAGGTTCAAATGCGCCATCGCCACTCGACGTCCGACCTCCTCCAGGACGCGGGCTTCCTGTGCAGCAACATCATCCTCCGCCTGCGTCACCAAGCGCTCCCTCGTCTCCAGACGCTCGTACTCGCGGGTACGTTCGGCGGCTTCCAGTGTCAGCGCCTCCTCACGCTTCTGGAGCTCTGCCGAGTCGCCAAAGGCCACCTTCATCGACGCGAGGGCTGCCTCGCGCAGCTCCACCTGCTCCTCCAGCGAGTGGCACCAGGCCAGAAGCTCCCGAGCCCGCTCCTCCGCAGCCGTTCGCCGCCGGTCAGCTTCCCGAGCCTCCTCAGCGGCCCGAGACCGGGCCTCCCGAGAGGCCACAAACGATGCCTTGGCCTCTGCTTCATCAAGATCACGCTGACGGTGCGCAAGGGCGATGGCGCCCTCCAGCTCGCGCCTCTCTGCAGCCAGGCGCAGGCCCTCGGCCTCAAGGCGTGCGTCCTCATCAGCAAGCTCCTCACCAAGCAGGCTCACTGCGTCAGCCGCCCTTCGAAGGAATCCTTGGCAGAGAGCGCGACGCTCCCGAGCGCGCTCGAGCACGTCTTCCACACCATCATCCGCCCCAAGCAAGCGCCGGGTGCCGCGAGTCAGCTCTCCCCCTCCGGGCTGGGGGCTGGGGGCTGGCACCCTCGCGACGGCCGGGCACGCCACGTCAGCAGCCCGGCCTGGGGCCAGCCCGTCCTCAGGAGAAGAGCGCAGGAAGCGCCTCAGCCAATCGCAGTTCACGACCAGGCGAGAGGCCCATGGCAGGCTGGCTATGCCACGAGAAGGCCCGCGAAGGAGGATCGCGAGGTGCGCGGGGCCATGGTGCGCCTCGGGATAGTTCGCCTCCTCGATCACCCTCACCACAAGGGCTCTGCTGCTCGGAGCGCTCGAGGATGGTGGAGGGGGCAAAGCCAAGGGGGACGGCTCCTCAGCCGTCTCCGCAAGCTCGACTGGAAGGGGCCTGCGGAGCAAGGGTCAGTACAAGTAACAGAAGGATCGGGAGCCAGGAAAGGAGAAGGCTTACTCATCAGTGGCGAAGTACTTCCTACGCTTCAGCAGGCGACAAGGGTAATCGTCGCCCAGGGCCTCCCTTCTCTTCCGGAGAGCCTCGAAGTTCATGCGGAAACGGCCCAAGAGTTGGGCACATGGATCAACCTTCGACGAAGACGGAGCGTCAAGGCGATCTGCGGCAGAGGCGCCTGCCTGATGTACCATGCCAATCGCCTCCCCAAGAGACGCAGCTGGAGCCTCAGGGGCCCCAGTCGCAGGCACTGAGGGCAGCTGCTCGCCACCCTCAGCCTCAGCGGCACGGGTCCCAAGAGCTGCTTCCTCATGAGCCTCGCCCGGCGCTGTCACCGCGCCGGGAGCCCCCTCGGCCTCTGGCGCCTCGTGCCTCCCTGCTCCGCCACTCGAGGATGAGTCGCCTTGGCCGACTGGAAGGGCAGTCACCACCACTGGGTTCTCGTGAGGCCCCTGAAGGCCGGCGGGGCATGGCCCCCACTCATTAAAGACAGGCATCTGCTTCACAAAGTCGCCCCTGCTCTGGCAGAGGTACAACAAGGCCCCTCCCTGCCGGACGCTGCCGGGGTTGGGGTCCCCAGCCAGGGTCAAGAGCGCCGTCCTCAGCACCTCGAGAGTCAGGTCCTCTTCCTGGAGCCTCATACGATCCTCGCGCCCACGGAAGGCCCACATCCGGCGAGAGTGGCGTTGAAGAGGAGCAACGCGGCATAGCAGGAACTCCTTCATCACCTTGGGCGCTGTCATGCCAAGCGACCTCAAGAGCGCGAAGCGGCGCCAGACGAAGATGAGCCGGGGGCTCTCAAGCGTCTCCTGGCCCCAGCCCGAATTGGGGACGGCAGGTGAGGTCGGCTCCAATAGCAGGGGGCTGGGCACCCCTGCGTCCACATACAGCCACCGCTCGCGGAACCCAACCGCGGGCAGGGGGAGCTTGAAGTCAATCCCAGAGGCCGCCGTCTCAGGCGCGGAAACGAAGCTCACGTAAGCCCAACATTGGGTAGGGTCGGCAAGATGCAATGAGAAGAAGTGGCGCAGCAAGGCAATCGAAGGAGGGATGCCCACCATAGCTTCGCAAACAAAGGCGAAGACCGAAAGGAGGGTGATGGATTCAGGACCCAGATGCATCATGTGGATCTGATAGTGGGAAAGCACGGCGTTGAAGAAATCGGAAAAGGGGGGAACCAGACCCGCCCACAGGGCGTCGGCAAGATACAGGACCTTGGTGGCTGTCCTGTTGATGGAGAAGTGGGACGCGGGCCAGGCCGTCGTCCTCCCGCATTCATTGAAGATGGTGGCCAGAGCCAAGCTGACCTTGCCCAAGCCCTCGGCGGGGGCCGCCAACGGCGGCGGGCAAGGCGGAGACACGGGTTTCTTCCCTCTCCCCTTCTTCGTCGGAGCCATGGCGATGGGAAGGGGGGAGGGAGGTTCGAGATTGAGTTGAAAACAGAAACCGGAGTTCGAGCGGAGGAAGGACAGAGGGCGCCCGAGCGATAAAAGGGGAACGGTTGTGTATGACTACGGGTCCGCCTAGCACGACGCAAGATAAGGAGGGCGTGGGGGAACAGTGCCGCCCACGTCCAATCAACCGCCACGCGGTGCCCAAGGCCGCAGGCTGTTAGGGCCCGCAGCGCTTCGCTCTTGCCCTTCCGCCTCCCTGCCCGGCCAAGCCCGGGCGCGCCTTGGGCCCGGGGGCTACTGTCGGTGTTCTGGGAACGGGGGTCCCTAGACTTGCCTGCCTGCGGCCTGCGGCGTGGCTCAAAGGGGGGCCCAACACGACCCGTCTTCACCAACACAAACCCAAGACCCTCGCGAGGGGCCAAGCCTCGCGGGGCGGACGACGTGGAGCTTCCTCAGGCACGGCCTCGTCAGGCTGGCTCACGAGGAGGCGGAGAGATCAAGGCGGGGTACCTCACGAGGTGCTCGTGACGCAAGCCATGACGACTCAGGGCGCCAGGCGGGTGCCAGCCCACGCAGCGTCCTCCTTCCCTCTTTGGTGCAAAGGGGGCAAGCGCAGCCGCGGAGTATCGAGGCATCAGGCAAAGGTTGCCATTTCGGTGCAACGAGACCAAGACCAGGAGGACTACGAGATGGAGGTCACCGTGGAGCCCAAGACGGCGTCATCACCAGAGCTTTGCACAGGCGAAGACTGCTTTTGTCAGGATAGCTGATACTTGCTGTCCCCCTTCAAATTAGCCCGCCATTGTTGGCTCCCTTCCCGCTCAATATTTGGGGAGAGGACCAGGGCCTCTATAAATAGGACTAGCCACCCCAGGGTAGAGAGGATCGAGAATCAGCCAACCCAGAAACAAGCTGGGGTCGAAATCAGGGTCGGTCAGTTGGAGGAAAGCAGAGAGAGAGAGAGAGAGAGAGAAAGGTGACTGAACTCCACCGAGCAGTTCATCGCCCCAGCCAAGAACAGACCCTCGCGAGGCTGTTCTCCCTTGTATTGTTCATCATCATCAGCCCAAGAGGCAATCCACCACACCACACACTGGAGTAGGGTATTACACCACAACAGTGGCCCGAACCAGTATAAACCCTATGTCTCTTGTGTTGTTCTTTCCTGAGTTTAGATCCTAGCATAGCGGAGGGGTGCAGGTAGGTAGGGGGCGAAATCTCCGCGCGCACCGCAGTGTTCGAACCTCAAGGGTCTGCCGGAACCCGAAATCCGACATTTCCCATGCATACTTCGCCACCATTCAAACCAATTTTTGCCCAAGAAGTTCATTTAAGTCTTGGTCCTGATTACTACTTTGTCACTCAAGTCTCACCATGAACACTTCCCAATCCACGTCTAAATTTGCGAGGCAGAAATAAACTTACACGGTCGTGACAAGGTTGTATGGTGCAGACCTACCTCAAATGAACTACTAGGTAAATGCATAGCCATCCGACATAAGATTCCTACCATGCAATCCTACCACAAAGGACTAAGTGCATATAAAAACATAGGCAATTAAAAGTATGGTCAAATGTGAACTTCCTGGTAATAGTTGATGAAGATTATATCGCTCTTAGAAATTTACTTAATAGAACTATTCGTCACTCTCCGATGAAAATCTATAAAGTCAAACATTGCATTCACATAAGCAATCATTTCGGAGAACCAAATAACATGCAACATGAAAAGACTCGAAAAATCCAAATGAACACACAACACACTTAACTATTAAAAAAAATACTAAGTGCAAAAGCAACGTGTGAAATACGGTTCAAAATTGTGATGTGAACTATAGTGCATACAAGGCATATAAGTGAAACTATCATGGACAAATCCTAGTGTGTGAAAAGTGCCATGAGATTGGTCCAAGTGATAGGGTTTGGCTATACTGACACGATGCAAAAAGAATCAACTCAAACTGAGCTACGGTTTAGGAGATATGGCCATTTGAAGTTTGAATTTAAATCTGAATAATTTCAAGTTTGAATCTGACAAAAGTTTACAAAAATGATGCCACTGGATAGATCTAAACATGACGAATACTTTGCCACTGGTTTCATCTAATTTGGACTTACGGTTAAAGAGTTATGACTATTCTAAGTTCGGGGGCTAATCTGTGATAAAAGTTACTGCATCTAGGTCCCTTGCCACGTGGCGGTCCGTGGCTGGCTGAAAACTGTTCGCTGCTTGGCTTATAGGGAGAACGCTTGGCAATTAACGTAAACAGTACACGGTAGTTAATAAAATAAACTAGGGATCGGTTTAACTAAAACCGCACGGTTTAATTAAAACCGCGGTTAACCTCACCGGTTCAAATGAAAAAAAACTAATCTAATTTGAACAAGGGAAGGGACGGCTCACAGAGGGCAACGGCGGCGGCGTCGTCGTCGGCGGGGCGGCGGCTCCGACGGGTTCCAGCCGCGGGGAAGGAGGCGGCGGGGTCCAGCGTGTCGAGGGCGACCGTGTGGTGGTAGCGCGGGGTGTCGGGGTGGCCAGAACGGAGCAAGGCGATGGCGGCGGAGCTCCGTTGCTCTGGTGAGCTTGGGTGTCGTCGTGCGATCGACTGCGGCGGTCCTCGGCGGTGGGTAAGTGGACGAGACGGTGCGGCTAGACGAGGCGTCCCTAATGGTGGTGGTGGAGGTCGTCGGCGGCGTCTGGACGGAGCGGAGCGAAGGCGGCGGCGCTCTGGTGTACTGCGCGAACTCCGGCGAGATGCACACGATGATGGCAACGGCTAGAGGCGTCGAGAGGGTGAGAGGGACAGCCAGGTGAGAAGAGGGGTTCCTGGCCTTTATATAGGCGTTGCTAGGGGCTCGGGGAGCAGCGGGATAAGCTCTATCCTGAGCTGGGCGCGGCGGTGGTTGCGGGAGCGCGGTGTAGTACTCATCCGAGCGGGGCGAGCGGGAGGATGGGGATGAGCTGGGGAGCGGTCCCCACCTGGCAGCGGGACAGAGGGAGAGGAAGAGGGCAGCGGGCGACCGGTGTCGAGGGAAATCGGGCGCGGGAGCTGCGGCGTGAGCCGAAAGGCCGGCTGGGCCGTGCGTCGCGCTCCTGGGCCGAACTCTGTTTCGGTCCAGGCGGTGTTGTTGTTTTTTTAGAAAACATTTTGAGGACAAAACAACTCCAAACAAATTTATAAAAAAAATACCATATTAATTTATAAAGTCACTAATAATAGATAACATAGTGAACATTAATTTAAGCACAGAACATTTTGGAAATATTTTCCTAAGGCAATTAATGCACTTTTTGCAAATAAAATAAGTACCAAATAAACTCTAAAACTCTAACTAATAACAAATGAAATTTCCAACTCTTTTACAATTTGAGGATGTCATCTTATCCCCTCTCATTCGTTTTTCTTGAGTGGAAAATATTATTTGAATCTTTCCAAAAACTCCAAAATGCAATAAAATATGATATGCATATGTTTTAAAATATTTTTAAAATGCTTCTATTGGTTTCATTATCCATTTCCATTTTTCCTTGTTGATATTTGAAGGAGTCATATTTCCCATTCTCTTTGTTTTCATGGAAATGATTTTGAAACTCAAAATGGAAAAGTTTTCAAAAGTGAACCAAATGAAATTCAAAAGTGTTGCTCATCGCTTCCCACTCTATTTCATATATTTTGAAGAAGTCCAATTATCTTCTCTCATAAAAATCCTTGAGTGGCATAAAGTTTCTCAGTTGGACTATTTTTCAAATGGAATTCAATTTTTTTTCAAAACCCATTTTCATTTCTTTAGATGGAAGAAGTCATATTATCTTCATTCTAGGGTTTTGTGATGAATTTGAATTCACGAAGATCAAAATGCAAGATGAATCTTTTGGGGAAGTCCTTTTATTCCCTCTCATTCAACTTTCAAAAAGTTTCAATTTCCACTCAATCACAATCAATCACACAACAATCAAACAAACAATCATAATTAATTATTTAATTTAACATTCCAAAATTTAGAATTTTGGGATGTTACAAATACTTTCTCAAGAAAGAAAAGAAACAGGGGGGAAATATGGCATGGAGTCTGTTTCTTATACTTCATGATCTAAAACCGATGGACTCGCTCTCCTTTGTCAAAAAGTATAACAAAATTTATATGTGATGTACTTGAGCCAGATCTAACTTGATGCAAACAGATCTAACTTGAAGCAAACAGAGAAAATCAAACTCTAGCATCAGGTCACATAGATATCTCACATCGAGTACTAGCACTGGAAACTCACAACTAAAAATTTATACGTACATACCATATATACACTGCAGAGAAAGGTTGACAGAAACTCTTTGCATATATACTACAGATCAATATATGTACAGATCAAAACTAAAAATTTATATGTACAGATTATATATACAACTAAAAATTTAGATTTAGTATGATTGTTCACTACCAAAGTGTATCTATTTCTCTAACAAAAACACTACAATTACTTTCTTGCTGATTGCCCAACAGTATGGTTCAGTTTCTTCCTGTTATTTGCCCTTTATTCAAATTAGTATGTAGACAAAGCATTCATTCACAAGAAAAACATGTTTGTTCCAAGCTAACCAGGAATAGGAGCTTATGTATATTGTCAGTTCGGAGATGAGAAATTGATTTCTAGCTAATCACGAATAGGAGCTTAAGAACAAGACCAAGCAAGCAAGAACATTATGAACCAGATCAAAATACCTCTTCTAGGTAGGCAACTCATCCATTTCGCTCCGAAGCCACATGGTCGCACTCTCTTTTTGAAGTTCAAGGAACATGTGAGATAACAAAGATCTTGCTATTACATTATAACAAAAAGCATCATAAATGTTTGTTCTAAGCTAATCAGGAATAAGAGCTTAAGTATATTTTCAGTTCAGACATGTGCATGCATATGCTCAGTTAGCAAGCACATAAATATACTACAACTAGTCATCTCAGATGAGAAATTGATTTCCAGCTCGTGTCTGCATGCATTTTACTCATCTTAGCAAATCACACCAGTAACAGTTAACTTCGACCAGTTTTGAATTTCATCAACATCTAACACAAGACATTGCCTGCTATATTTTTAGCACGTAGTGTCAATATACTAGCTTCAGTTCCAGTCAAAAAACATAAACTTATGCATCAGTCCAAGTAGCTACTATGCTTTATATAAGGTTCAGCTACCACTGCAAGTTGTATGTTGTTATTTCTAATAGTACATGTCGTGTAGTTGTGTCAGTTCGAGTTAAAGACTGTTGTTGAAAAAAAAATATAAATTTGTTACACAGTAAGTTCAGTGATACAGAAACTAGGAGTACTTCTAATATATATATATATATATTCTGATCACGGGATTAGATTATTATTCTGATCACAACCTGACCTGCCCCGGTAGTAGTACGTTGAACTTCCCCCAGTGCTAGGTTGAACTTCCACAAACATTGCCCAAATGGAGCTTGCGATATGCCGTTGGAAAGCTATGGACACGAGTATCATGACCCAAGTTAAAATTTTGGCAAAATGCAAGTAGTTTAAGAGCAGTTTTGAGAACCGTTTTTTCTTCATACAAAAACATGAATGTATTTTCGATCACATTTCTAAACCGTTTATTGGAATGAGGGAAATAATATGGCGTTGGAAAGCTACCGCAAAACCGCTCCTTCCACATGTTGAAAATTTCTCTAATTCCCTATGGTTACAGAGTAATTTGGAAATTGTAAAATTTCGCAAACCGAACAACCGAGTTCGTATTTTCAATGTCATTTCTAAACGGCTAATCCAATTGAGGCAAATGATATGGCGTTGGAAAGGTTATGAAAATGCGCTACTTTTTCATGTTGAAAGTTTTTTCTAATTTTGAATAGTTTAAGAGTAATTTAGAAAACGGTACAAGTTCCACCGAGTTTGTATTTTCGAGCTAATTTTTTAACCGTACATCCGAATGCAGCAAATGATATGGAGTTGGAAAGCTTGAGGAAATGCAATTTTTTGGTATATATTGTTTCTAACAATTCCATACGATTTTTAGTCAATTTTGAAAATAGCTACAAACGTATTTTGGCCGCAATTTCTACAAACTTTATCGGAATGGGGCAAATAATATACCATTGAAAAGCTACGGAAAATGCGAAACTTTTTCATGTTGATGGTTTTCTCTAATTCCTAGCCGTTTTCAAGTAATTTTGAAAACACCAAGATCATGCGTTCTACCTTTATCGCGAAACAGATTCTTCGAAAATGCACCGCGTGAAGAACTTGAACTTCTCGGTATGTCTACTTGAACTTCACTCTGTTTTTCACATGCTTTTTGTGCTCGTAGCTCTCCATCCACTCATTGGAATTGAGCAAGTGGTATACCGATGGAAAGCTGATAACCCACAAGTATAGGGGATCAATTGTAGCCTCTTTCGATAAGTAAGAGTGTCGAACCCAACAAGGAGCTAAAGGTAGAACAAATATTCCCTCAAGTTTTATCGACCACCGATACGACTCTAAGCACGCTTGACGTTTGCTTTACCTAGAACAAGTATAAAACTAGAATTACTTTGTAGGTGTAACGGGATAGGTTGGCAAGAATATAAAGAGCATGCAAATAAAAACTAGGGGCTGTTTTAGGTAAAGAAGCAATGAAGTTAGTATAGCGAGTGTGGAAAAGTGGTGGTAGGAGTTTCGAAATTTTCCCTAAGCAATTGACCATGTTACTCGACCGATAGCAAGTTTTATGTGGGAGAGGACACTGCTAGCATGTCATCCCTGACTTGGAATTCTATGCACTTATGATTGGAACTATTAGCAAGCATCCGCAACTACTAACGTTCATTAAGGTAAAACCCAACCATAGCATTAAGATATATTGGTCCCCCTTCAATCATGTATGCATCAATTTCTATGCTAGGTTGAAGCTTCTGTCACTCTTGCCCTCCAATACATAGTCCTATCAACATACAACTAACCCTATGGTGTGATCCACACGCGCGCTCATATGATGGGCACCAAAGGACAGCAACATAACCACAAGCAAATTAAACCAATCATAGCAATTCACCAATTACCGATAGGACAACGAAAATCTACTCAGACATCATACGATGGCAACACATCATTGGATAATAATATGAAGCATAAAGCACCATGTTCAAGTAGAGGGTACAGCGGGTTGCGGGAGAGTGGACCACTGTAGATAGATGGAGGAGGGTGATGAAGATGTTGGTGAAGATTACGGAGGTGTTGGTGTAGATCGCCGTCACAGGATGATGGCCCCAGCGGCGTTCCGACGCCACCGGGAGAGAGGGGGAGAGGGACCCCCTTCTTCTTCTTCTTCCTTGACCTTCTCCCTAGATGGGAGAAGGGTTTCCCCTCTGGTCTATGGCCTCCATGGCGATGGAGGGGCGAGATCCCCTCCGAGATTGGATCTGTCTCTCTGTCTCTCACTGTTTCTGCGTTCTAGATTTTGGCCTTTCACTGTTTCTTATATTCCCGAAGATCCGTAACTCCGATTGGGCTGAAATTTTAACACGATTTCTATCCGGATATTGGCTTTCTTGCGGCGAAAGAAGGGCACCTACTGCCTTACGGGGTGGCCACGAGGGCCAGGGGCGTGCCCATCCCCTCGGGGCGCGCCCCTGCCTCGTGGCCCCCTCGGGCATCGTCTCGCGTTGATT
Organism: Triticum urartu; assembly: GCF_003073215.2. NCBI lineage: Eukaryota > Viridiplantae > Streptophyta > Magnoliopsida > Poales > Poaceae > Triticum > Triticum urartu. The sequence goes on from NC_053022.1 coordinate 221,705,771, forward strand.
CTTCCTCCCAAAAATCACATATATTCCAAAAAAATCTCTATAAGTTTTTATCCCGTTTGGACTTCGTTTGATATGGATTTTCTGCGAAACAAAAAACATGCAACAAACAGGAACTGGCACTGGGCACTGGATCAATATGTTAGTCCCCAAAAATAGTATAAGAAGTTGCCAAAAGTATATGAAAGTTGTATAATATTGGCATGGAACAATCAAAAATTATAGATACGACGGAGACGTAACATGCAAAGTGAAAAAGATACAATGGGCATAAAGTAACAAGTGATATATAGGCCATAGCCGTGTGAGAGCCAAGTAGAATAGATACGCGTAGTCGTTGCGCGAAGAGAACGGTGGGAAGGACAATCCACGAGATCCCAATTCGTCGTTGCTCTCAAGAGCTCGTTTCGTCAACTCATGGGATTGTGAGGTTGACGAGTGTTCATAAGTACCTACACAAAACAAAGGCAAAGGGAAAATTGTGTGTGCGTGGTATATGTACACATCATCCATCATGATGCATACGTGAATGTGTTAGTTAGAACAAAATATCCAATGCTCAAATAAATGAGATGCATGATATAGAAACATGTCATCCATCATGAGAGGTTTGTTATTATGTATAGCATAATGGAGACTCAAATTGTGTAATGCATCATGAGAATTATGTAGAGCATTGTTATTCATGGAATGCATATGGTGCAAACAATCATGGGAATCGTGCAAAGTATGGAATGCATCAACATCTCTTAATATGTATGAGGAAACTATGGGGGTCTCCTCATGAGCATTAATGTAAACATCACATAGAGAATATTGACAATATCCAAAACAATGCATATTTGGAACATTGTGATCATGGCATGGCATAGTAGATGAATTGCGCAAATCATGTAATGGAAGCATGGCAATATCATCGCATGGAAAACAAAATCCAATGACCATCGTCTCGTCATCTATGCCATAAGTGCAAATGGGATTTATTTTTATGGGGCATGTATAGTGACTATGTTGAGATTGGAATGATGCAATATGGGAGATCTCACTCATAGCATATGACAAGTTCAATGGACTGTCAAACATGAAGTGACCAATAGAATTTTCACATGATATCCTATGGTGCATAGCATCACAACTAGGCAATTCAACATGCTCATCATCATATTCATCATAAATGGGTGGCATATCGAAACATGACATAGTATGAGATGAATCCATAAGGTGATCATCATCATGCAAGCAATCATTTGCAAGATAGTCCACTAGTGGGACAAGTGAAGCACCATCACCTATTTTACCTTTGGAGCATCGCTCATGTGTTGTAGGTGAGGTGGCGAAGACCCAGTCGTGTTCATATTCATCTTGATGGAACCATGTGGGGGTGCATCATCGTCCACCATGGTCATCGTCGTCTCCATTGGAGGTATGGGCTCGTTGAGGATAGGCATGTCGTCATGTAGGAGACCTAGCACCAAAGAAAACACACTCGGTGTAGAAGGTTAAGTCGTTAGAAATCATAGTGGCGTCACGTGCCGTGCCAACTACCTCACTCACTAAGTGTTGTGGCTCACTCACTCCCTCTTGGATGCTCTCACTCGTATGGTTGGTGGAGTCACACAAATGGCTCTCAACCTCACATAGGATGTGTGGCATGCTCTCAAGTGTGGGGCTAGTGGTGGTCACACTCATCCTCTTATAGGAAATGCACTCAAGGTCACATATGGTGGAGTCACTCATCTCACTCATGTGGTGGTGGTTCTCCTCACATGGCAATTGGGGCATCTTGTCATATGTGGGTGTCGGAGAGATGTAGGTGCAAATGTCTCCATGCTCATTCATGTCGTAGTCGTAGTCATGCATGAAGGCTGAAGATGGCACATCATCACTCTCCTCTAAGACCAAAGATAAGGTCTCATGTGCGGTCTCGTAGCTTGACTCGGAGTATGAGTCCAATATGGGCGTCGTCTTCATGTTGTTGAAGAGGTTCATGCTTGTCGTCGTGGTCGAAGGGGATGGCCCTTGCTCGACCTTCTTGTCGCCGTCTTGTTGTTGGAGGCCCATATGATGTGGCACCTCGTAGCTCGTCTCCATGACCGATGATAATTTCCCATGCTCGGCCATCTTCCTTGAGGGGCTTCCGAAGATGGAAGTGTCGCCCTCGCTTGTAGGTGGTCGCCTCGTTTGTGAAGATGTCGATGTAGGCGTACTCGTGGGAAGTAGGCGAAGATGTCATACGTCCAAAGGCGAAGATGCCTTGATATCACTTGGCGAAGATGCCAAAGTGGTGGTGGTAGTAGCCGTAGCGTCCTCTTGGTGGTGCTTGTCTCGCGGTCTTCCTTTGTGCTCTTGAAGCTTGGCCTTGGCGTGAAGTAGGGCTTGTTGGGACTTGTGCATTTGCGCTTGTGGAGCATCTTCATGATGATGGTGTCGTTGTCGTGCTTGAGCTCATAGTAGATGCCGTTCGTCGTCGTCGTGCACATGTTGCTTGTCGGTGACTTGCCCTTCATGACGATGTGTATCACGAACGTGATGGTGGTCGCCATGCAGATGTGGACATGGACGACTTGCGCTTGCATCATTTTGGCGCTCCGAAGACTTGTTACTTGAACGTCGCCGCCTTGAGGATGATGAAGGGGAAGAACGTTTGATCAACAAGGTCCGAATCTCCTCCATCTTTGCATCTTGCTCCTCCTTTTGTACGGAAAACTTGTTGTTGAAGTAGTCCCTTCTCCTAGATTTGGAATGTCGTAAGTTGGTGGTGATGTTGTCGATGACATGCATTGCTCGTTTTAGTCCAAAGTGGGGAGTGTTGGTGTTGGAGTTGTTCACGCCGTCGTTGTTGTCGAAGACCGGAGATGAAATGCCTTACCTATCCATCACAAGACTCGAGCAAATATGAGTGGGAGAAAGAGAAGAACTATACCAAATGTACCTTGACCGATGTTGAAAATGGATCAATGATCACTCAATGATGTAACAAGGAAATAGCACAATTGGTACCGATCTCGTCAATTTCTCACACCTACACAAGTAAGGCTTATAGTGGAGCTCGGTGAGGATAGTGGCCCAAAAATTTGATGCAAAATGTTAGCAAGAGTCAATAATGTTGAAAAAGATTCACAAATTCGCAAGTGAAACAAGCAGACCAATAGAAATATGTGGCACACGGAAACACACACATAGATAGATAAATGGGGTCGTGCAACCAAGGAATGAGCTCAAAATGTGGAATCCACGGAAAATGCTCGTGTTGCACAACTCTAGGGAGACGCTAGCACGATTTCTCAATAGGCGGATATGACACTTGTGCATAACCTATAGAAGACAAAAATGCAACAACTTCTATCCCAATTATGCTATGTATATATGGTTCCCGATGTTCCTCTCAAGATGATCCAAGATGATCTTATATGCAATGTGGTATGATGCTATGGCTATTGCTTACAAGCTTCTTTGCTCTCTTTTTCTTTGCTTAAAAGCTTATTTTTTTTATATGGCCACAATGCGAAATGCACAAACCAAGATAGCAATTGGATATATACGGGAACAATCTTGTGACACAATGGATGATATGATACCAATATGATATGGTATGCATGCAATGGATGGTGTAGATCACTAATGTGCACAAGTAACGTTGCTGGCAATACTCAAATGGCTAGTCTCGATAGGTAAGTGACGCAAAATGGGCTAGGGGTTATCAATGCAATGGCAAGAATATACAATGGAGGGATACCACAATACCAAGATGATATGGAGGTTACCGTCCGTGGCGATGATGAGTGGCGGTGTTCTTGATGTAGATACCAAGATGATGGAGACTCATCCCTAAGTAGCCGAAACACCTTAGGAAAGGAAAAACCGCGAACTCAAAATCTCAAATGTCAAATGTTAGGTAGCGGGAATGCGGTGGTGGTTGCGGAAGCTCAATGGGATTGCAGAAATGCAATGATGGGTTTTGAGACGCAATGCGGAAGTGGAGGGTAAGGTGGTAGACTATACACGGTGTCGGAGTTGGAAGCATGGTCCCTAAGTAGCCTAAACACCTTAGGAGACACAACTCACAACACAAACAAAATTGGGTTAAGTTGGGGTGGTGGAAGTGTATGGTGGGTAAGCCTATGCGGAAGTGGTGGTGGTCGTTGATGAAGAAGCAATCGTCCCTAAGTAGCCGAAACACCTTAGAGGACTCAAATCACAACTCAAACAACCTCAAATGCTATGGGGATGTAACGCCCTCGATGCGGCTATATCTCCCACGTGTCGAAGCACGACTTAGAGGCATAACCGCATTGAAAGCAATGTCGCAAGTGAGGTAATCTTCGCAAACAACCCATGTAATACAATAGGGGAAAAGATACATAGTTGGCTTACAATCGCCACTTCACACAATACATGAATAAAGAATTACAACATCCAAATACAATCAAGGTCCGACTATGGAACCAAAATAAAAGAAGAACCCCAAATGCGACAAGGTCCCCGGTCGGCCCCAACTGGGCTCCACTACTGATCAACTAGAACGAAACGACAAAAAGGACAAGATCTTCATCGAGCTCCTCCTGAGCTTGGTTGCATCACCTGGAATGGCATCATCGGCACCTGCAAGCTGGTTTTGGAAGTATCTGTGAGCCACGGGGACTCAGCAATCTCACACCCTCGCGATCAAGACTATTTAAGCTTATGGGTAAGGTAAAGGTATGAGGTGGAGCAGCAGCAAGCGACTAGCGTATATGGTGGCTAACATACGCAAATAAGAGCGAGAAGAGAAGGCAAAGCACGGTCGTGAAAGTATGATCAAGAAGTGATCCTAAAACAACCTACGTCAAGCATAACTCCAACACCATGTTCACTTCCCGGACTCCGCCGGAAAGAGACCTTCACGGTTACACACGCGGTTGATGCATTTTAATTAAGGTCAAACTTCAGGTTTTCTACAACCGGATGTTAACAAATTCCCATCTGCCCATAACCGCGGGCACGGCTTTCGAAAGTTCAAAACCCTGCAGGGGTGTCCCAACTTAGCCCATGACAAGCTCTCACGGTCAATGAAGGAATAGACCTCCTCCCGAGACATTCCGATCAGAATCGGTATCCCGGTTCTTCAAGACATCCTCGACAATGGTAAAACAAGTCCAGCAAGACCGCCCGATGCGCCGACATCCTGATAGGAGCTGCACATATCTCGTTCTCAGGGCAACACCGGATGAGCGCTCCGTACAACTAAAACCAGCCCTCAAGTTTCCCTGAGGTGGCGCTGCAAAGGACTCTAGTTCGGACCAACACTTAGACAAGCACTGGCCCGGGGGGGTTAAAATAAGATGACCCTCGGGATGCGCGACTCCCAAGGGAAAAAGGCTAGGTGGCGAATGGTAAAACCAAGGTTGGGCCTTGCTGGAGGAGTTTTATTCAAAGCGAACTGTCAAGGGGTTCCCATTATAACCCAACCGCGTGAGGAACGCAAAATCCGGGAACATAACACCGATATGACGGAAACTAGGGCGGCAAGAGTGGAACAAAACACCAGGGATAAGGCCGAGCCTTCCACCCTTTACCAAGTATATAGATGCATTAATTAAATAAGAGATATTGTGATATCCCAACAAAATATATCCATGTTCCAACACGGAACAAGCTCCAATCTTCACCTGCAACTAACAACGCTATAAGAGGGGCTGAGCAAAGCGGTAACATAGCCAAACAACGGTTTGATAGGACAAGGTGGGTTAGAGGCTTGGCTCAACAATATGGGAGGCATGATAAGCAAGTGGTAGGTATCGCGGCATAGGCATAGCAAAAGAGCAAGCAACTAGCAAGCAAAGATAGAAGTGATTTCGAGGGTATGGTCATCTTGCCTGAGATCCCGCAAGGAAGAAGAACGAGTCCATGAAGAAGACAAACGGACAGAGACGAACGGGTCCTCACAAACGCGACGTTACCGGAACCAACCCGAAGAAGAAAACACCGGACAGAAGCACACAACATAGTAAACAAACCACACATGGACATGGCATGATGCACAACCAAGTATGATGTATGTCCAGTTTAATGATACATGGCATGGCATGGCAAAATGCACAAACAATCCTACAAATTAAGTGGAGCTCATTATGCAACGAAGTTGCATATTGAAGAAAACACCACATGACTTATTTAGTTCTCTCTCGTTTATGTACCCAACAAGATTAAATGTTTATTAACATGGCAAGAGGGTGAAGCACAATAAAACTACCTATCTAGGCAAGTTTAAATGAGGCCGGAACATCGAACAACAAATCCGGAAACTCCTCATGAGCATATTATAGATTTGGTACTGTTCTTCCCTAAACCATATTTTATAGTTGCTAAACATGCAAAGTGATTCCACCATGTTAAACTAGGCATTTTTCTACCCCATTTACATATAAAGTTTGTTTAAATCCGAGCTACGGTTATTTAGTTATGAATTAAAGCATTTTAACATGACATAGGAGCAACTTTAATCAAACAGCATTTTTAACATTTCAAACATAGATGAAAGTTGGATATTACGAATCTAGACAAAATTCTAAGCAAGTTTCATATATAACTTATTTAGATCCGATGCACGGTTCATGAGTTATTATATGCATGATCCACAAGGGTTTTCCTGCAAAAATGCTCTCCTCTGGAAAAATAGACAAATTGTAGTTCTGAAAAAAAACAGAGGCGGGCCAAATCGGACTGGGCCAACAGTGCACAGCGGGGTTCTCACCCAGTGGGCCTTTGCCCAAGGTGGTGGAAACAGCAGGACGGGCGACTGGGCCGGGAGCTGGGCCTTGGGGCGCATCGGCCCACGCGGGGCCCACACGAGAGGCGCTCTTCCTCCTCGTGCCCGCACGAACTGAAAGGCAGAGACAACAGCGACGGCGCACGCCGGCGAGGGCGCAGCAACGGCGGGGAGGTCGCGGGGACATGGAGATGGCCGGATCTGGTCGCGCCGGGTCCATTCCGGCCGGATCCAACGGCGGTTTGTCGTGGGCGTCGGCGAGGGAGCCCTGGTGGCGGCGCTGACCACGTGGAAGCGCAGAGAGGTCAGGGAGAGAAAAAGAGAAGAGAGAGAAAAGGGAGAGGAGAGGGACGGGGTCGACCTGGTGGAGCTCGTTGCTGCTCCGGCGAGGACGCCGACGGGGCCTGGTGCGGGAGCTCCCTCCCCTGGAGCTCGGGGACAAGGGAGCGGGAGGCGACGCGGGGGCTGTCCCGAGCCCCAGATGGGCTCAGGTGGGCCGCGGCAGGGCTCGCAGGGCCGGCGGCAGTGGGGAGCGCTGGGGTGAGGTGGCGACGCCACATGGCGGCCCAGGGGTGGCTGGAGACGGCCAGGGGCGACGTGGCACGCCCGGATTGGTCCGAGGCGCGGCGGCGGCGCCAAGTGGCGGTGGGAGGCTGGATGTGCACGGAATTTGAGGAGGAGGTGGGGATTGCGGCTGGCTAGAGGTAGGGGGTAGGTTTAGGCTAGGTTTGTCCAAAAATGGGCTAGGGAAGGTGTATATATATAGAGAAGGGGCTAGGGTTAGGGGGGTTTCGGAGCCCTCCGATCATAATCGAACAATTCCGGTCAGAGGGGGGTTTAGTGGGCTGGACTCGGGCTGTGTAGAAGGGTTGGACTGAGAGGAGAGAAAAGAACTGCAGCCCGACACGGGTTTCCGAAGACTGAAAACGTCCGACGAAAATACTGGCAACGGTGCCGCTATATATATAACAGTTGGCTATCAAACGAGCTCCGAATGCGACGAAACTTGACAGGTGCTCTGTCTACACTATAATAAGACCGCACGCCAAGTTTCATCCCATTCCGAGAATTTTTTTCGGCCACTCATGAAACGAGGTAAAAGGGGGCGCCGGAGGACATAGGAGTGTTGAATTGAGAAACGGACAACGGGGAAAATGCTCGGATGCATGAGACAAACATGTATGCAAATGTGATGCACATGATGACATGATATGAGATGCATGACACGCAAGCATTGACAAGGTAACAATAGCGAATAACTGGAGGACACCTGGCACATCGGTCTCGGGGCATTACAGGGGATGAATATGGGTTAGGTTGCGGAAGGCTATGGTGGTTTTGCGGAAGTTATGGTGGAAGCCCTAGGCAAAGATGCCAAAGTTCCAAAAAATTGATGGAGTCAAAACATGATGGTAGTATTTTTATGGGATGGGGGATGTCACGAGCTTCAAAATGAGCTAAAGAACGTCAAAAACATACTCCGAATGAATTAGTTATGGTCAAAACGATGAAACACCGAAGGCTGAAATGCCTGGGGTCGGACATCCGGGGTCGGGGGCCGGATATCCGGGGGCTGATGTCCAGAACCGTGCGGATTTTATGCTCCAGGAGCCGTATGTCCGGCTTGGGGCCCGGATGTCCAGCCCGATGGCTCGGATGTCTGGCCTGAGGCCCGAATGTCCGACCCGACGATTCCAGATCTCGTTTGGGGCGGAAATTTTCGAATTGGGGGCGAAAATTGATGATTTTGGGGGCAAAATTTGATGGATTTCGTGGATGGAGGTGGGGAAACTTGGTGAGATGCTAGATCCACTCGAAACCAAGCAAATCCATGGATCAAAATCAACAAACTTCATCAAACGAACAAATCACAAAAAAAATTGGGGGCTATTTTTGGTGGGTATTTTCGAAATTGGGGAAGAACACAACAAAATCAAGCAAGAAAAAGAGGGGTAGGGGCTCCAAATACGTGATCAACGTGGCTCATGATACCAAGATGTTGTAGGGTGGAACCCTAGATGGCCGATCTTTCACGAAAGGAGCGGATCCCAACGAGGAACACGAAGAACACAAGGGGAAACACGAGAGAATCACTCAAACCAACAAGATTCGGTCACACATATGCTAGATCCTCGAAACACAAAGAGATACATGATCTGAATCCAATAAAGGACGATACAAGTGGTAACTAGTTCTTCTCTGTGAGGAGGTCTTGAGGGGTCTTCCCATGAAGGGGTCTTGAATCCAAGGTGGATCTTCTCCGAAGAGGTGACGGTCCCTCACAATGGAGTAGATCCGGATGGATGAGCGAAGCTCTATCTCACATATGAGCTAACACAACGCTAACCCTAAAACGTAGGTGGAGGGAATGTATATATAGTCTAAGGGGCGAAGGGGTACATGGGCCTCGGCCCAGAAAAACTGCACGCAGGCAGGGAGGGCCGAATGTCCGGGGCTTCACGGGGAGCCAGATGTCCGGGCTGGCAGACTCGATGTCCGGGCTAACGGGGCTGGTCGTGGTGCTATCTGGATTGACTTGTCCGGATTTTCAGGGGCGAGGCTGGATGTCCGGTGTTGGCGAGGCGCTGGATGTCCGGGGCTGACGCCGGATGTTCGGGGCCTGTAGCACTTCGACTGCAGGGCTGTTGTTGTTGTTGACATCTTCAGGGGCTAGATGTCCGGGCCAGGGCCGGATGTCCGAGCTAGGACCGGATGTCCGGGTCCTGGGAGTTGTCTCCGTCTTCTTCCGTCGTCGCTTCCGCACACGCTTGGCCTTGATCCTTGGGTACTTATTGCAAAAATCTACAAGTCATCAAAACCAAGCATTATGTGCATGCTCCTAGGGGGATAGATTGGTAGGAAAAGACAATCGCTCTTCCCCGACCGCCACTGATAAGGAAGGCAATCAAAGAAACACCTCATGCTTCAAATTTGTCACACAACGGTTACCATACATGCATGCTACGGGACTTGCAAACCTTAACACAAGTATTTCTCAATTTCACAATTACTCAACTAGCACGACTCTAATATCACCACCTTTATATTGCAAAACTATTGCAAGAAATCAAACATATCATATTCAGTGATCTACAAGTTTTATGTAGGATTTTATGACTAACCATGTGAATGACCAATTCCTGTCATCTCTCTAAATGGATATAAGTGAAGCAAGAGAGTTTAATTCTTTCTACAAAAGATATCCCGTGCTCTAACAAATATAAGTGAAGCAAAAGAGCATTCTACAAATGGCGGTTTTCTATGTGAAGAGAAACATGCAATCCAAACTCCAAATGATATAAGTGAAGCACATGAATCATTCTATAAAGCCATACTCAAAAAATATAAGTGAAGTGCGATGATCATTTTATAAATCAACCAAGGACTATCTCATACCAGCATGGTTCATAAAAGAAAAGTGAAAACTAAATGCAAAAGACGCTCCAAGATTTGCACATATCGCATGAACGAAACGAATCCGAAAACATAACGATACTTGTTGAAGAAAGATGGGATGCCTTTCGGGGCATCCCCAAGCTTAGACGCTTGAGTCTCCTTGAATATTTACTTGGGGTGCCTTGGGCATCCCCAAGCTTCAGCTCTTGTCTCTCCTCCTTCTCCTCACATCGAGACTTCCTCGATCTTTGAACACTTCATCCACACAAAACTCAACAGAAAGCTCGGTAAGATCCTTTAGTATAATAAAGCAAATCACTACTCTAAGTACTGTTGCAACCCAATTCATATTTTGTTTTTGCATTGTAGCTAGTGTAATATAACTTTTCCATGGCTTATTGATAGAAATCGATAGTTTCATCAAAACAAGCAAACTATGCATTAAAAACAAAATCTGTCTTAAACAGGACAGTCTGTAGTAATCTGAACATTCACCATACTTCTGTTACTCCAAAAATTCTGAAACAATTAGGAAAAATAAACAATTTGTATATAAAGACAGTGCAAAAAGTTTCAGAACCGTTTGACATTCTAGTAAAAAAAATGTAAAATCGCGCACTACAGGCAAAGTTTGTGTCTTGCACCGCACAAACCAACAAGCAATGTAAACATCCTAAAGGCAAATCTTTGCACATTATTTTTATTTTTAACACAACAGAAATAAATGACTCTCTAAAACTTCCGGGTTGTCTCCCTGGCAACGCTTTCTTTAAATCTATTAAGCTAGGCATATAGTGCTCAAGTAATGGATCCACCTGGATCCCAAGGTATATCAAATCAAATTTTAATTAACAATGATTTGTGATTTAGCAGTGAGCACAAAGTAACATAAATCATGCAACAACGAAGTCTAACTCTCTTCCTATGCATCGGCATGTCATAAAAGAACAATTCACGCACACATAGTAAAGGCCAATGCATAGTATAAACAGTTTCTTGCAATTTTATCATATTGGAAACATGGAGAGGCGAAGATTTAGTTCCTCACTCATAATAATTGCAAGTAGGAGCAGCAAGCACATCCATATAATATTCGTCAAAATTATCATGTGCAACGGTAAAAGGCCACCCATCAATATAATCCTTAATAAGTGCAAACTTCTCCGATATAGTGTAGTCGGGAGAATTCAAAAAGATAATAGGACTATCATGCGTGGGTGCAATAGCAACAATTTCATGTTTAACATAAGGAACTATAGCAAGTTCATCTCCATAAGCATACATCTTGGCCACAAGCATAGCGAGCATCATCAAAAAGGGATATTTCAAAAGAATCAACGGGATCATAACAATCATCATAGCAATCATCCTTCGGTAAGCACGAAGGGAAATTAATCAATGTATGAGTTGAAGAGTTACTCTCATTAGAAGGTGGGAATGGGTAGCTAATCCGCTCTTCCTCCTTTTGTTCTTCGCTCTCCTCATCATCTTTTTCATCCAGTGAGCCCACAGTTTCATCAATTCCTTCTTCCATAGACTCCTGCAAAATATCAATCTCTTCTTGGATAGCGGAGGAGTCCTCAATATATGGTTTGACATAGGCAACAAAAGCATAATTATCATAACAATATTTAAGTATGGCAAAATTTTCAGATTTGTAAAGAGTAGCATCATACTTTCCAATCAAAGAAGCAATTTCATAAGCACCCTTAAAAGCAACAAATTTTTCAACTTGTTGACCATCATAGTAATTATAAACACCCTTAGCATACGAAGATACGATTCCATTATCACTAAACTCACATTGGTAGGGAAGGTGTTTCTTAGGGTCTTCAGAACAACAAGTAAAATCATATATTTCACATAAATTCCAAGCATAGCATTGCAAATGATGAATTTGATCCAGTCAAAGTTTCCCTTTTTGAGATAAGCGGTGTCGCACATAACAAGCATGCTCATCTAAAGATTTGCCCTCAACTAAGCTAGTTGGGGTTTCAGCACGAGAACATGGGATCGAAGATTATCCAAGTAAAAAGCTTCAGCAGTGTGATAGATTTTGAGTGGTTCTTCAACCATTGGTGTAGCCTCTTTCGATAACCCACAAGTATACGGGATCAATTGTAGCCTCTTTCGATAAGTAAGAGTGTCAAACCCAATGAGGAGCTAAAGGTAGAACAAATATTCCCTCAAGTTTTACCGACCAACGACACAACTCTATGGACGCTTGATGTTCGCTTTACCTAGAACAAGTATAAAACTAGAAGTACTTTGTAGGTGTAACAGGATAGGTTTGCAAGAATATAAAGAGCACGTAAATAAAAACTAGGGGCTGTTTTAGGTAAAGAAGCAATAAAGTTAGTATAGCGAGCGTGGAAAAGTGGTGGTAGGAGTTGCGAAATTGTCCCTAAGCAATTGACTACTTTACTAGATCTATAGCAAGTTTTATGTGGGAGAGGCCACTGCTAGCATGTCATCCCTGACTTGGAATTCTATGCACTTATGATTGGAACTATTAGCAAGCATCCGCAACTACTAACGTTCATTAAGATAAAACTCAACCATAGCATTAAGATATATTGGTCCCCCTTCAATCCCGTATGCATCAATTTCTATGCTAGGTTGAAGCTTCTGTCATTCTTGCCCTCCAATACATAGTCCTATCAACATACAACTAACCCTATGGTGTGATCCACGCACGTACTCATATGATGGGCACCAAAGGACAACAACATAACCACAAGAAAATTAAACCAATCATATCAATTCACCAATTACCGATAGGACAACGAAAATCTACTTAGACATCATAGGATGGCAACACATCATTGGATAATAATATGAAGCATAAATCACCATGTTCAAGTAGAGGGTACATCGGGTTGCAGGAGAGTGGACCGCTGTAGATAGATGGGGGAAGGTGATGAAGATGTTGGTGAAGATGACGGAGGTGTTGGTGTAGATCGCCGTCACACGATGATGGCCCCGGCGGCGTTCCAGCGCCACCGGGAGAGGGGGAGAGGGCCCCCTTCTTATTCTTCTTCCTTGACCTTCTCCCTAGATGGGAGAAGGGTTTCCTCTCTGGTCCATGGCCTCCATCGCGGCGGAGGGGCGAGAGCCCCTCCAAGATTGGATCTGTCTCTCTGTCTCTCTCTGTTTCTGCGTTCCAGATTCTGGCCTTTCATCATTTCTTATATTCCCGGAGATCCGTAACTCCGATTGGGCTGAAATTTTAACACGATTTCTATCCGGATATTGGCTTTCTTGCGTCGAAAGAAGGGCACCAACCACCTTGCGGGGTGGCCACGAGGGCCAGGGGCGCGCCCCACCCCAGGGGCGCGCCCCCTACCTCCTGGCCCCCTTAGGCATCGTCTCGCGTTGATTCTTTTTTGCAAAAGTCACATATATTCCAAAAAAAATCTCCATAAGTTTTTATCCCGTTTGGACTCCGTTTGATATGGATTTTCTGCGAAACAAAAAACATGCAACAAACAAGAACTGCCACTGGGCAGTGGATCAATATGTTAGTCCCCAAAAATAGTATAAAAAGTTGTCAAAAGTATATGAAAGTTGTATAATATTGGCATGGAACAATAAAAAATTATAGATACGACGGAGACGTATCAAAAGCTGTTGTAAATACGCAACTTTCTTATGTTGATCATTTTTTCATATTCCCGACGGTGTTAAAAGTTTTTCATCTAAAATTCATTCAGTGTAGTAGTTAAACTTCCTACTTTTCTCACGTTGAACTTCTGTGACGTATTTTTAATTGCAATTTTCTCATCCATTCGTCAGTATTACACAAATGATATTCCTTTTGTACAAACCTCTCTCATAATAAATTTTTTTAACTTTCTCCGACCGAGGACTTGAACTTACAACAACAACAAAATTGGACCGTGCCTTTTAATTCATTTTTCTGATGAACACACAACATGTAGTACATGAACTTTTTCCATTTTTACAAATTAAATTTTTTATTTTCTTTTTGAAATCAAATTACTCCCAAATAATAACTGAACTTGTTTGTGGATTGAGAAAATTATTGTAAAATGAAAAAAATAATATTGTGTGTGTTTTTGAACATGGAAATACAAGGTGAACCTCTCTCACAAGAATTTTTGAACTTCCTTGGACAGAGCACTTGAAGTTCTTTCAACAAACCTTTTAAGCTTTTATTATTCTATACTTTTATTCTCACCTGAAATGCATTCCTTAGAGTACTTCAACTTCTCGTTGTTTTCACTATGAACTTGTTTCAACACATAAGAATTTTTTTAATACATAAAAACGTGTTTTTAACGGTATACATGAAAAATTTAAAATGTTCATCGAAATGTAGCACATAATATACCCGATGGAAAGCTTATGAATACCAGTAAGTTTTTCATGTAAACATGTGTTACAAATTCGTTGCGGTTTGAGAGGAGTTTTTAAAATGGCAATACAACATTGTTTTTTGCCTTTTTTTCAACATGTAAATGAACGACAATCGTCTCACACATGAATTTTGACTATGCTAGGAGGAGCACGTGAACTTCTTGCAACCAACCTTTTTATGATTTTTGTTTTTCTATTCTTATATTCTTATCTGAAACGCATTCCATGCAGTAGTTGAACTTCCCGCTGTTTTCACCTTAAACTTCTGTTACGTATTTTTATTCAACCTCCCTCACAAGAATTTTTGAATTTTCTCGGGCCGACCACTTGAACTTCTAGCAAAAAAATTAGACTTTTCCTTTTTATTTTTTTCTCATACGGAATGCGCACCATGAAGTACATGAACTTCTGGCTACTATCAATTTGAACTTCTCTCTATTTCGCTTTAGTAACGGAAAAAGTAGAGTTTTTTATAGACAACGAACCACTCTAACTTTCTTACTTTAACTTCTTTGTGTATTTTTTAGAAATGTGAAAATTATAGTTTTGTTAGAAACATTGAACTTCTTCGTTACTTCAAATTGAAATTATTGGTTTTTTTTATTTAGTAATCAGAAAAAACTGAGTATTTGAATAAATATCAAACTGCTATGCTTTTTCCAATTGAATTTCTTCGTTATTTTGAATTGAACTTATTGGTTTTATTCTTTAGTAACCAGAAAAATCTGAGTTCTCAAATATAATATCAAACTACTACATTTTTTTATTTTGAACTTCTTGTCCCATTTTTTAATAATGAGGAAATCTGAATTTTGTATAACCATCGACCTCATCCTCTTTTTTATTTTGGACTTCTTAGTTTTATTTCTTTTAGTGATGGAAAAAAATCCTAGTTTTTAAATAAACATCGAGCCACTCTGTTTTTTTAATTTGAAATTCAAGGCTTTTTGTGGAAATGAAAAAAAATCTATTTTTGATTAATAGTGAACTTGTGTATTTTTAAATTTTGGACTTTCTTGGTATTTCAATTTGAACTTCTTAGTTTTTAGTTTTTTAGAAACATTTTTTTAATAAACTTCGAATCACGTCGTCGTTTCAATTTGAACTTCTTGTTTTATTTTTTTAATTGAGGGGTGGGGTTGGTTATTTTGTTTTTGTAAAGTTGTGTTGTTTTTTTGTAAACTTTTCAATTGTTTATTTTTGTTAAAGTCGTTTTTGCTTTTTTATATATTAACTTCCAAGAGTTGATTTTGTTGCTTTTTCCAAAAAAAATCGCATCAAGGATATATAAGAATAGTTTTTTGAATGCACATATGATCGTTCTGTAGATAATATACATGAAGGATGCGATGTGTGAAATTTTACCAAAATTGAACGAGCATATGAAGTCGTTGGTGTACGCCCCAAGCCCTCTATGGAACAATGCAAAATTTTGCAATGTTTTTTTTTCTAGGGAAGCAAGCAATAGTCGTAATATTGAAGTATAAGCTTCTCCCATATTAGTGTTTTTTCCAAAATGAACATTTTGAACAACTCACAACACGCATTATGAACTTCTCCTCAACCATCTTTTTGTTCATTTTTTATTTTTGTTTTTACAGTACACAAACGGTGTCCCAACTCATATATTTTTTCAAGTGACAAATTGATATTTTTGGAAAGAACCACATTGAGCTATGAATATGTCTGATCGAAAATTCAGGTTTGGGAAGCAAGTTGTGTGTGTTGGGCAACAAGGGATACATAATTCTGAACCGAAAGTGTTTGTTTTGCTTTAGGCAATATTTCTTTCAGATTTAGTATAAAGATTCAGTAAGGATTCATGGAATTAGCAATATTAAAGCAAGAATACTCAACATCGCTTGTGTAGATTCAGCCAACGAAAACCATACATGTGGGACTTGAACTACCGTAGATGAATGACAATAGTAGAACATATTTAAATTCTTGGCATGGAAGGTCAACTTTGTTCTACTCTCCAGAGCGTGACGCTAGCCAACACACGTCCAACAAGCCCATAAGCACACATGTCTAGTATCCAGCAACAGCAAGGAATGCAAACCACCGCGAAGAAAAGTGCATAGCTGTAGTAGGACTTTGGCGTATAGTTGTTGTAGAACTTCATGCAACGTCTATGAACATCTGAATGGTTGTAAAGGGGAAAATGAGAAATTTTCCAGTAAATTAGACACACACATGCACACCCCTGCAGTTTTATCAAGATTGTTAAATTCAGTTAGCACATTTTCACATGAGCAACACATCCACATGTAGGAGCACGTCTGATGTACCTGAGAACTCATATATATGCACCTACAGGAAGAGCATCAAGTCTCATATACGGTTAAACATTTTTTCTATATTCTTTGGTGTACCTGAACCTTTGCAACATTTTTACATAAACTTCTTGTTTTATGGGAGAGAGAGCACTTAGCCGGAGAGGGTTCACCGTTTCTAATGCCAGAAGAGGTCATCGGTAGGGGAGGCAGTGTAGAAAAAATCTTTGTGGTGTCCCACAGCCGGTGTAGAGCCGAGTAGCACGCAGCCGGTGTCCTGCGAAGGATCTATATGAGCGAGCAGGCGAGGAGGCACTGCACGCGGAGACGAGGTTGGACTGCACGATGGTCGGTATTGGACGGTGCATGGGCCGCCTCGGCGCTCGAAGCTGCACTAGACAAAGCCCAGGAGGACGAGCGTCATGCAGGACTGGTGCAACAACGTGGATTGGGGCCGACAGGACGCTGGAGACCAGGAGGCCGGACAAGATGGCGTTGAGCCACTGGCGGCGTTAGTGCGGAGAAGACATAGTGTTGTGAAGCAGAGGCCACTGTAGGGAGTGTGGACAAGGGATTGGGAGAGTGGGGTTCATCGGCCCTAGGCGGATCCACGCGCGTCGATGGTCGTGGTTACCGGATCCTCGCCGGCGCCACACGAAGGTAGCAGTGGTTACCGGATCCTCGGTGGCGGCTTGCGGGGCAGGCGATGGTGGCTGGATCCGAGGTGGTGGCGAGTTGGGTAGCTGGCGACGGCGTCTCTTGTTGGGGATGGGGCGGCGGCGACGGAAGCGGTCGGTGGCGGGGCGGTGGCGGCGGCGGTCAGTGGCGGGGTGGTGTTGGCGACGGGCGGTGGCGGGGCCACGAGGGCGTCTCTGGTTAGGGGCGGGATGTTGGCGCCTCGACAGTTGGGGGTGGGTGCCTGGGTGGTGCAGGGGGTGGGGGATCGGGGATGGGGTGGTAGTTTTAGAATCGGCCTTTTCTTTTTGTTTCAGCGATTTTCGGAGGAACCCTGCCGGGCCCTTATAGGGAGCTGTGATCCAAATAACTATTCTAATCCTAGGATTAGAATAGTGCTATTATATATATATAACTATGCATACTGTTCCGAAGTTCAATGTTCAGTTTACAAGCAGTGCACCAAATGTTTATGCATCAGTTATAGGAAAAAAAGATAAAAAAAACCTGTGCATAACAGATGCATCAGTGCTGAACATGTCCATTCATCAGTTCGACTGAAACTATATCAGATACAAAATAGACAACAAAGTTTAATAACGCCTAGCGATGCAAGTTCAACTTGTACGTTACCTTCAGTGCATGACATGTTACCCATATCATGTATATGAGAAAATGCAGAAAAGATTAATCCCAAAACTATTGAATGTCATTCCAGAAACATGCAAGGTGGCACACGTAGGGAGGGTTTGATGAGCCAAGAAGATATGAGGCACCGCCTGGCTGGGTAACACCAGAAATAGCACCTGGATACTTCAACAATACATGCAGATTTCAAGCTACACCAGAATCATGAGAAGCACAGACTGGTTCTTCTATGCAGCAGACACCAATATCTAGGAATACAAGCTTTGCCACTGCTGGGGTGCAACAAGGTCAACAATGTCCCCAACAACAAATATTTTCCTTCCCTAGCGCAAGCAGAAAGGCAAGGACACTCAGGCTTCCACCCGTCGCTCCATCAACATCAATCATCTGTGCTACAAAAGCGGTTGCGACGGGAAGACGAGGCCAAAGAGACAGGAATGTTTGCCACTCTAGCAGGGTGCAAAGTAGAAGATATGAGCCATATAGACAGGAGCAACCTACTAGTGAATCTCAGGGAAGACGACCGTACAATGAGAGACGGAGAGCTTCATCAACATTGCTGCATGTGCCGAGGGTGACACCACCCGCGCCCATACACCAGGGTGAACAGCAAACACCGGATGTAGCGCGGAGCTATACACATGTAAGTATCCATTCAGAAAAAACATACAACCACAGTCCATACCCTAGTACTGTGACCACCCCATCTAACATTTTCATCACTGTGTTTTTGTTTGCTCACTGTTGCGTGCAGCCACCTAACATTGAAGCTTACGTTCTGCCAAGGCTAGAGATGCCCTTTGAAACTTTCAAAGAAGCAAAGAACTTCTACAACGTCTATGCAAAGCACGCGGGTTTGTTGTCAGGGAAGACTCCAAGGTTAACACCAAGTCTACCTTTATTGCACGTGCTATGGAGTCTATGAATCGAAGGTGTCAGAAGCAAATAGACAGCGGAACAAGACCACAACCAGGACTAATTGCGGGGCTAAAATGAGGCTGAAGAGGGAAAATGATGGAACACTTGTCGTAAAAGAGATAATCTGGGAACACAACCACAGGCTACAGCTCTCCCCCAAATGCTTGTCTTCTTGCACTCCCACAAAAACTTTGACAAAACAATCTTGGAGTACATCAAGTACCCGTGGCTCAAAGGCACTGAACACGCGCAAATCATGAGCATACTGCGCGGTGATGACCCCGGTAGCTACTTCCCCGAAATGAATGCCAAAGACTTGATTAACATGTAAGTACAAACTTGTTCTCCTCCCATAAACCCCCTCCATCTTTTTTCCTCTGTCAGTACAAACATATTACGCAACGCATGACCTAATGCCAGTTCAACATGCATTTTTGAATGACTGTTTACCTTTAGTATGCAACAAAGCAAAGAATTCAAGGATGGATGATGTGGACGATGTCCTAAAGACTGTCAACTTATTTAGGGAGATGAAAGCGATAAACAAGGAATTCTTCTGCGACATACAACTTGATGAGTCCGACAGAGTGAAGAACATATTCTGGGCGAACGCAAGTTGCCGAGGGGCATATCAAGACTTTGGTGACTGCGTAACGTTTGAAACCACATATAAGACCAACAAGTACCATATGGCACTTGGGGTGTTTGTGGGTACTAACAACCACTTACAGACTACATTCTTTGCTTTCGCCCTGATAATAGATGAGGATGCAGATTCATTCACATGGTTGTTCAAAAGCATTTTGAAGGTGCATGAGAGGGAAGGCTCCTTCATGCATCCTCATAGGTACAACCGCCACCCCCAAAGGAAAATAACATAGTAAAATTATTGTGTCGGTTCTATTTGTATATATGCACTACCATCCGCTGACCACTCCACGTCTCTTTTCTCATTACAAGACCAGTGCCCGGCAATGGCTTTGGCGATCCCAGATGCTTTCGGGGACACGGTACATAAGCTATGCCGCTGGCACATTATGAAGAAGTACAGGGAACACCTCGCATACCTATACAACCTCCACGAAGAGTTTAACGATGAATTCACAGCAATCCTCAACTAGCCCCTCATGCCAACTGAGTTTGAGGCTGCCTGGAAAGCACTCATGGATAAGTACAACCTCCATGATGATGCCACGATGGTGGCAATGTGGAACGAGCACGAGAAATGGATATCGGCTTACTTCAAAGAAATTTTCTGTGCCAAAATGACATCCACACAACGGAGTGAGAGCATGAACTATGTGTTCAAGAAGAACTTCGTAAGTGAGAGACAAAACCTGCACCGGTTTGTCAGCCAGGTAAACTCCTGCGTCAAAACCAGGAGGCAGACAGAGAACTAGGAGACAATAGGTAACCGGGTATAGCTCTATCACCTGTCGTAAGACAAAATAACGTGCTTACTAAAGTAAATCTTTCTTAGTTAGACAAGTTTTTGCTGTGAGAAAACTAATAATTTGTTCATGACTCTTGCTTGCGCAGAAGGAACAAAACACGCTGACCTTCTATGGGTTTGACAGTCAGATGGCAAAGCTTTACTCATAAGCTGTGTACAGCAAGATCAGAAAAAGGCTAAAACTGAGCACCCTCTTCACGGTGACAGAGACGGAAGAGCCCAGAAAGTACCTTGTGCGCTACAACAAACCGCAAAAACTGTTTGCGTGGTCTCAGCACGCGTTCCAGGTGGTTGCAGACCCCGTGGGAGAAATATTTGACTGCAAGTGCAAGCTGTGGGACCACAAAGGCGAGGTCTAAAAAAGATGTTACATACTGTAGTACTTATTTTTGCAAAGTTTTTGTTCGAATGAAATGACAGAAAACATGCACCTCTTTCAAAAAATAGGTATTTTCTGCCTGCATGTCCTATGCATGATGCATATAATTAAGGCTGACAGTGTTCCAGAGAAATACATCCTCAGGAGATACACCAAACACCCGAACATCCAGCCAACATTCAACAGAAATGACTTGAGGACAGTAGCGTCAAACAAGGCCTCCCAATACAGCATTGAAAGCGCACTGCTGCAGCTGAACATGAGGGTGCACAGAAAAAGCTTGAGAAGCCATGAGAAAATGGCGAGGACACATGTCATCATGGAAAGACTTGACCAAGAACTCGACGCCATGCATTCTGCTGAAAATGACAATGTCGCGGACAACGAAGCCATTGAGCAGGATATTGCTACAATCTTATCCGAGATGAACCATCTGGGAGCTATTGACCCATACGACAACGAGGAAGAGGAGCAACAGCAACCAGAGCTTGCCCATGTGCACACTCAAGAGCAACAACATGCTCACGTGCAAGATCATGAGCTTGACGGTGCTGTAGGCGAACGACATGAAAACAGGACATCCTACCAGCAGCAGCAGGAAAGGGTAATTAAACCACCCATATTCTCAAACACAAGGGGGGGATAATAAGACGCAAGCAGCAAAAGCAGCAGCCAAAAAGCCGCCACGCCCCATCAGACGCGTGGAATTCAGCCCGAATGGCAAACCTCTCGGGATAAGGGCATGCGGATTCGGCAACGTGGTGACCAATCATAATTACCACACATGCCCATAGCACACATATGCCACTATCAACAAGCAAAAGCTGTAGAAGTAGATTGGAGCCGCCCAGGTTTCTACCAATGGAGACGACTCACGTAACAGCTACACTTGCAGCAAGTGTGGGGGACCGACAGACATAATGCCCGCACATGCAAAGTGGGCAAGGAGGTCAGTGGCGCTGAACAGAAATAGGGCAAGGTCCAAAGTTCCAAGAAATCAAAAGAAGAGTATGAGGAAGAAGAGTTTGACAAGAATGACAACCAATCAGATGAAGACAATGAAGATGACAGTATCAGGGACGAGGAAAATGAAACTGACGATGAAGCTGCCAAGGCTCAAGCAGGAAAGGACGCCAACAAGGGACAACATTCGGGGCCAGTTAGAAGGAGCTCAAGATTGAAGAATCCATAGTGGTTATGCTGTTGCATCAACTCAAAAATAAGCTTGTACTCTTGGTTGCCTCGGTACACAATGAGGAATCATATCAGAAACACTATCGTTACCAAAACTTATTTAGCTTTATCATCGATTTCTCGATCAGTACTATAGTTAAGATATAATTTGTGATTTGTGCCTGCTGGACCAGTGACATTATTACATAAACCATTTGATAAACCTTTTGAATGCAGTCACAAATATATTTGAAAAAATTGATCTGGATTTATGTAACGTCAACACTACTATCAACCAGTAACTCAGCAAAAATTTGTTAAAGAAAATTTAAACTCTTATTGTAGATCAGTATTTGAAAACAATCAGTACAATTTGAGTTGCTTAACAACGCTTCAAAAGTTGAAGCAAAAAATCTTAGTACTTCATGTACTATTCTCATCCATATGTAGCTGCTAGAAAATTAACAAGTACTACAACAGAAAAAGTTAAGAAGCATCAGCACACACTTATATTGGTCACTTGCAGACTAAGAATGATAGTACTAGTACACTTGAACGGATAGTACATATTTACTACAATAAAAAGTACAAAGAAGCATTAGTTCGCAATCCCTCAAGGAAATAAATGTCAGACTAAGCACATAAGTGCTACTATGAATGAACTCTCAGTACAACTTAGTTTACATGCAAGTACTATAGTGCTAAAAATGATACCAGAAGACCCTTGAGAATAATCACAAAAACAAACACAAAAAGAAGGCAAAAACTCAATGGAAAGATAACACTTCCACAAAACTCACAAGAACTACAACAAAAAGTATCAGTCCACATTACTGGTGGAGTCAAGTATTAGATTCAAACCCAAAAAAAATTAAAAATTGACCGCCCGAAGACAGGCAAGCCCTGACACAGCTAGATACTTGAGCTCGAGCCCACAACGGAACCGTTGGCGAATCCCTAGTAATCGGCACAACACAGGGCCAACCAACCAGGGCTCACAGGTCATGAGAGGGAGCGAGCGTCGTGTATAAGCGCTCAGGTAAGTATCCAGAGGAGTTCGACCAGTAAGACTCCACAGCGCTTATAAACAGATCGAGAGCCCCCTCGCTTAGCGAGGTGGGACTAAACCCAGAGCACACGCACATCCAACAGTCCTCAAATCGCCCGCACGGGCCATTTGGGCCGAAAAAGGGCCCAATAGCCTCCATCTTCTCCAAACACCCCACCCATAAGGCCAATTGAATAAAGCAGAGCGCGAGGCAAAGAAATATAAACTACAAAAAAATGTTCGAAAACTGGAAATAAAAAGGTTCAAATACTTGTTCGCAGGAAATAACTTTAAATACAAAAATAAAAATAATTTTAGCTCTGCACCATAGATGATAAAAATGGAAAAAATATGATATAAAAACAACAAAACTTTGAAAAGCGGAGAACTTAATAGGCTATCTGTTAAATGTACATAATTTAAACCAGCGAATTAAATATTGCTTTCAAGTTCAACTACTAAAATGCAAGAAGTTCAAATAGATATTGTTTTTCAATTATGCTAAATTTCTTATTTATATAAAATCTGACTAGAGCTCAACTAACGATTTTGTCGTAAATAATCTACATCCCAAAAAAACTCAGTTCCAACATACATATGACATCAGTACTACAAAACCAGGAAGGGTCAGGCCACTCACGCTACATCCACACACCATTGTGACACCAATTTTCAAAACCTTACGCTGTATGAAATTACAATTCAGTACCCACAGCACTAAACCATAAGTACACTAAAAAGAGAGTACAAAAACTATAAAGGCCTAACTTAGGTTGGGACAGATGAAAATAAAATAAGTCCTAGTTTTGAGCAATAACTCACAGTGCAGTAAAAAAAGTTTTGATATCAACTAGTGTATAAGACTACAGTGCAAAAATAAGACTTATCCTCCACACTAAAAACATAACAAAGTATATGTCACTTAAACAATACAAAATGCCATCATCACTGACCCTGAGACATGCAAGTGGGATAAACACCTGATAAGTATAGCTTAACAACACGGATCAGTGCGACAGTAAAAAACCCTTGGCTTGGACAGTTGGTTCTTCCAGGCTACCACCCGCGCCACCCACTGGGCGGTTGCCACGACGAACTACAACGGTGACCCCACGACCAGTACCCCCATGACCGGGAAGAACCGCCTCCCCCACGTCCCAAACCACGCCCTCCAAAAGCCCCAAATCGACTCCATCCCTGCCACATCTCCAAAAACCACCATTGCTGCTTCCATCTCCACTACAAACTTCTGTTCCGAGCCCACAGTCGCCAGGAGGGCAATGGCGGAGGAACCGTCTGCCAAGCGTCATCGTGGCAAGACGTCCGACCAGAGCAGCAACCTCGACGACGTTCACGTCCCCGACAAGAAGCGCGAGTACACCCGGACCCACACAGGGGTTGAGCTCCACGGCAAGGAGACACCGGAGATCGTCTGCACCAGTGAACCAGACAAGGCTGACGAGAAGATGAGCAGGCTCAGGATGAAGCGCGACGGCTTGTATCCTAGCTTCATTGAAATTGATGTGGAGTTTACCAAAAAATATGAACCTCCCCAGATGGCAGCAGTCCTGCAGTTATGCGTGGAGGAACTCTGCTTGGTGTACCACATTGCAGCGGCCACAAAATGGTGATCCATACTACTCTTCATTCATATGTTTTATTAGTACTACTCCCTAAAAATTTCATTAAACTTGTTTCCCAACTAGATGAACTACTGTAGTTTGTGAACTGGATGCACGAGTACATGTTTCTCAAGTAGATGCACTATAATATAATTTGAAACTGATGCACTGGATTAGCATCTGAAATTGTTTCACCAGATTAATTTCTGAACTTGATGTACTAGCATAGTTTCTAAGCTTGATGCACTAGTGTAGTTTATATAGTTGATCTATTAAAAGATGTTTCTAAACTTGATGTACAAAAGTATTTTCTGAACCTGGTCTGATGTTATTTTCAGCAGCAAAAAGTAAAGTAAGAACTTGGTCAAGCACTGGTATAGGTCTTTTATTCAAAAAAAAGAAAACTAAACTTGAAGTAAGCAGCACATAGATCATTTACTCTGGTTATAGGTTCTTGAAATTGGTGAAGCATTTGGTGAAGCACTGAAGATACCAAAAAAGAAAAATAACATGATGTACTTGAATTTCATTTCAAAACTTTGTGTACTAGTTTCTGAACTACATTCATCCATGACTTATACTATATAAGCATCTACCTCATGGATTATAACTTGTAAACCAAAAAACAGAAGGATTAAATCTTCAAAAAAGAGCACTAATCTTCAATATGTGTCTCCCCCTTGCAGGCCCAAGTGCCTCAAAGAATTCCTGCAGGAGTAGAAATTGTACACATTTGCCGATTTCAGCATTGAAGGTGACAAAAGAGAAGTTGAAGATGTCTGGTTTGGAGATCAACCCCAAGAACTTCACCGACATTCAGCGCAACTGGAGAATTCTACGCATCGGAAAAGAGTACGACTCCTTGGCTAATGTTGCAGCTGAAGGAAATATGCCCTAGAGACAATAATAAAGTTATTATTTATTTCCTTATATCATGATAAATGTTTATTATTCATGCTAGAGTTGTATTAACCGGAAACATAATACATGTGTGAATACATAGACAAACAGAGTGTCACTAGTATGCCTCTACTTGACTAGCTCATTAATCAAAGATGGTTATGTTTCCTAACCATGGACAAAGAGTTGTTATTTGATTAACGGGATCACATCATTAGTTGAATGATCTGATTGACATGACCCATTCCATTAGCTTAGCACCCGATCGTTTAGTATGTTGCTATTGCTTTCTTCATGACTTATACATGTTCCTATGACTATGAGATTATGCAACTCCCGTGTGCCGGAGGAACACTTTGTGTGCTACCAAACGTCACAACGTAACTGGGTGATTATAAAGGAGCTCTGCAGGTGTCTCCAAAGGTACATGTTGGGTTGGCGTATTTCGAGATTAGGATTTGTCACTCCGATTGTCGGAGAGGTATCTCTGGGCCCTCTCGGTAATGCACATCACTTAAGCCTTGCAAACATTGCAACTAATGAGTTAGTTGCGGGATGATGTATTATAGAACGAGTAAAGAGACTTGCTGGTAACGAGATTGAACTAGGTATTGGAATACCGACGATCGAATCTCGGGCAAGTAACATACCGATGACAAAGGGAACAACGTATGTTGTTATGCGGTCTGACCGATAAAGACCTTCGTAGAATATGTAGGAGCCAATATGAGCATCCAGGTTCCGCTATTGGTTATTGACCGGAGACGTGTCTCGGTCATGTCTACATTGTTCTCGAACCCATAGGGTCCGCACACTTAAGGTTACGATGACAGTTATATTATGAGTTTATGCATTTTGATGTACCAAAGTTTGTTCGGAGTCCCGGATGTGATCACGGACATGACGAGGAGTCTCGAAATGGTCGAGACATAAAGATTGATATATTGGAAGCCTATATTTGGATATCGGAAGTGTTCCGGGTGAAATCGGGATTTTACCGGAGTACCGGGAGGTTACCGGAACCCCCGGGAGGTACATGGGCCTTAATGGGCCTTAGTGGAAGAAGAGGAGAGGCGGCCAGAGCTGGGCCGCGCGCCCCTCCCCCCTAGTCCGAATAGGACAAGGAGAGAGGTGGCCGGCGCCCCCTTCCTTCTCTCTCTCTCTTTTCCCACATCGCGAATCCTATTCCAACTAGGATTGGGGGAGAAGTCCTACTCCCGGAGGGAGTAGGACTCCTCCTGGCGCGCCCTATGATGGCCGGCCGGCCTCCCCCCTTGGTCCTTTATATACGAAGGCACGGGCACCCCAGAGACACACAAGTTGATCCACGTGATCATACTCTTAGCCGTGTGCGGTGCCCCCTTCCACCATAGTCCTCGATAATATTGTAGCGGTGCTTAGGCGAAGCCCTGCGACGGTAGTGCATCAAGATCGTCACCACGCCGTCGTGCTGACGGAACTCTTCCCCGACACTTTGCTGGATCGGAGTCCGGGGATCGTCATCGAGCTGAACGTGTGCTAGAACTCGGAGGTGCCGTAGTTTCGGTGCTTGATCGGTCGGGCCGTGGAGACGTACGACTACATCAACTAAACGCTTCCGTTGTCGATCTACAAGGGTACGTAGATCACACTCTCCCCTCATTGCTATGCATCACCATGATCTTGCGTGTGCGTAAGAAATTTTTTGAAATTACTACGTTCCCCAACAGTGGCATCCGAGCCTAGGTTTTATGTGTTGATGTTATATGCACAAGTAGAACACAAGCGAGTTGTGGGCAATATAAGTCATACTGCTTACCAGCATGTCATACTTTGGTTCGGCGGTATTGTTGGACGAAGCGGCCCGGACCGACATTACGCGTACGCTTACGCGAGACCGGTTCTCCCGACGTGCTTTGCACATAGGTGGCTTGCGGGTGACAGTTTCTCCAACTTTAGTTGAACCGAGTGTGGCTACGCCCGGTCCTTGCGAAGGTTAAAACAGCACCAACTTGACAAACTATCGTTGTGGTTTTGATGCGTAGGTAAGATTGGTTCTTGCTTAAGCCCGTAGCAGCCACGTAAAACTTGCAACAACAAAGTAGAGGACGTCTAACTTGTTTTTGCAGGGCATGTTGTGATGTGATATGGTCAAGACATGATGCTAAATTTTATTGTATGAGATGATCATGTTTTGTAACCGTGTTATCGGCAACTGCCAGGAGCCATATGGTTGTCGCTTTATTGTATGCAATGCAATCGCGCTGTAATGCTTTACTTTATCACTAAGCGGTAGCGATAGTCGTGGAAGCAAAAGATTGGCGAGACGACAATGATGCTACGATGGAGATCAAGGTGTCGCGCCGGTGACGATGGTGATCACGACGGTGCTTCGGAGATGGAGATCACAAGCACAAGATGATGGCCATATCATATCACTTATATTGATTGCATGTGATGTTTATCTTTTATGCATCTTATCTTGCTTTGATTGACGGTAGCATTATAAGATGATCTCTCACTAATTATCAAGAAGTGTTCTCCCTGAGTATGCACTGTTGCGAAAGTTCTTCGTGCTGAGACACCACGTGATGATCGGGTGTGATAGGCTCTACGTTCAAATACAACGGGTGCAAAACAGTTGCACACGCGGAATACTCAGGTTATACTTGACGAGCCAAGCATATACAGATATGGCCTCGAAACACAGAGACCGAAAGGTCGAGCGTGAATCGTATAGTAGATATGATCAACATAGTGATGTTCACCAATGAAACTACTCCATCTCACGTGATGATCGGACATGGTTTAGTTGATTTGGATCACGTAATCACTTAGAGGATTAGAGGGATGTCTATCTAAGTGGGAGTTCTTAAGTAATATGATTAATTGAACTTAAATTTATCATGAACTTAGTCCTGGTAGTATTTTGCAAATCATGTTGTAGATCAATAGCTCGCGTTGTTGCTTCCCTGTGTTTATTTTGATATGTTCCTAGAGAAAATTGTGTTGAAAGATGTTAGTAGCAATGATACGGATTGGATCCATGATCTGAGGTTTATCCTCATTGCTGCACAGAAGAATTATGTCCTTGATGCACCGCTAGGTGACGGGCCTATTGCAGGAGCAGATGCAGATGTTATGAACGTTTGGCTAGCTCAATATGATGACTACTTGATAGTTTAGTGCACCATGCTTAACAACTTAGAATCGGGACTTCAAAGACGTTTTGAACGTCATGGACCATATGAGATGTTCCAGGAGTTGAAGTTAATATTTCAAGCAAATACCCGAGTTGAGAGATATGAAGTCTCCAACAAGTTCTATAGCTAAAAGATGGAGGAGAATCGCTCAACTAGTGAGCATGTGCCCAGATTGTCTGAGTACTACAATCGCTTGAATCAAGTGGGAGTTAATCTTCCAGATAAGATAGTGATTGACAGAATTCTCTAGTCACCATCACCAAGTTAGTATAACTTCGTGATGAACTATGATATGCAAGGGATAACGGAAACGATTCCCAAGCTCTTCGTAATGCGGAAATTGATGAAGGTAGAAATCGAGAAAAACATCAAGTGTTGAAGGTAGACAAGACCACTAGTTTCAAGAAAAGGGCAGAGGGAAGAAGGGGAACTTCAAAAAGAACAGCAAGCAAGTTGCTGCTCAAGTGAAGAAGCCCAAGTCTGATCCTAAGCCTGAGACTAAGTGCTTCTACTGCAAAGGGACTGGTCACTGGAAGCGGAACTACCCCAAGTGATTGGCGGATAAGAAGGATGGCAAAGTGAACATAAGTATATTTGATATACATGTTATTGATGTGTACTTTACTAGTGTTTATAGAAACCCCTCAGTATTTGATACTAGTTCAGTTGCTAAGATTAGTAACTCGAAACGGGAGTTGCAGAATAAACAGAGACTAGTTAAGGGTGAAGTGACGATGTGTGTTGGAAGTGGTTCCAAGATTGACATGATCATCATCGCACACTCCCTATACTTTCGGGATTAGTGTTGAACCTAAATAAGTGTTATTTGGTGTTTGTGTTGAGCATAAATATGATTTGATCATGTTTATTGCAATATGGTTATTCATTTAAGTAAGAGAATAAATTGTTGTTCTGTTTACATGAATAAAACCTTATATGGTTACACACCCAATGAAAATGGTTCATTGGATCTCGATCGTAGTAATACACATATTCATGATATTGAAGCCAAAAGAAGCAAAGTTAATAATGATAGTGCAACTTATTTGTGGCACTGCCGTTTAGGTCATATTGGTGTAAAGCGCATGAAGAAACTCCATGCTGATGGGATTTTGGAATCACTTGATTATGAATCAGTTGATGCTTACGAACCATGCCTCATGGGCAAAGATGACTAAGACTCCGTTCTCCGGAATAATGGAGCGAGCGACAGATTTGTTGGAAATCATACATACTGATGTATGTGGTCCGATGAATAGGCTCGTGGCAGGTATCATTATTTTCTAATCTTCATAGATGATTTGAGCAGATATGGGTATATCTACTTGATGAAACATAAGTCTGAAACATTTGAAAAGTTCAAAGAATTTCAGAGTGAAGTGGAAAATCATCGTGACAAGAAAATAAAAGTTTCTATGATATGATCGCAGAGGTAAAATATTTGAGTTACGAGTTTGGCCTTCAATTAAAACAATGTGAAATAGTTTCACTACTCACGCCACCTGGAACACCATAGTGTAATGGTGTGTCCGAACGTCATAACCGTACTTTATTAGATATAGTGCAATCTATGATGTCTCTTACCGATCTACCACTATCGTTTTGGGGTTATGCATTAGAGACAGCTGCATTCACGTTAAATAGGGCACCATCTAAATCCGTTGAGACGACACCATGTGAACTATGGTTTGGCAAGAAACCTAAGCTGTCGTTTCTTAAAGTTTGGAGTTGCGATGCTTATGTGAAAAAGTTTCATCTCGATAAGCTCAAACTCAAATCGGAGAAATATGTCTTCATAGGATACCCAAAGGAGAAAGTTGGGTACACCTTCTATCACAGATCCGAAGGCAAGACATTCGTTGCTAAGAATGGATCCTTTCTAGAGAAGGAGCTTCTCTCGAAAGAAGTGAGTGGGAGGAAAGTAGAGAACTTGATGAGGTAACTGTACCTGCTCCCTTATTGGAAAGTAGTTCATCACAGAAATCTGTTCCTGTGACTACTACACCAATTAGTGAGGAAGCTAATGATGATGATCATGTAACTTCAGATCAAGTTACTATCTAATCTCGTACGTAAACCAGAGTGAGATCCGCACCAGAGTGGTACGGTAATCCTATTCTGGAGGTCATGTTACTTGACCATGACGAACTTGCGAACTATGAGGAAGCGATGATGAGCCCAGATTCGGCGAAATGGTTTGAGGCCATGAAATCTGAGATATGATCCATGTATGAGAACAAAGTATGGACTTTGATGGATTTGCCCGATGATCGGCAAGCCATAGAAAATAAATGGATCTTCAAGAGAAAGACGGACGCTGATAGTAGTGTTACTATCTACAAAGCTAGAATTGTCGCAAAAAGGTTTTCGACAAGTTCGAGGTGTTGACTACGATGAGAGTTTCTCACTCGTATCTATGCTTAAGTCTGTCCGAATCATGTTAGCAATTGCCGCATTTTATGAAATCCGGCAAATGGATAAACAAAACTGCATTCCTTAATGGATTTATTAAAGAAGAGTTGTATATGATGCAACCGGAAGGTTTTGTCGATCCAAGGGGAGCTAACAAAATGTGCAAGCTCCAGCGATTCATCTATGGACTGGTGCAAACATCTCGGAGTTGGAATATACGCTTTGATAAGTTGATCAAAGCATATAGTTTTATACAGACTTGCGGTGAAGCCTGTATTTACAAGAAAGTGAGTGGGAGCACTACAACATTTCTGATAAAGTATATGTGAAAGACATATTGTTGATCGGATATAATGTAGAATTATTCTGCAAAGCATAAAGGAATGTTTGAAAGGAGTTTTTCAAAGAAAGACCTCGGTGAAGCTGCTTACATATTGAGTATCAAGATCTATAGAGATAGATCAAGATGCTTGATAATTTTTTTCAATGAGTACATACCTTGACAAGATTTTGAAGTAGTTCAAAATGGAACAGTCAAAGAAAAGGTTTCTTGCCTGTGTTACAAGGTGTGAAGTTGAGTAAGACTCAAAGCCCGACCACGGCAGAAGATAGAAAGAGAATGAAAATCATTCCCTATGCCTCAGTCATAGGTTCTATAAAGTATGCCATGCTGTGTACCAGATCTATTGTATACCATACACTGTGTTAAGAGAGGGAGTACAATAGTGATCTAGGAGTAGATCAATGGACAGCGGTCAAAATTATCCTTACTAGAATAAGGATATGTTTCTCGATTACGGAGGTGACAAAAGGTTTGTCGTAAAGGGTTACGTCGATGCAAGTTTTGACACTGATCCAGATGACTCTAAGTCTCAATCTGGATACATATTGAAAGTGGGAGCAATTAGCTAGAGTAGATCCATGCAGAGCATTGTTGACATAAAAATTTGCAAAATACATGCGGATCTGAATGTGGCAGACCCGTTGACTAAACTTCTCTCACAAGCAAAACATGATCACTTTTTTGGTCTTAATCACATAGCGATATGAACTAGATTATTGAATCTAGTAAACCCTTTGGGTGTTAGTCACATGGAGATGTGAACCAATCACATAAAGATGTGAACTATTGATGTTAAATCACATGGCGATGTGATCTAGATTATTGACTCTAGTGCAAGTGGGAGACTTAAGGAAATATGCCCTAGAGGCAATAATAAAGTTATTATTTATTTCCTTATATCATGATAAATGTTTATTATTCATGCTAGAATTGTATTAACCGGAAACATAATACATGTGTGAATACATAGACAAACAAAGTGTCACTAGTATGCCTCTACTTGACTAGCTCGTTAATCAAAGATGGTTATGTTTCCTAACCATGAACAAGGAGTTGTTATTTGATTAATGGGATCACATCATTAAGTGAATGATCTAATTGACATGACCCATTCCATTAGCTTAGCACCCGATCGTTTAGTATGTTGCTATTCCTTTCTTCATGACTTATACATGTTCCTATGACTATGAGATTATGCAACTCCCGTTTACCAGAGGAACACTTTGTGTGCTACCAAACGTCACGACGTAACTGGGTGATTATAAAGGAGCTCTACAGGTGTCTCCAAAGGTACATGTTGGGTTGGCGTATTTCGAGATTAGGATTTGTCACTCCGATTGTCGGAGAGGTATCTCTGGGCCCTCTCGGTAATGCACATCACTTAAGCCTTGCAAGCATTGCAACTAATGAGTTAGTTGCGGGATGATGTATTACAGAACGAGTAAAGAGACTTGTCGGTAACGAGATTGAACTAGGTATTGGAATACCGACGATCGAATCTCGGGCAAGTAACATACCGATGACAAAGGGAACAACGTATGTTGTTATGCAGTCTGACCGATAAAGATCTTCGTAGAATATGTAGGAGCCAATATGAGCATCCAGGTTCCGCTATTGGTTATTGACCGGAGACGTGTCTCGGTCATGTCTACATTGTTCTCGAACCCGTAGGGTCCGCACGCTTAAGGTTACGATGACAGTTATATTATGAGTTTATGCATTTTGATGTACCGAAGTTTGTTCGGAGTCCCGGATGTGATCACGGACATGACGAGGAGTCTCGAAATGGTCGAGACATAAAGATTGATATATTGGAAGCCTATATTTGGATATCGGAAGTGTTCCGGGTGAAATCGGGATTTTACCGGAGTACCGGGAGGTTACCGGAACCCCCCGGGAGGTACATGGGCCTTAATGGGCCTTAGTGGAAGAAGAGGAGAGGCGGCCAGAGCTGGGCCGCGCGCCCCTCCCCCCTAGTCCGAATAGGACAAGGAGAGAGGTGGCCGGCGCCCCCTTCCTTCTCTCTCTCTCTTTTCCCACCTCGCGAATCCTATTCCAACTAGGATTGGGGGAGAAGTCCTACTCCCGGAGGGAGTAGGACTCCTCCTGGCGCGCCCTATGATGGCAGGCCGGCCTCCCCCCCTTGGTCCTTTATATACGGAGGCAGGGGCACCCCAGAGACACACAAGTTGATCCATGTGATCATACTCTTAGCCGTGTGCGGTGCCCCCTTCCACCATAGTCCTCGATAATATTGTAGCGGTGCTTAGGCGAAGCCCTGCGACGGTAGTGCATCAAGATCGTCACCACGCCGTCGTGCTGACGGAACTCTTCCCCGACACTTTGCTGGATCGGAGTCCGGGGATCGTCATCGAGCTGAACGTGTGCTAGAACTCGGAGGTGCCGTAGTTTCGGTGCTTGATTGGTCGGGCCGTGGAGACGTACGACTACATCAACTAAACGCTTCCGTTGTCGATCTACAAGGGTACGTAGATCACACTCTCCCCTCGTTGCTATGCATCACCATGATCTTGCGTGTGCGTAGGAATTTTTTTGAAATTACTACGTTCCCCAACAGCAGCCAGTGGCATCCACCCATTCTACAAAAGCATGAAGAAGAAGATAGATAAGGAGGAAGACCACAAACTGTGGGGGATCAGCCCGCTCCCATACAAGCTCATCGAGTACACAGGAATAGAAGTGTACGCCACATACAAGTCATGGAAGATAATTGACAACATCATAACAGGTTGGGAAATTTCAAAAGAGGAGGAGGCTGACCCATACTACCACTGCCACTACGCGAGATGAAGAGACATCAAAGTCTGCCTTCGTGTTGCTTGCGCTTATGCTTGTCCTTTAACTTGTTGTTTCAAATTTGTAGTTTGCTTTTGTTAGGTTGAACCAGCTTTCTTATGTCATGTGTGTCAGGGTTGAACAAGTTTGCTTATGTAATCAAGTACATCGTTCGCTTGTGTCATTGAACAAGTTTGATAGCTTTCTATTTTGTTTATCCATCATTTGAAGTTGAAGTAAGTTGTGAATGAAACTTTGTGGCTGCTATGCAACACTAGTCATGGAGCAACAAATCACAGATGGATATTTTCACAAAATAGTGGCAGACTAAAAACAACAACAAATAGTAGCCTTGGACGCTCAGTGCAACTTTGTCCTATATGGTAGTACTATCACACTAAAAATTAGTTTTTAGTTTCAGAAGAACACTAAAAATACTAAGTTGCAGCCGAGGACAACATTCAGTACTAACAGCATCATGCTTATAGTCATTAGAAAATTACTAAGTACTACAACAGGAAAAACCAAGAACCATCAGTACGTATTTCATAGTCACTAGCATACTAGGTGTGGAAGTACTGGTACACTTGAACACATAGTACATCCATTTTACAAAAATAAAAAGGAACGGGAAGTGTCAGTTCGCATTCCCTAAAACAGTGACACACTAAGAATAATAGTGCTAGTACAATTGAAATCTCAGTACAACCTAGTTTATACGACAAGTACTATGATGATACCAAATAATGCCTTGAGAATAACCACAACCTAGAAAAAAGAAGGCCAAAACTAAATCAAAAAGAAATTAGTTCGACCAAGGAGAAAAAACACAAGAACCACAACAGAAGAACCAGTCCAAATTGACCAATGAGGTACTAGTTTCAAACAATACAAAACAAAATGATCACGGTGCTAGTACAATTGAAATCTCAGTACAACTTAGTTTATATGGTAAGTGCTATGATGATACCAAATAATGCCTTGAAAAAGAAGGCCAAGACTCAATCAAAAAGATTACAGTTCAATCAAGGACAAAAAATCACAAGAACAAACAACAGAAGCATCAGTCCACATTAACCAGTGAGGTACTAGTTTCAAACAACCAAAAAAATGATGACCACCCATGGACAGGCCAACCATGCACAGGAGGATACACTTGGACTCAAGCCCATGACGGAACCATTGGCGAATCCATAGTAATCGAGACTATGCGGGCCAGCCGTCAAGGGCCAACAGGTCATGGAATAGAGAGCGAGCGCCGTGTATAAGCGCCCAGGTTAGTATATAGAGGAGTTCAACAGGCAAGGAACAACAATGCTTATAAACCGGTCGAGAGCCCCCTCGGCTAGCGAGGTGGGACTAAACTTAGAGCACTTGCACAGCCAGCAGTCCACAGTCATGTGCACGGGCTATTTGGGCAAAAAAGGGCCCAATACGACTACTACTCCCTCCTCTCCAAACTCTCCTCGCCCCACCCCATAAGGCCCGCTGAATAAACCAGAGCGCGTGCCAAAGAAAATATAAACTAGTACAAAAAAGTTCAAAAACTTAATATAGAAACGCTCAAATACATGTTTGCACGCAAAATAATTCTAAATTCAAATACAAAAATAAAATAAATTTACCTCTTCAGCACAGATAAAAGGATTAAAAATATGCTACAAAAACAAATATACTTTGAAGTTCAACTATATATGCTACAAAAATAATTATGAACTTAATAGGGCTATCTGTTAAATGTAGCTAATTTAACCAGTGCTTTAACTTTTACTATGAAGTTGAACTACTAGAATGCAAGAAGTTCAAACAAATATTTAGCTCTCAATTTTGCTAAATTTCTTATACAAGGAAGCATCACTCCACTCATGCTAGATCCACAAATACTATTGTGACACCAAATTTTAAAAGCCTTATGCTGTATGAAATTACAATTTGGTACTCACAGAACTATACCATAAGTACAAGAAAAGAGGGTACATAAACTATAAAGGTCCAACTTAGGTTGGGACCGATGAAAATAAAATAAATGTCACCTTTTCAGCAACAACTCGTAATGCACTTGGAAAAAAGTGTTTCAGTTCAACTAGTATATAAGACTTCAGTGCAAAAATAAAACTTAACCAAAACAAATTCCCGATAAAACATACACAAGTGAAACAGCTGTTCAACCACATTCTCATCATGGAAAAAAGTTTGTAAAACGTTGTGCCACACTTAAAAACATCACAAAGTATACCGGTTATTACATAGTTGACAAGACACCCAAACACTACATACAAAGCCTACAATGCTTTCAAGACATAAATCACACAAGTATCCCATTCACTATGCAAATGATAACCATTTCTTCTATGCACCAAGAGCCAAAGCTTGAACCTCCTCGGGAAGCTTGTGGCACCCCGGCTTAGAGCAACCAGTTTACCTTGCATTGCCAGCCCAGAGATCAAGTCTTCTGGCAACACACAACAACTTGGTACAAAAAACAACCACTTTATTGATGCTAGCAGAAACATAGGTTCAATATTACATCAAGTAGCGAGGCCAAGCAGCACACACGGTGCGGCTGAACAATATGTACATTATTTAATGAACATGAAGGGGCCTCGATCACGATAACTACGCGACAGCGGAACGATGACGAAGCGGAACTCCATAGCACAGGGACACCGATGTGGACACGATCTAGACACGGGAAGCACTTCGATCCGGTAAGACTTGCCTGAAATCTGGCATGACACGCCAGGTCAGTACATTGAATGTACTTGCAAGCTCACAACAAGCATAAGCATAATGGCAAACAATATCATGCCAATTAATCAATTTAAATGGAATGCAATAACATACTACTGATGTAGTGAATAAAACTTGTGCACCGAGTCCCTCGGACTCTCTTACCAAACGGGTTACCTCGTAACCAAGATCATCATACGGTGATCACTCCCGGATCACAGACGAACCAACACTTTGGTTCCGACGATAACGACCATCTTCATGGTCTCACAAATCCCATCACATAATCAGTGCCAAGCATATAAGTTTAGTGTGCAAGATTACTTAATCATGTTGATCCATGGTGTGATCTACTTACGAGCTGTGTCCATAACTGAGGATGCGGCTATCGATAGATTTAATAAACACTCTGCGGAGGTAGTAGACTGGACCCACACTACGAAACCCATGGCCGCGTCTCGTCTCTCTTTCGCACGAGGCGTGCGAGCCGCGAGGTACCCCTCGATGCTGGAAAGCCTCGTGGACCGCGGAGGAACGGATGGGATATTCAGGGCTAACCCAGTTGAAACCCAGTGTGCCAAACGGTACTCTTGGGCTTTTAGGGGCTTTAAGCCTGACGGGGAAATCCACTAAAAACCCCTGTGATCGCAATGTGCCAAACAAGGCCTCATGCCTTGTTAGGCAGGAAGGGTTTTCAAGCCCCAATGGGGCTGGGGATTATTGGGGATTTGGTGAACCCCTCCCCGCACCAAATCCCCTCAAATCCACTTCCGCCTCCCAAGCCCCTTCCCCATCTATCCATATATGAGTGTTTGGCATGTAGGGACAAATTTGGTCCATTTTAAACATGAACTTCAACAACACACTGGTAAAAATCCGATCTTTACTATTGAACAGGCTGAAGCATCAGTGGCCATATCATCAAGTACTACTAAAAGCAACAAATCATAATCTTTAAGATCAATGGCATCTAAACTAAGAACATCAAAGGCCATACAACACGATCAGATCATAGTTTAAACATCATATGTCAAACACAGGCATGCATCAGCATGTACCAACGACACCTAGGGTGCAACACAAACATCACTTAAATTCGGTTTCTGCTTCCCAGCATAGTTTCAGTTTCGCAACGACAGGCATGCATCACTTCAGTTCCATCGCATCCCTGAAAGTAGCAACTCAATCAAAACATTAGACATACCAGTCAAACAATTCACAGCTACAAGAGTACTTCAAATACTTTCTCAAGAAAGAAAAGTAACAGGGGGGAAATATGGCATGGAGCCCGTTTCTTATACTTCATGATCTAAAACAGATGGACTCACTCTCCTTTGTCAAAAAGTATAACAAAATTTATATGTGATGTACTTGAGCCAGATTTAACTTGATGCAAACAGAGAAAAGCAAGCTCTAGCATCAGGTCACATAGATATCTCACATCGAGTACTAGCACTGGAAACTCACAACTAAAAATTTATACGTACATACCATATATACACTACAGAAGGTTGACAGAAACTCTTTGCATATACACTGCGGATCATATATATGTACAGATCATATCTATGTACATCTCAAAACTAAAAATTTATATGTATAGATCATAT
The DNA here is from genome assembly GCF_003073215.2 of Triticum urartu. NCBI lineage: Eukaryota > Viridiplantae > Streptophyta > Magnoliopsida > Poales > Poaceae > Triticum > Triticum urartu. The sequence goes on from NC_053022.1 coordinate 221,744,457, forward strand.
ATACAACTACAAATTTTGATTTAGTATGATTGTTCAGTACCAAAGTGTATCTATTTCTCTAACAAAAACACTACAATTACTTTCTTGCTGATTGCCCAACATTATGGTTTAGTTTCTTCCTACTATTTGCCCTTTATTCAAATTAGTATGCATACAAAGCATTCATTCACAAGAAAAACATGTTTGTTCCAAGCTAATCAGGAATAGGAGCTTATGTATATTCTCAGTTCGGAGATGAGAAATTGATTTCTAGCTAATCAGGAATATGAGCTTAAGAACAAGACCAAGCAAGCAAGAACATTATGAACCAGATCAAAATACCTCTTCTAGGTAGGCAACTCATCCATTTCGCTCCAAAGCCACATGACCGCACTCTCTTCTTGAAGTTTGATGAACATGTAAGATAACAAAGAGCTCGCTATTACATTATAACAAAGAGCATCATAAATGTTTGTTCTAAGCTAATCAGGAATAAGAGCTTAATTATATTCTCAGTTCAGACATGTGCATGCATATGCTCAGTTAGCAACCACATAAATATACTACAACTAGTCATCTCAGATGAGAAATTGATTTCTAGCTCTTGTCTGCATGTATTTTACTCATCTTAGCAAATCACACCAGTAACAGTTAACTTCGACCAGTTTTGAATTTCATCAACATCTAACACAGGACAATGTAGATATATTTTTAGCACATAGTGCCAAAATTAATCAGATTGATGTTATACCAATGAAACTTATGTGCAGCAAAATGATTCTCTACTCACATTTCTGCACTACATCCAATTGTCAATATCTAATACAAAATGGTTGGCTGTATTTTGTTACTTTGTTATCAGATATGTACTATATGCTAATAATAATGGGATTTTTTTTACTATGGAGTATAAAATCAGTACAGAAAGGTAGAGATCCTACTTGAGCATCTACATGTATAATTTTAAGGCATAGATAAATGACATCAAAAAAGGGTTGGAGTTGTCTTGAATAGTAGTCCAGATCTAGCAGCAACTAACTTCAAATAGGGGGAGGTGGAATGTGATGGGGAAGCAGGCAGAGGAACAACAGGGAGGGTCTCTCACAGCGATTGTGCTGGAAAGGGGAGAGGAGCTGGTGGTAGCTCTCGGGGATGGTGTGCTTGGCAAGCTCGCCGGGGAGGACGAGGCGAATGGCGGACGCCGACGGCCATATTGAGAAACCCCTAAGGCATCCGACGGCGTTAGCGGCGACGGCGGCTCGCGCAGTTCTCGCCGTCTCTTGTGACCGCGGCCGCGTCTTGTCTCTCTTTCGCATCAGGCGTGCGAGCCGCGAGGTACCCCTCGATGCTGGAAGCCCCGTGGATCGGGGGAACAGATGGGATATTCGAGGCTGACCCGGTTGAAGCCAAGTGCGCCAAACGGTACTCTTGGGCTTTTAGGGGATTTTAAGCCCAACGGGGAAAATCCACTAAAAACCCCTTTGATCCCAGTGTGCCAAACAAGGCCTCACCGGGGCTGTGATCCTCGCCTCCCCCTTGCCGGAGCTCCTTCGACGGTGCCATGATCCCCGCCCCCCCTCGCCGAAGCTCCTTCGACGGATCCATGATCTCCGCCACCAGCCTCCCCCCTCGCAGGAGCTCCTTCGACGGATCCGTGATCTCCGCCACCAGTCGCTGCCTCTCCGGACCTCGTCGCCGGAGCTCCACCACAAGCAGGAGCGCCATCGTCTCCCCAAGCTCCTTGCCTGCATCAATGGCGCCGCCTTCCAAGATTATGCCAGTACGCCGCGAACGAGAGGAAGAAGAACACGTCAGATCCAAGAACATGCCACTGCAGGTGATGTCTCCTTCCCACACTAATTTTCCTCAAAATTTAATCTGCCTGATTGCTACTGAAGCACAAACGATCAGTTCGAAGAATGTTTTTAGATCTGGGTTTGCCTGAAGAAAAATACCACGTCTGTGTCAATTCATCAGTTCCTGCTATGCAAAAGATTCAATTTAAAAATTGCACACACTATGCCCTGCCTACATGTTAGACTATTTGATTCATTAGTACTACATATGTGCTGCATCAGTGACACATTTTCCTATGATGTAGAAGCTGATAGTAATTGCAAATGCTTGCATCAATTCATTACACACCTGCCACTTTATGCACGATTTGGATGTCGAGGTTACTGTCAGTACCTCTAATATACTAGCTTCAGTTCTAGTCAAAAAACATACACTTATGCATCAGTCCAAGTAGCTACTACGCTTTAAATAAGGTTCAGCTACCACTGCAAGTTGTTTGTTGTTATTTCTAATAGTACATGTCGTGTAGTTGCGTCAGTTCAAACGAGTAAAAGACTGTTGTTGAAAAAAATATCAACTTGTTACACAGTAAGTTCAATGATACAGAAACTAGGAGTACTTCTAATGTAGATGCATAAGTTCTAGATGAAAAAAGAGAAGACATGCATCAGATATAGCGCTAAACTGAGCGAGAGTGTAGAATTCTTTATCCCGCGCGCTGGTCCTAATTAGGCGCGGTCGCTCCGCACGAATAGGTCTCCTCTCCCGTTAAAGAATGAGGGTAAAACTAACTGCAGAAATAGTAATGCAATTTATTTCATTACCATCCCACAGGCACACCTACGTCCCGCAACTACACTTCCTAATTGGTGGTAGTAAAACAGGTTGAGGATATGGTAATAGGGTAAATTACGTTACCAACTATGCTTTCTAATTGTTTTCTTGTGGGACTACGCTTTCTAATTGTTGGTAGTAAGACGGGTTGAGTATGTGATAATAGAATAATTTTTATTACCAACTATGCTGCCTAATTGTTTATAATAAAACAGGTTGGGGATATGATAAAACAATTACTTGTGTTACCAACTACGCTCTGTAATTGTTGGTAGTAAAATGGGTTGAGGATATGGTAAATAGAATTTGCGTTACCACCTACACTCCCTAAATTTTGGTAGTAAAATTGGTTTAGGATATGGTAACAAAATAATTTGCATTACCGACCAGTGAATTGGTTGTGGTTCGAACGTAGCATCGTAAACTTATTACACTACGATGGTAATAGAATAATTTATATTACTATGAAGGGCAACACATCTGATTTTGTTTTTACTACATTATGATCAATTATTACGATTGATTAAGCGATCTCTGGGAGTGGGAGAGTGACGAGCGGAGAGGTTGGTTGAGTCGCGCTAATTAGGCGTGCTTGCACAGTTGGCCGGACCGTACGCTAAGATTATCCTGCGCGCATGCTTAGTTTAGCGGACCTATATATATATGTATATATATAAACACTACTCTGATCATGGGAAGAGAATATTATTCTGATCACAACCTGACCTGCCCTGGCAGTAGTACGTTGAACTTCCCCCAGTGCTAGGTTGAACTTCCGCAAACATTGCCCAAATGGGGCTTGCGATATACTGTTGGAAAGCTATGGACACGAGTATCATGACCCAAGTTAAATTTTTGGCAAAATGTAAGCGGTTTAAGAGCAGTTTTGAAAACCGTTTTTTCTTCATACAAAAAACGTGAATCGTATTTTCGATCGTATTTCTAAACCGTTTATCGGAATGAGGCAAATAATATGGCGTTGGAAAGCTGCCGCAAAAACACTTCTTCCACATGTTGAAAATTTCTCTAATTCCCTATGGTTACAGAGTAATTTGGAAAATCGTAAAATTTTGCAAACCGAACAACCGAGTTTGTATTTTTGATGTCATTTCTAAACGGCTAATCCAATTGAGGCAAATGATATGGTGTTGGAAAGCTTATGAAAATGCGCTACTTTTTCATGTTGAATTTGTTTTCTAAATTTGAACAGTTTAAGAGTAATTTAGAAAATGGTACAAGTTCAACCGAGTTCGTATGTTCGAGCTAATGTTTTAACAGTACGTCTGAATGCAACAAATGATATGGAGTTGGAAAGCTTGAGGAAATACAATTTTTTTGGTATATATTGTTTCTAACAATTCCTTATGATTTTTAGTCAATTTTGAAACTGGCTACAAATGTATTTTGGCCGTAATTTCTACAAACATTATCGGAATGGGGCAAATAATATACTGTTGAAAAGCTACGGAAAATGCGAAACTTTTTCATGTTGATGGTTTTCTCTGATTCCTAGCTGTTTTCAAGTAATTTTAAAAACAGCGAGATCATGCGTTCTACCTTTATCGCAAAACAGATTCTTCGAAAATGCACCGCGTGAAGAACTTGGACTTCTCAGCATGTCTACTTGAACTTCACTCTGTTTTTCACATGGTTTTTTTCTCGTAGCTCTCCATTCACTCACTGGAATTGAGCAAGTGATATACTGATGGAAAGCTGTTGTAAACACGCAACTTTCTTGTGGTGATCATTTTTTCATACTCGTGACGGTGTTAAAAGTTTTTCATCTAAAATTCATTCAGTGTAGTAGTGGAACTTCCTGCTGTTTTCACATTGAACTTCTGTGACGTATTTTTGTTTGCACTTTTCTCATCCATTCTCCAGTGTTACACAAATAATATTCCTTTTATAGAAACCTACCTCACAATATTTTTTTAACTTTCTCCAACCGAGGACTTGAACTTATAACAACAACAAAATTGGACCTTGCCTTTTAATTCATTTTTCTCATGAACACACACCATGTAGTACATGAACTTTTTCCATTTAATTTGATTTATTTTCTTTTTGAAATCAAATTGCTTCCAAATAATAACTGAACTTCTTTATGGATTGAGAAAATTATTTTAAAACAAAAAAAACAATTTTGTGTGTGTTTTCAAACATGGAAATACAAGGTGAACCTCTCTCACAAGAATTTTTGAACTTCCTCGGACAAAGCACTTGAACTTCTTTCAACAAACCTTTTAAGCTTTTATTTTTCTATACTTTTATTCTCGCCGGAAATGCATTCCTTAGAGTACTTCAACTTCTTGTTGTTTTCACTATGAACTTATTTCAACACATAAGATTTTTTTAATACATAAAAGCGTGTTTTAACGGTATACATGAAAATTTTAAACCGTTCATCGAAATGTAGCACATAATATACCCGGTGGAAAGCTTATGAATAGCAGTAAGTTTTTCATGTAAACATGTGTTATAAATTCGTTGCGGTTTGAGAGGACTTTTTAAAATGGCAATACAACATTGTTTTTTTTGCCTTTTTTCAACATGTAAATGAATGATGGATGTCTCGCACATGAATTTTGACTATGCTAGGAGGAGCACGTGAGCTTCTTGCAACAAACCTTTTTATGATTTTTGTTTTCTGTTCTTATATTCTTTTCTGAAACGCATTCCGTGTAGTAGTTGAACTTCCCACTTTTTTCACCTTAAACTTCTGTTACGTATTTTTGTTCAACCTCCCTCACAAGAATTTTTGAATTTTCTTGGGCCGACCACTTGAAATTCTAGCAAAAAAAATTAGACTTTGCCTTTTTATTTTTTTCTCATACGAAATGTACACCATGTAGTACATGCACTTCTGGCTACGATTAATTTGAACTTCTCTCTATTTCGCTTTAGTAACGAAAAAAGTAGAGTTTTTTATAGACATCGAACCACTCTAACTTTCTTATTTGAACTTATTTGTGCATTTTTTAGGAATGTGAAAATTATAGTTTTGGTAGAAACATCGAACTTCTTCGTTATTTTGAATTGAACTTGTTGGTTTTTTTCTTTAGTAATCAAAAAAAACTGAGTATTTAAATAAATATCAAACTACTATGCTTTTTCCAATTGAATTTCTTTGTTATTTTGAATTGAACTTATTGGTTTTATTCTTTAGTAACCGGAAAAATTCGAGTTTTAAAATATAATATCAGACTACTACATTTTTTATTTTGAACTTCTTATCACATTTTTTAATAATGAGGAAATCTGAATTTTGTATAATCATTGACCTGATCCTCTTTTTTTATTTTGGAATTCTTAGTTTTATTTCTTTTAGTGATGGAAAAATCCTAGTTTTTTAATAAACATTGAGCCACTCCGTTTTTAATTTGAAATTCAAGGTTTTTTGTGGAAATGATTTTTTTTATGTTTTTGATTAATAGTGAACTTGTGTATTTTTAAATTTTGGACTTTCTTGGTATTTCAATTTGAACTTCTTAGTTTTAGTTTTTTAGAAACGATTTTTTTAATAAACTTTGAATCATGTTGTCGTTTCAACTTGAACTTCTTGTTTTATTTTTTTAAATTGGGGGGGGGGTTGGGGTTGGTTATTTTGTTTTTGTAAAGTTGTGTAGTTTTTTGTAAACTTGTCAATTGTTTATTTTCTTAAAGTCATTTGTGTTTTTTTATATATAAAATTCCAAGAGTTGATTGTGTTGCTTTTTCCAGAAAAAAAGTTTCGCATCAAGGACTTATAAGAATAGTTTTTTTGCATGTACATATGATCGTTCTGTAGATAATATACATGAAGGATGCGATGTGTGAAATTTTACCAAAATTGAACAAGCATATGAAGTCGTTGGTGTACGCCCCAAGCCCTCTATGGAACAATGCAAAATTTTGCAATGTTTTTTTGCTAGGGAAGCAAGCAATAGTCGTAGTATAGAAGTATAAACTTCTCCTAGATTAGTGTTTTTTCCAAAATGAACATTTTGAACAACGCACAACACACATTATGTGTTGGGGAACGTAGTAATTTCAAAAAATTTCCTACACACACGCAAGATCATGGTGATGCATAGCAACGAGAGGGGAGAGTGTGATCTACGTACCCTTGTAGACCGACAGCGGAAGCGTTGTGACAACGCGGTTGATGTAGTCGTACGTCTTCACGATCCGACCGATCCAAGCACCGTTACTCCGGCACCTCCGAGTTCTTGGCACACGTTCAGCTCGATGACGATCCCCGGGCTCCGATCCAACAAAGCGTCGGGGAGGAGTTCCGTCAGCACGATGGCGTGGTGACGATCTTGATCTTCTATCGTCGCAGGGCTTCGCCTAAGCACCGCTACAATATGACCGAGGTGGAATATGGTGGAGGGGGCACCGCACACGGCTAAGGAACAATCACGAAGATCAACTTGTGTGTCTATGGGGTGCCCCCTGCCCCCGTATATAAAGGAGTGGAGGAGGGGAGGGCCGACCCTCTCTATGGCGCGCCTAGGGGAGTCCTACTCCCACCGGGAGTAGGATTCCCCTTTCCTAGTCCAACTAGGAGTCCTTCCATGTAGTAGGAGTAGGAAACAAGGAAGGGGCTGCGCCCCTCCCCCTAGTCCAATTCGGACTAGGCCTTGGGGGCGCGCGTGGCCTGCCCTAGGCAGCCCCTCTCTCTTTCTCGTATGGCCCAATAAGGCCCAATACTTCTCCCGGCGAATTCCCGTAACTCTCCGGTACTCCGAAAAATACCCGAATCACTCGGAACCTTTCCGAAGTCCGAATATAGTCGTCCAATATATCGATCTTTACATCTCGACCATTTCGAGACTCCTCGTCATGTCCCCGATCTCATCCGGGACTCCGAACTCCTTCGGTACATCAAAACTCATAAACTCATAATATAACTATCATCGAAACCTTAAGTGTGCGGACCCTACAGTTCGAGAACAATGTAGACATGACCGAGACACATCTCCGGTCAATAACCAATAGCGGGACCTGGATGCCCATATTGGCTCCTACATATTCTACGAAGATCTTTATCGGTCAGATCGCATAACAACATACGTTGTTCCCTTTGTCATCGGTATGTTACTTGCCCGAGATTCGATCGTCGGTATCCCATACCTAGTTCAATCTCGTTACCGGCAAGTCTCTTTACTCGTTCCGTAATACATCATCTCACAACTAACTCATTAGTTGCAATGCTTGCAAGGCTTATGTGATGTGCATTACCGAGAGGGCCCAGAGATACCTCTCCGACAATCGGAGTGACAAATCCTAATCTCGAAATACGCAAACCCAACATGTACCTTTGGATACACCTTTAGAGCTCCTTTATAATCACCCAGTTACGTTGTGACGTTTGGTAGCACACAAAGTGTTCCTCTGGCAAACGGGAGTTGCATAATCTCATAGTCATAGGAACATGTATAAGTCATGAAGAAAGCAATAGCAACATACTAAACGATCGGGTGCTAAGCTAATGGAATGGGTCATGTCAATCACATCATTCTCCTAATGATGTGATCCCGTTAATCAAATAACAACTCTTTTGTTTATGGTTAGGAAACATAACCATCTTCGATTAACGAGCTAGTCAAGTAGAGGCATACTAGTGACACTTTGTTTGTCTATGTATTTACACAAGTATTATGTTTCCGGTTAATACAATTCTAGCATGAATAATAAACATTTATCATGATATAAGGAAATAAATAATAACTTTATTATTGCCTCTAGGGCATATTTCCTTCATTATGAACTTCTCCTCAACCATCTTTTTGTTCATTTTTTATTTTTGTTTTTACAGTACACAAACGGTGTCCCAACTCACATATTTTTTCAAGTAACAAATTGATATTTTTTGGAAATAACCACATTGAGCTTTGAATATGTGTGATCGAGAATTCAGGTTTGGGAAGCAAGTTGTGTGTGCTGGGCAACAAGGGATACATAATTCTGAACTGAAAGTGTTTGTTTTGCTTCAGGCAGTAATTCTTTCAGATTTAGTATAAAGATTAAGTAAGGATTCATGGAATTAGCAATATTAAAGCAAGAATACTCAACATCTCTTGTGTAGATTCAGCAAACGAAAACCATACATGTGGGACATGAACTACTGTAGATGAATGGCAATAGTAGAACATATTTAAATTCTTGGCATGGAAGGTCAACTTTGTTCTGCTCTCTAGAGCATGACGCTAGCCAGCACACGTCCAGCAAGCCCATAAGCACACACGTCCAGTATCCAGCAACAACAAGGAATGCAAACCACCATGAAGAAAAGTGCATAGCCGTAGTAGGACTTTGGCGTATAGTTGTTGTAGAACTTCATGCAACATCTATGAACATCTGAATGGTTGTAAAGGGGAAAATGAGAAATTTTACAGTAAATTAGACACACACACACACATGCACACCCCTGCAGTTTTATCAAGATTGTTAAATTCAGTTAGCACATTTTCACATGAGAAACACATCCACATGTAGGAGCACGTCTGATGTACCTGAGAACTCATCTATATGCACATACAGGAAGAGCATCAAGTCCCATATATGGTTAAACATTTTTTCTATATTCTTTGGTGTACCTGAACCTTTGCAACATTTTTACATGAACTTCTTGTTTTATGGGAGAGAGAGCACTTAGCCGGAGAGGGTTCACCGTTTCTGGTGTGGGAAGAGGTCGTCGGTAGGGGAGGCAGTGTAGAAAAAATCTTTGCGGTGTCCCGCAGCCGGTGTAGAGCCGAGTAGCACGCAACCGGTGTCCTGCGAAAGATCTACACGAGCGAGTGGACGAGGAGGCACTGCACGCGGAGACGAGGTTGGACTGCACGAAGGTCACTGTTGGATGGTGCATGGGCCGCCTTGGTGCTCGAAGCTACACTAGACAAATCCCAGGAGGACGGGCGTCCTTCAGGATTGGTGCACCAACGTGGATTGGGGCCGGCAGGATGCCGGTAGCTAGTGGTGGAGAACAGGAGGCCGAGCAATATGGCGTTGAGCCACTGGCGGCGTTAGCGCAGAGAAGTCATAGTGCTGTGAAGCAGAGACCACTGTAGGGAGCGTGGACAGGGGATTGGGAGAGTGGGGCTTGCCGGCCCTAGGCAGATCCGCGTGCGTCGACGGTCGTGGTTACCAGATCCTCGCCGGCACCGCACGGAGGTAGCAGTGGTTACCGGATCCTCGGTGGCAGCTTGCGGGGCAGGCGGTGGTGGCTGGATCTGAGGTGGTGGTTGTGAGTGAGAGAGATACGACAAGGTACCGCAAGTGGCAATATGCTATTCCTCTGTATATAACTACAGGCTACAGCCGTGCGCAATGGCGCAGTTGGACAGAGAGAGGAGAGGTACGATGTGCGCAGAGAGGGAGAACGTGGGCAGGTACGTGCCCATGCATGGATGAGACGTGGGCATGCACGTAGAGCGCTAAGAGACTGTCAACACCCAGCCGAAGCTGTCCACCGGATGCACAAGCTGGACTTGAAGTCTTGAAACGCTAGCGTGGGGAGTCCCTTTGTCAGGACGTCGGTGAACTGCTGCTTGGTTGGGACGTGGAGAACACGGAACTTGCCCAACGCCACCTTTTCACGGACAAAGTGGATGTCGAGTTCGATGTGTTTCGTGCGCCGGTGATGAATGGGGTTGGCCGCCATGTACACGGAGGAGATGTTGTCGCAGAAAACCATCGTGGCCTTGGGTAACGGGACGCGTAGCTCACCGAGGAGTTGCCAGAGCCAGCAGCACTTCGCGACCGCATTGGCGATGGCGTGGTACTCGGCTTCCGCGCTGGAGCGTGAGACTATGGCCTGGCGTTTGCTCGACCAGGAGACCAGGGAGTCACCGAGGAACACGGCGTAGCCGGAAGTGGAGCGCCGCATGTCGGGGCAGCCGGCCCAGTCGGCATCCGAGTATGCGACCAGGTCGAGCGACGGCGAGCGATGCAGGTGTAGCCCGTGGTCGGTGGTGCCGCGGAGGTAACGGAGCATGCGCTTCACCAGAGCAAGGTGGGCGGCGCGTGGATCATGCATGATGGGGCAGCACTGCTGAACGGCGTAGGCGATGTCTTCCCGCATCATCGTGAGGTATTGCAGTGCACCCACAAGACTGCGATACTCCGACGCATCGGTCACTGGCGAGCCGGCTGTGGCTGAGAGCTTGGAGTGCGTGTCGACGGGGGTCGATACATGCTTGCTTGTGAGCATGTTGGCGCACTCCAGAAGCTCCTCGGTGTAGCCTCGCTGTGAGAGGAAGAAGCCACGAGCGTCCCTGGTCACGGCGATGCCCAGGAAGTAGTGCAATGGCCCAAGGTCTTTCATGGAGAACTCCGCGGACAGCTGCTGTTGGAGGTGATGAAGGAGCGTTGATGAGGAAGCCGCGAGGACGATGTCATCGATGTACAGGAGCGGGTAGGCCACGCCATCGCCACTGTGTAGGACGAATAGCGATGGGTTAGAGCGGCAGTCGCGAAAGCCGATGGTGCGGACGAAGGCGACGAACCACGCGAACCAGGCCCGCGGCGCTTGCTTGATGCCATAGAGAAATTTTTCAAGGAGGCAGACATGGTCGGGGTGGCTGGCGTTGACGAACCCAATGGGCTGCTGGCAGTAGACGCGCTTGGTGCGGTGACCATGCTGGAATGCGTTGTTCACGTCCATATGGTGCACCAGCTAGTTGTGCGCGGCAGCGATGGATAGGACGATGCGAATGGTGGCCGCCTTGACCACCGGCGAGAAGGTCTCATCGAAGTCCACCCCGGGGCGTTGAGAGAACCCACGGACCACCCATCTCGCCTTGTAGTGTTCCAGGCTCCCATCTGCTTTGAACTTGTGACGGAAGAGCCACTTCCCAGTGACAATGTTGGCGCCACGCGATCGAGGAACGAGACTCCATGTCCGGTTCTGCATTAGCGCCACATACTCAACCTGCATTGCAGCTAGCCAATTCAGATCACGTAAGGTAGCACACACAGTCTTGGGGACGGGGGAGACAGAGGTGTCCGTGGCCGCGAGAAGAGATTGGTGATATTTAGGGTTTGGGAAGAAGTGCCCTGCTTGGGCGTGTGTGATCATCTGGTGGGTGGGAAGGGGTGGTGGTGCCTGGCAGCGAGCGGCCGCTGGTGGCTGGGAAGAGGGCGCGTCATCAAGTGAGGCCGTAGGGTCGGCTGCGACGACGGGTTGCGCGTGTGTGGGAGCGATGGTCGGGGTTGGGCTGCTGGTAGGCGTCAGGGCTGCCGGGACAGGTTGGTCAGGCGTGGAAGTGGATGCCGCATCAGGGACCAAGGAAGGTGTTGGGATGTGGTTCATCATGGGCTTCCGGGGTCGGCTACTGTGCGCTCGACGAGGGATTTCGACGGGGGGCATGAGATCGACCAAATCAGGGTGGGATTGGGGGGTGGTATCGATCATGTTTTGCTGTTGGAACAGGAAGGTGGACTCGTTGAACGCAACATGGCGCGAGATGACCACGTGTCCGGTGACATGATTCAGGCACCGGTAGCCCTTGTGGTCCTGTGAATAACCAAGGAAAACATAAGGAGCAGATCAGGGGGCTAGTTTGTGTGACGAGGTGGCCGTGAGGTTTGGGAAGCACAGGCATCCGAAGAATCGCAAAGCGGAGTAGTCCGGATGGATGCCATAGAGCAAGAAGAATGGCGGCTGGTTGTGCCGCGGCCGGCAGGGTCGACGATTGAGCAGAAAAGTGGCGGTTTGGAGAGCCTCTGGCCAGTACGGGTAGGGCATGGATGCATGTATGAGGAGAGAGTGTGAGATGTCGTTAAGTGTCCATAGAGCACGCTCGGCTTGACCATTTTGGGGTGAGGTGTATGGGCAAGACATGCGGAGAATGATGCCCAGGGATGAGAAGAGTTGGCGAGAGGCATTGTTATCAAATTCACAGCCATTATTAGTTTGTATGGTGAGGACGGGCAGGCTGAAGTGGCGGCACACTAATGTGATGAACTGGCGTAGTCTGGGCAGGACCTCATTTTTGTGTTTAAGCGGGAATGTCAACATAAAATGACTGTAATCATCCACAACCACGAGATAGTACTGATATCCAGAAATACTGAGTACAGGAGAGGTCCACATGTCACAATGTACAAGCTGAAAGGGAGAATATGAAACATGATCCGAAGAACTAAAAGGTAGTCTATGGCTTTTGCCTAGATGACATGCAGTGCAGGTAGTATGAGCAGCATCCAAGGTGATGGACGCACGCCGGAGAGTGGTGTCCAGAGCGTCATCGCCAAGGTGGCCGAGGCGACGATGCTAGACGTCGCGCGATGTGGCAGTGAAGGCTTGGTGATGACGGGTCGGCGGGGATGGGTGCAGTGGGTACATGTCATCCGGCGAGTCAGAGCGGAGGATCACCTCCTTCATTCTTCGGTCCTTGATAGAGAAACCACAATCGGCAAATTCAACATTAACTGGGTTTTCACGGGCTAGGGTCTTAACGGAGATGAGATTTTTGATGAGATGTGGGGAGACTAGAACGTTGTTGAGAGTGAGGGGTTGGGTTGCGGTGGGTAGATGGAGACGACCAGTGTGCGTGACCGCCATAGTGCCACCATTGCCAACTACAATGTCAAGTAAAGAACAACGACGAGATGAGGAAAGCATACTCGGAGAAGCAGCCACGTGGGAGGAAGCGCCGGAGTCAAGGACCCATTCCCCGCCGGAGGTGGAGGCTTGGCCCTGCCGTAGGCTCATGTTGTTGAGGGCATGGACGAGAGTTGCTTGATCCCACGCTGGTGCCTGGATGCCACTGGGCGCGTTTGTGGCACCGTAGAGCGGGAGGGGAGGAACGACACCGGGCTGCCAGTAGGCCGGAGGCGCACGAGCAGGCGGGGTGGGTTCCAAGGATGAGCCGCCATGCCCACAAAAGGTGCAACACCTCCAGGGCGCGGGCCGAGGATGCTGGCACCGGGAGCATGTGGGCGCCACGGCATGGGCCAGGCATGGACCATGCCCGTCCAGGGCATCAAGCTTGGAGCAGCAGGGCGAGGGGGCGTACTGCCCCTGCCGTGTTTGGACGGCTGGCCACCACCGGAGCTGGTGCCCCTCCCCCTTCCTCTGTAGCGGCCACCTCCGTGCCCGCCCCCGTTGGAGCGGTTGCTGTGATCGCCGGAGCCGCCACCGCCCGCGGGTGTAGGTGTGGGCGCACGCCCGACGTGGAGGGCGATGTCGGGCTGTGTCTCTTCAGTGTTGCGGCTCTCTTCAAGAAGAAGGAAGGCGCGGCACTGGAGCAGGGTGAGGATGGGAACCGCATATCGATAGCGGGGGTGGAGGCCACGGATCATGTTCAGAACCTGGTCATGGTCGGTGACGCGCTCGCTGAGGTCGGAGAGACGATCTGCACACTCCTTGAGCCCGGCGAAGTAGGAGAGGATGGATGAGGAACCCTACTTGATCTGGTGAAACTCCGTGGTGAGAAGTACCAGCTGGTGTTCACGGTTCTCGAGGAACAGCGCGCAGATCGACTCCCACACGGCGGCCGTCGTGGCACCGCGCTGATGAACCAACCCGAAGACCTCGGGGATGATGCGGTTGTAGAGCTACGAGATGACATGAGCGTCGTCCTAGAGCCAGGCAGCGTCCGAGGGGCGCGGCGGCCCGGTGATATGGTCGACGACGCCGGACTTCCGAAACTGCACCTTGAAGAGGGTGCGCCATTGGGAGAAGTTTGGCGGGTTGAGGGAGAGCACGACGGGGACGTGTTGGTTGATGAACACGCTGGCCAGAGGTGACGGGGAGATGGAAGAGCTCACCTCGGAGTCATGGCGAGCAAGGAGGGTGCCCTGCGCGAGCGCCGCAGGGGTGAGGAGCGGCGGCATGGCGCAGATAGGTGTGTGTGTGTGTGTGGGGGGGGGGGGGGGGGGGCCGGGGGGGGGGGGGGGGGGGGGGGGGGTGGGGGGGGGGGGGGGGGGGGGGGGGTTGGTGCCTGGTGGCGGAACAGCGGAGGAGCTGGCAGAGGAGGTGGGATGGCCATGGCTGGAGTCGGAGAGCAGCGGAAGACCACTATGACACCAATTTTCAAAACCTTACGCTGTATGACATTACAATTCAGTACCCACAACACTAAACCATAAGTACACTAAAAAGAGAGTACAAAAATTATAAAGGCCTAACTTCGGTTGGACAGATGGAAATAAAATAAGTCCCAGTTTTGAGCAACAACTCGTAGTGCACTGAAAAAAGTTTTGAGATCAACTAGTGTATAAGACTTCAGTGCAAAAATAAGACTTATCCTCCACACTAAAAACATAACAAAGTATACGTCACTTAAACAATACAAAATGCCATCATCACTGACCCTGAGACATGCAAGTGGGATAAGCAGCTGATAAGTACAGCTTGACAAGACGGATCAGTGCACAGTAAAAAACCCTTGGCTTGGACAGTTGGTTCTTCTAGGCCACCACCCATGCCACCCACCGGGCGGTTGCCACAATGGACTACAACGGTGACCCCACGACCAGTACCCCCACAACCGGGAAAAACCGCCTCCCCCACGTCCCAAACCACGCCCTCCAAAAGCCCCAAATCGAGTCCATCCCTGCCACATCTCCAAAAACCACCATTGCCGCTTCCATCTACACTACAAACAACCCACAAACATCTCTATTCCGAGCCCATAGTCGCCAGGAGGGCAATGGCGGAGGAACCGTCTGCCAAGCATCATCGTGGCGAGACGTCCGACCAGAGCAGCAACCTCGACGACGTTCATGTCCCCGACAAGAAGCACGAGTACACCCGAACCCTCACAGGGGTTGAGCTTCACGGCAAGGAGACGCCGGAGATCGTCTGCACCAGCGAACCAGACAAGGCTGACGAGATGATGAGCAGGCTTAGGATGAAGGGCGGTGGCTTGTATTCTAGCTTCATCGGAGTTGATGTGGAGTTTACCAGAAAAGATGAACCTCCCCAGATGGCAGCAGTCCTGCAGTTATGCGTGGAGGAACTCTGCTTGGTGTACCACATTGCAGCGGCCACAAAATGGTGATCCATACTACTCTTCATTCATCTGTTCTATTAGTACTACTCCCTAAAAATTTCATTAAACTTGTTTCCCAACTAGATGAACAACTGTAGTTTGTGAAGTGGATGCACGAGTACATGTTTCTCAAGTAGATGCACTATAATATATTTTGAAACTGATGCACTGGATTAGCATCTGAAATTGTTTCACTAGATTAATTTCTAAACTTGATGTGCTAGCATAGTTTCTTATCTTGATGCACTAGTGTAGTTTATAGAGTTGATGTATTAAAATATGTTTCTAAACTTGATGTACAAAAGTATTTTCTGAACCTGGTCCGATGTTATTTTCAGCAGCAACAAATAAAGTAAGAACTTGGTAAAGCACTGCTATAGGTCTTTTATTCAACAAAAAGAAAACTAAACTTGAAGTAAGCAACACATAGATCATTTACTCTAGTTATAGGTTCTTGAACTTGGTGAAGCACTGAAGATACCAAAAAAGAAAAATAACATGGTGTACTTGAATTAATTACAGAACTTTGTGTACAAGTTTCTGAACTACATTCATCCATGACTTATACTATATAAGCATATACCTCATGGATTATCACTTGTAAACCAAAAAATAGAAGAATTATCTTCAAAAAAGAACACTAATCTTCAATCTGTGTCTCCCCTTGCAGGCCCAAGCGCCTCAAAGAGTTCCTGCGGGAGCAGGAACTGTACACATTTGCCAGTTTCAGCATTGAAGGTGACAAAGAGAAGCTGAAGATGTTTGGTTTGGAGATCAACCCCAAGAACTTCACCGACATTCAGCGCAACTGGAGAGTTCTAGGCACCGGAAAAGCGTACGACTCATTGGCTGATGTTGCAGCCACCGTCATCCACCCATTCTACAAAAGCATGAAGAAGAAGATCGACAAGGAGGAAGACCACAAACTATGGGGGATCAGCCCGCTGCTAGACAAGCTCATCGAGTACGCATGAATAGATGCGTACGCCACGTACAAGTCATGGAAGATAATCGACAACATCATAACATGTTGGAAAATTTCAAAAGAGTAGGAGGCCGACCCCTACTACCACTGCCACTACACGGGATGAAGAGACATCAAAGTCTGCCTTCATGTTGCTTGCGCTTGTGCTTGTCCTTTATCTTGTTGTTTCAAATTTGTAGTTTGCTTTTGTTTGGTTGAACTAGCTTGCTTATGTCATGTGTGTTAGGGTTGAACAAGTTTGCTTATGTCATCAAGTACATCGTTCACTTGTGTCGTCGAACAAGTTTTCTAGCTTCCTATTTTGTTTATCCATCATTTGAAGTTGAAGTAGGTTATGAATGAAACTTTGTGGCTGCTATGCAGCACTAGTCATGGAACAACAAATCACACATGGATATTTTCACAAAATAGTGGCAGGCTAAGAACAACAACATATAGTAGCCTTGGACGCTCAGTACAGCTTTGTCCTGTACGGTAGTACTATCACACTAAAAATTAGTTTTTAGTTTCAGAAGAACACTAAAAAGACTAAGTTGCACCCGAGGACAACATTCAGTACTAACAATATCATGCTTATAATCGTTAGAAAATTACTAAGTACTGCAACAGGAAAAACCAAGAACCATCAGTACGTATTTCATAGTCACTAGCATAGTAGGAGTGAAAGTACTGGTACACTTGAACACATAGTACATCCATTCTACAAAAATAAGAAGGAACGGGAAGCGTTAGTTCGCATTCCCTAAAATAGTGACACACTAAGAATTATAGTGCTAGTACAATTGAAATCTCAGTACAACCTAGTTTATACAGCAAGTACTATGATGATACCAAATAATGCCTTGAGAATAACCACAACCTAGAAAAAAGAAGGCCAAAACTAAATCAAAAAGATATCAATTCGACCAAGGAGAAAAAACACAAGAACCACAACAGAAGCACCATTCCAAATTGACCAATGAGGTACTAGTTTCTAACAATAGAAAACAAAATGATCACAGTGCTAGTACAATTGAAATCTTAGTACAACTTAGTTTATACGGCAAGTACTATGATGATACCAAACAATTCCTTGAAAAAGAAGGCCAAGACTCAATCAGAAAGATTACAGTTCAACCAAGGACAAAAATTCACAAGAACAAACATAGAAGCATAAGTCCACATTGACCAGTGAGGTGCTAGGTTCAAACAACTAAAAAAATGATGACCGCCCATGGATAGGCCAACCATGCGCAGGAGGATACACTTGGACTCGAGCCCACGGCAGAACCATTGGCGAATCCATAGTAATTGAGACTGTGCGGGCCAGCCGTCAAGGGCCCACAGGTCATGGAATAGAGAGCGAGCACCGTGTATAAGCGCCTAGGTCAGTATACAGAGGAGTTCGACAGGTAAGGCACGACAATGCTTATAAACCGGTCAAGAGCCCCCTCGGCTAGCGAGGTGGGACTAAACTCAGAGCGCACGCACAACCAATAGTCCATAGTCACACGCACGGGCCATTTGGGCTGGAAAAGGGCCCAATATGACTGCTACTCCCTCCTCTCCAAAGTCTCCTCACCCCACCCCATAAGGCCCGCTGAATAAACCATAGCGAGTGGCAAAGAAAATAAAAACTAATACAAAAAGTTCGAAAACTGAATATAGGAACGTTCAAATACATGTTTGCAGGCAAAATAATTCTAAATTCAAATATAAAAATAAAATAAATTTACCACTTCAGCACAGATAAAAGGATTAAAAATATTCTACAAAAACAATGATACTTTGAAGTTCAACTATGTATGCTACAAGAATAATTATGAACTTAATAGGGCTATCTGTTAAATGTAGCTAATTTAAACCAGTGCTTTAACTTTCACTATGAAGTTCAACTACTAAAATGCAAGAAGTTCAAACAAATATTTGGCTCTCAATTTTGCTAAATTTCTTATATTTATATAAAATCTGGCTAGAGATCATGTAGCAATTTCGTCATAAATAATTTCAATCCCAAAAAAACTTCAGTTCTAATACATTTTATGGCATCAGTTCTACATAACAAGGAAGCGTCACTCCACTCATGCTGGATCCACAAATACTATTGTGACACCAAATTTTAAAAGCCTTATGTTGTATGAAATTACAATTCAGTACTCACATAACTATACCATAAGTACAAGAAAAGAGGTTACAGAAACTACAAAGGTCCAACATAGGTTGGGACAGATGAAAATAAAATAAATATCACCTTTTCAGCAACAACTCGTAATGCACTTGGAAAAAAGTGTTCCAGTTCAACTAGTGTATAAGACTTCAATGCAAAAATAAAACTTAACCAAAACAAATTCCCGATAAAACATACACAAGTGAAACAGCTGTTCAACCACATTCTCATCATGGAAAAAAGTTTGTAAAATGTTGTGCCACACTTAAAACATCATGAAGTATACCGGTTATTACATAGTTGACAAGACAACCAAACACTACGCGAATGATATCCATTTCTTCTATGCACCAGGAGCCAAAGCCTGAACCTCCTCGGGAAGCTTGTGGCACCCCGGCTCAGAGCAACCGGTTTACCTTGCATTGCCAGCCCAAAGATCAAGTGTTCTGGCAACACACAATAACTTGGTACAAAAAACAACCGCTTTATTGATGCTAGCAGAAACATAGGTTCGATATTACATCAAGTAGCGAGGCCAAGCGGCACACACGGTGCGGCTGAACAATATGTACATTATTTAATGAACATGAAGGGGCCTCGATCATGATAACTACGTGGCAGCGGAACGATGACGAAGCGGAACTCCATAGCACAGGGACACCGATATGGACACGATCTAGACACGGGAAGCACTTCGATCCGGTAAGACTTACCTGAAATCTGGCATGACACGCCAGGTCAGTACATTGAATGTACTTGCAAGCTCACAACAAGCATAAGCATAATGGCAAAGAATATTGTTGGATCAGGGGTTCCGGCAAAACCCTCAAGGTTCAAACACTGGGGTGCGCGCGAAGATCTCCCCCTACCGATCCACGTCCTAGCTTCGCTAATATCTCTCAGGCTACTCGACGAACTCGCAACACAAGGACACAAGATTTATGCTGGTTCGGGCCACCATTGTGGTGTAATACCCTACTCCAGTGTGGTGGTGGTGGATTGCCTCTTGGGCTAAGTGAGGGAGTCCTGGATTAGGGGGTGTTCGGGTAGCCGGACTATACCTTCAGCCGGACTCCAGGACTATGAAGATACAAGATTGAAGACTTCGTCCCGTGTCCGGATGGGACTTTCCTAGGCGTGGAAGGCAAGCTTGGCGATGCGGATATTCAAGATCTCCTACCATTGTAACCGACTTTGTGTAACCCTAACCCTCTCCGGTGTCTATATAAATCAGAGGGTTTTAGACCGTAGGACAACTTCATCATACAACAATCATACCATAGGCTAGCTTCTAGGGTTTAGCCTCCTTGATCTCGTGGTAGATCTACTCTTGTACTACCCATATCATCAATATTAATCAAGCATGACGTAGGGTTTTGCCTCCATCAAGAGGGCCCGAACCTGGGTAAAACATCGTGTTCCTTGCCTCCTGTTACCATCCGGCCTAGACGCACAGTTCGGGACCACCTACCTGAGATCCGCCGGTTTTGACACCGACACTAAGGATGAACAGTACAAGGGGGAAGAACAACCTCCTGAGGTGAGCTGTCCTTGTGCTAGGTGAGTATGTGGATGGGTTGGATCACCCCCACTAGATATGGTGTCTAATCCTATTTATAGAGGCCCTGGTCCTCTCCCCAAATATTGAGCGGGAAGGGAGCCAACAACGGCCAATTTGGAAGGGGACAGCTAGTACAGCTTATCCTGACAAAAGCAGTCTTCGCCTGCAAAAGGCTCTGGTGGTGACGCCGCCTTGGGCTCCATGGTGACCTCCATCTTGCCGTCCTACTAGTCTTGGTCTCGTTGCACTGATATGGAAACCTTTGCTTGACACCTCGGTACTCCGCGCATGCACTTGCTTCCTTAGCACCAAAGAGGAAACAAGGACACTATGCGCGCTGGCACCCGCCTAGCCTTGGTCGTCATGGCTCGAGGTTTGCCTGGCCTTGATCTCTCCGCCCCTCACGAGCCAGCCTGGTGAGGCCGCTCCTGAGAAGGTCTTGTGTCGTCCGCCTCGTGAGGCTTGGCCCCTCGCGAGGGTCTTGAAAGCTTGTTGGTGAAGATGGGCCATATGGGCCCGCTCGCAGAGCCATGCCATGGGCCACAGGCAGGCAAGTCTGGGGACCCTCGTTCCCAGAATGCCGATAGTAGCCTCCGGGATCAAGGCGCGCTCGGGCTTGGATTCGAGGCGAAGACGAAGGGCAAGTGCGGAGCGCCACGGGCCCCATTAGCCTGCGGCCTTGGTCAACGCGTGGCGATTGATTGGACATGGGCGTTTCCACTTCCCCACGTCGCGTCGGCAACTGCCCAATTTGACGAGTCTCTACTGGATGTAAGGAAAAACCATCATTACCTGTGATCATGGGGGGCGCTGGTTGGCCTTCTTCTGCTATAAATGGGGAGGGGGCAGAGCCCCCGTCGCCCATCTCTTCCCATTCCGCTCGCTTCTCCCCCTTTGCACCATCGCCAGTTTCGACACCAATGGCGCCGTCGAAGAGGTTCTCCGCCACGGAGAAGGGGAAGGCCCCTCGCGAGGGGCCCGGCTCTTCGGTGCCCAAGCGTGGATGCTGTCGTCCTCGTAAGCACTCTGCGACCCCCGCCGCGGCCCCCCGCAGCCGCGGCGGTGCCGCTTCATGTGGCAGGGGTCGCTCTAGTCGTGGCAGTCCTGTCGATGAAGGAAGACGTGCCGTGGTTGTGCGGCCTCCACGGCCGCGCTTCCACTCGGCGGAGGTGCTGCCAGAGTTCGTCGTCTGGTCAGAGAACCCGATCGGCAACTGGCTTCAGCTCCCGCGTTTCTTCGTCGACGAGCTGCCAGCCTCTGGTCCAGGCGGGTTCTGGCTGCAGGCAGACGGTTGCTGCAGCAGGGCTTCCTTGGTCGCGGTCGAGGTCTCCGTCGAAGGCAACATAGCTCTGGCCCGTGGCTGGCAGACATTTGCCCGCGCGCGTGGCCTTGGCAGGCGGTGCACCCTCCATTTCAAGTATGACGGTGACGCGACCCACTACGTGAGGGTGTTTGGAGAAGATGGTCATCACGTTGGGTGTTGCCCCGGGGTCAACGACGGCGAGGAGGTGCTCGGCCTTGGCGATGGTCGCGATGAGGATGAGGGTGAACCCGCCCTTGGGGCCGACCACGTCTCGTCCAGCTACGGCGGCTCTTCCTCCGGCGACAGCTCCAGCAGCGGCAGTTACGACCAGCCGCCATGCCGTCGCGCCCACTTCAAAGGCGGTAGTGGGTCCTCGTCGCCGCGTCTGCGTGAAGCGCGAGGAGGGGTCTGGCTGAGCTCGGGACGGCGCCAAGAGCCCGCCCTCGCGTATCGCTGTAGGGGCACGCGCCGCTTTTATTTTGTTCTTCCTTTCCTTCCTGCATCAGAAAGAAACCAGACTGGGCCCTGGAGGGGCGTGTATCAAACTATGATCTCAATCATTATGCTGTGTTTGTCGTTCCTGTGTTGTGTCGCAACATCATCGTTTTATGTAGGTATAACTTAGCTTGACTTGCTCGGAGTAGCCTCCTC
Organism: Triticum urartu; assembly: GCF_003073215.2. Taxonomy (NCBI): domain Eukaryota; kingdom Viridiplantae; phylum Streptophyta; class Magnoliopsida; order Poales; family Poaceae; genus Triticum; species Triticum urartu. The sequence continues at coordinate 221,766,696 of NC_053022.1, forward strand.
CTCATGAGGCGCTTGCTTCCTGGTGCCTGTCGGGGCCTCCTTGGCCTAGTAGGCGCTTAGGAACTGCAAAAAATTCGTTAAGAGGCTTATCGTTCACCCAAGCCTTGGTCACAGGTGCTGCCGGCCTTGACCCAGCGCTTCGTTTCACGGTACCCGAGGGGCATAGATTAGGAGAGATGCGCTAGCTTGTGGGCTCGAACGAGGGTGCCTCGCGAAAAGCAGACGGAAGGCAGAAAAGGAAGAATGCTCACGAGGGCACCCGTCCATCCCCCTCGCGAGGAATGCGAGAGAGAGTACATGCTAAAATGAAGACGGAAACGGAGGCAGAAGGCGACGGAACCAAATCAGCGAAGAACACCAGAAGCAAACTTCAATTAAAAGAGGCGAGCCAAATACAGAAAGCAAATGCAAAGCCGCGTCCGGCACCTAGTCTAGCATTCAAGTCTTCTCACCAGCGCAGAGCTAAGTGCTGCCACTTGGACGTGGGAGGGAGCCCCCGAGGCCCGAGGGCGGCACTCCTGAGACTCCGGGGCGTGTATAGCCCCACTCATTATTACGTGAGAGTGTCACGAGCGACGATCTTCACAGGCACGGGGCCTTGCTTCACAGGCGCTAGGCCTTGCTTCATGGGTAGAACTTCCGGAGGTGCTGGATGTTCCAAGCATTCTGAATGGGTACCCCGCCCTGTGTCTCCAGGCGCACGGCGCCAGGCCTGGATACATGGACGACCTTGAACGGGCCCTCCCACATGGGTGAGAGCTTATGCAGCCCTTCCCTGGAGAGCACCCGCCTCAGGACGAGGTCACCCATCTCGAGCGTCCTGGAGCGGACGCTGCGACAGTGATACCGCCGCATCGCCTGCTGGTATCTTGCCACCCGCAGTGCAGCTTCACGGCGGCGTTCCTCCCCCATCACGAGGTCCATCCTCCATGTGGCGTCCTGCTGCGTCTCATCAAACACCAGGACCCGTGCGGAGCGATGCATGACCTCATGAGGGAGAACTGCTTCTGCTCCGTAGACGAGGAAGAACAGGGTCTCGCCCGTCGGCTTGGTGGCGGTGGTGTGGATGGACCACAACACGGATTGGAGCTTGTCGCACCAGCCCCTGCGGCAGGCCTCGAGCTTCTTCTTGAAGGTCCTGGTCTTGAGGCCTCTCAGGACCTCCGCGTTGGCGTGTTTGGCCTGGCCATTGCTCCTGGGGTGCGCTACCGAAGCGTAGCAGATCTGTGTTCCAAGGTTAGCACAGTACGTTTTGAAGAGATTACTGGTGAACTGTGAACCATTATCGGTGATGATGCGGTTGGGGACCCCGAATCGGCTCACGAGACCCTTGATGAACTTGACAGCAGAGTCGGCTGGGATGGTGCGGATGGATTCCACCTCCGCCACTTGGTGAACTTGTCAATGGCAACGTAGAGGTACCAGTAGCCCCCTGGTGCTCTAGGGAATGGGCCTAGGATGTCCAGCCCCCAGACTGCAAACGGCCACGAGAGTGGGATGGTCTGGAGGCCCTGAGCCAGCTGATGGATTTGCTTGGCGTGGAATTGGCAGGCCTCGCAGGACTTCACCAGCTCAGCTGCGTCATTGAGCATCGTAGGCCAGTAGAATCCGCTGCGGAATGCCTTGTTGACGAGGGTTCATGATGACGAGTGGTGCCCGTAGTACCCGCCATGTATGTTGGCTAGCTGCTCCTTCCCCTGTTCCCTAGAGATGCAACACAGTGAAACGTCATTTGGCTGCTTCTTGTATAACTCACCGTCCTGGATGCAGTATGCTGTGGCTTGCCGGGCCACATGCTCCGCGTCCTCCTCCTTCTCCGGCAACGTCCCTTGCATCAGGTATTCCTGGAATTCCTTGGTCCAGCATCCCTCCTGGGGCTTGAGCACCTAGAGTAGGCGCGCTCCCGAGGTCGGGCCACAGGCTGGGGCTCCTGTGGCAGGTGACTGCGGGAGTTCCTCCCGAGGCTGAGCTGTTCTTGAAAGCGGTAGTGTGGCTGACGGCTTGAAGAGCCGCTCCTCAAAGACGCCAGGCTATTGGGGCTGCCGCTTGGATGCCCTTTTGGCGATGTCGTCGGCTTCCTTGTTGGTTCCTCGGGGCACGTGCTTGATGTCTACTACACAACCTTCTTCTTGTAGACGTTGTTGGGCCTCCAAGTGCAGAGGTTTGTAGGACAGTAGCAAATTTCCCTCAAGTGGATGACCTAAGGTTTATCAATCCGTAGGAGGCGTAGGATGGAGATGGTCTCTCTCAAACAACCCTGCAACCAAATAACAAAGAGTCTCTTGTGTCCCCAACACATCCAATACAATGGTAAATTGTATAGGTGCACTAGTTCGGCGAAGATATGGTGATACAAGTGGTATATGGATAGTAGATATATGTTTATGTAATCTGAAAATATAAAAACAGCAAGGTAACTAATGATAAAAGTGAGCGTAAACGATATTGCAATGCGTTGAAACAAGGCCTAGGGTTCATACTTTCGCTAGTGCAAGTTCCCTCAACAATAATAACATAATTGGATCATATAACTATCCCTCAACATGCAACAAAGAGTCACTCCAAAGTCGCTAATAGCGGAGAACAAACGAAGAGATTATGGTAGGGTACGAAACCACCTCAAAGTTATTCTTTCCAATCAATCTGTTGGGCTATTCCTATAAGTGTCACAAAGCCCTAGAGTTCGTACTAGAATAACACCTTAAGACACAAATCAACCAAAACCCTAATGTCACCTAGATACTCCAATGTCACCTCAAGTATCCGTGGGTATGATTATACGATATGCATCACACAATCTCAAATTCATCTATTCAACCAACACATAGTACCTCAAAGAGTGCCCCAAAGTTTCTACTGGAGAATCACGACGAAAATGTGTGCCAACCCCTATGCATAGGTTCATGGGTGGAACCCGCAAGTTGATCACCAAAACATACATCAAGTGAATCACGTGATATCCCATTGTCACCACAGATATGCACGGCAAGACATACATCAAGTGTTCTCAAATCTTTAAAGACTCAATCCGATAAGATTACTTCAAGGGGAAAACTCAATCCATTACAAGAGAGTAGAGGGGGCGAAGAAACATAAGATCCAACTATAATACCAAAGCTCGCGATACATCAAGATCGTGGCACCTTAAGAACACGAGAGAGAGAGAGATCAAACACATAGCTACTGGTACATACCCTCAGCCCCGAGGGAGAACTACTCCCTCCTCGTTATGCAGAGCATCGGGATGATGAAGATGGCCACCAGAGAGGGATTCCCCCTCCGGCAGGGTGCCGGAACGGGTCTAGATTGGCTTTCGGTGGCTACGGAGGCTTCTGGCGGCGAAACTTTTGATCTATTGTGCTCCCGGATGTTTTTAGGGTATATGGAGATATATAGGCGGAAGAAGTACGTCAGGGGGGCACGAGGGGCCCACGAGGGTGGAGGGCGCGCCTAGGGGGGTGGGCGTGCCCCCTACCTCGTGGCCTCCTCGAAGCTTCCCTTACGTGGACTCCAAGTCTCCCGGGCTTCTTCTGATACAAAAATAAGTTCTGTGAAGTTTCAGGTCAATTGGACTCCGTTTGATTTTCCTTTTCTGCGATACTCTAAAACAAGGAAAAAACAGAAACTGGCACTGGGCTCTAGGTTAATAGGTTAGTCCCAAAAATCATATAAACTAGCATATAAATGCATATAAAACATCCAAGGTTGATAATATAATAGCATGGAACAATCAAAAATTATAGATACGTTGGAGACGTATCAGCATCCCCAAGCTTAATTCCTGCTCGTCCTCGAGTAGGTAAATGATAAAAAACTGAATTTTTGACGTGGAATGCTACCTAACATATTTATCCATGTAGTTCTCTTTATTGTGGCAAGAATATTCATATCCATAAGATTCAAGACAAAAGTTTAATATTGACATAAAAATAATAATACTTCAAGCATACTAACTAAGCAATCATGTCTTCACAAAATAACATGGCCAAAGAAAGCTATCCCTACAAAATCATATAGTATGGCTATGCTCCATCTTCACCACACAAAATATTTAAATCATGCACAACTCTGATGACAAGCCAAGAAATTGTTTCATACTTTTGATGTTCTCAAAATTTTTCAATCTTCACGCAATACATGAGCGTGAGCCATGGATATAGCACTATAGGTGGAATAGAATGGTGGTTGTGGAAAAGACAAGAAGGAGAAGATAGTCTCACATCAACTAGGCGTATCAATGGGCTATGGAGATGCCCATTAATAGATATCAATGTGAGTGAGTAGGGATTGCCATGCAACAGATGCACTAGAGCTATAAGTGTATGAAAGCTCAAAAGGAAACTAAGTGGGTGTGCATGCTTGCTCATGAAGACCTAGGGCATTTTGAGGAAGCCCATCATTGGAATATACAAGCCAAGTTCTATAATGAAAAATTCCCACTAGTATATGAAATTGATAACATAGGAGACTCTCTATCATGAATATCATGGTGCTACTTTGAAGCACAAGTGTGGTAAAAGGATAGTAACATTGTCCCTTCTCTCTTTTTCTATCATTTTTTTATTTTTTTATTTGGGCCTTTTCTCTTTTTTTACGGCCTCTTTTCTCTTTTTTTATTTGGGCTTCTTTGGCCTCTTTTATTTATTTATTTTCGTCCGAAGTCTCATCCCGACTTATGGGGGAATCATAGTCTCCATCATCCTTTCCTCACTGGGACAATGCTCTAATAATGATGATCATCACACTTTTATTTTCTTACAACTCAAGAATTACAACTCGATACTTAGAACAAAATATGACTCTATATGAATGCCTTCGGCGATGTACCGGGATGTGCAATGATGCATGAGTGACATGTATGAAAGAATTATGAATGGTGGCTTTGCCACAAATACGATGTCAACTACATGATCATGCAAAGCAATATGACAATGATGGAGCGTGTCACAATAAACGGAATAGTGGAAAGTTGCATGATAATATATCTCGGAATGGCTATGGAAATGCCATAATAGGTAGGATGGTGGCTGTTTTGAGGAATATATATGGTGGGTGTATGATACTGGCGAAAGGTGCGCGGTATTAGAGAGGCTAGCAATGGTGGAAGGGTGAGAGTGCGTATAATCCATGGACTCAACATTAGTCATAAAGAACTCACATACTTATTGCAAAAATCTATTAGTTATCGAAACAAAGTACTACACGCATGCTCCTAGGGGGGATAGATTGGTAGGAAAAGACCATCGCTCGTCCCCGACCGCCACTCATAAGGAAGGCAATCAATAAATAAACCATGCTCCGACTTCATCACATAACGGTTCACCATACGTGCATGCTACGGGAATCACAAACTTCAACACAAGTATTTCTCAAATTCACAACTACTAACTATCATGACTCTAATATTACCATCTCCATATCTCAAAACAATCATCAAGTATCAAACTTCTCTTAGTATTCAATGCACTCTATATGAAAGTTTTTATTATATCCCTCTTGGATGCCCATCATATTAGGACTAAATTCATAACCAAAGCAAATTACCATGCTGTTTAGGACTCTCAAAATAATATAAGTGAAGCATGATAGTTCATCTATTTCTATAAAATAAAAGCATCACCGTGCTCTAAAAAGATATAAGTAAAGCACTAGAGCAACAACAAACTACTCCAAAAGATATAAGTGAAGATCAATGAGTAGTCGAATAATTATGCAACTATATGAAGACTCTCTAACATTTAATAATTTCAGATCTTGGTATTTTATTCAAGCAGCAAGAAAAACTAAATAAAATAAAATGACACTCCAAGCAAAACACATATCATGTGGCGAATAAAAATATAGCTCCAAGTAAAGTTACCGATGAACGAAGACGAAAGAGGGGATGCCTTCCAGGGCATCCCCAAGCTTAGGCTCTTGGCTATCCTTGAATATTACCTTGGGGTGCCTTGGGCATCCCCAAGATTTGGCTCTTGCCACTCCTTATTCCATAGTCCATCGAATCCTTACCCAAAACTTGAAAACTTCACAACACAAAACTTATCAGAAAACTCGTAAGCTCCGTTAGTATAAGAAAATAAATCACCACTTCAAGGTACTGTAATGAACTCCTTCTTTATTTATATTGGTGTTAAACCTACTGTATTCCAACTTCTCTATGGTTTATAAACTATTTTACTAGCCATAGATTCATCAAAATAAGCAAACAACACACGAAAAACAGAAACTGTCAAAAACAGAAAAGTCTGTGGTAATATGGATCAAACGTATACTTCTGGAACTCATAAAATTCTCAAATAAATTTATGGACGTGAGGAATTTGTCTATTAATCATATGCAAAAATAATTAACTGAATAGCACTCTCCAATAAAAACTGGCAGCAATTCTCGTGAGCGCTAAAGTTTCTGTTTTTTACAGCATGATCGCAAAGACTTTCCCCAAGTCTTCCCAAATGTTCTACTTGGCACAAACACTAATTAAAAGCATAAAACCACATCTAAAAAGAGGCTAGATGAATTATTTATTACTAAACAGGAACGAAATGCAAGGAACAAAAACAAAGTTGGGTTGCCTCCCAACAAGCGCTATCGTTTAACGTCCCTAGCTAGGCATGATGATTTCAATGATGCTCACATAAAGGATAAGAATTGAAACATAAAGAGAGCATCATGAAGAACATGACTAACACATTTAAGTCTAACCCACTTCCTACGCATAGGGATTTTGTGAGCAAACAACTTATGGGAACAATAATCAATTAGCATAGGAAGGAAAAACAAGCACAACTTCAAAACTTTAAGCACATAGAGAGGAAACTTGATATTATTACAATTCCTACAAGCATATATTCCTCCCTCATAATAATTTTCAGTAGCATCATGAATGAATTCAACAATATAACCAGGACCTAAAGCATTCTTTTCATGATCTACAAGCATAGAAATTTTATTACTCTCCACATAAGCAAAATTCTTCTCATTCGGGATAGTGGGAGTATCATAAGAGACTTGAATACTATAAATTGTTTCCACATTAAAAGAGTAATGCTCCGAAAAGGGGTAATCATAATCATGACAAGTTCTATAAATATAATCACTACTTTTTATAGCATAAGTATCATCACAATAATCATCATAGGTAGGAGGCATGCTATTATCATTATAAATTTGCATATCAAAACTTGGGAGACTAAAAATATCATCTTCATTAAACGCAGCATCCCCAAGCTTGGGACAAACATTAATTGCGGCAAATATATTCTCAAAAACATCATCTTCATCAAACATAGCATCCCCAAGCTTGGGCCTTTTCATATCATAAGCATAATCACTCTCATCATTAATAGTATAGATAGCACCAATAGTATAGCAATTATCATATTCCTCCAAGCAAGTGCCAAAAAGATTTTTAAGATCATAAGCAGTATCATTATCTTCCACATTCATATTTTCATGAGGCACAATAGTAATAGGAGCAACATTATTTGGGGCAGATATCTTTTTACCTCTCTTCCTTTTTCTTTTCTTCTTCTTCACCACATCATATGTGGGTTCAATCCTCTTTTTGGAGCTCCTTATTAATGAGATTGGTTGAATAGGAGGCTCCTCCTCGTTACCTGATTCATCATAAGAAATAATAGGAGGGTATTGGGAAGTCTCTTCCCTTTCATTAGTATTCTCTTCCTCTTCTATTTGTTTTCTTTTCTTCATGTAATTGGCAATATAAGGATTTTCAATGCAATTCACCGCACAATACATATAAATTTCCTCTAGATCAAAGCCAAGCAGTTTATAACGGGCAAATTTTGGAAGATCCCCAGTTATATGTTTCATTTCTTCGCAACCCATAAGCAAGCTAAATTCATTATAATGTTCAAGGGAAATCAAGTCATCACAATTTTTGGACATGATTAGATCATGAAACAATTTGCATCGGATGGTTAAATGACCACGTTCATTACAAAGCTCACAAGTATGGCCAAGAAAATTTAAATTTTCAGCACAATCATCTAGCCTTTCTTGCAACAATTTAGTTTCTAAGTACTTATGCCTCTTGCAATATCTATCTTCCCTGTTTGGTGTGTACTTACAAACCCAATGCACTCCACAAAAATTGACATGTTTATAGGAGACATCATAACTAGTGAAATCATCATTAGTATCATGGATATTCAAAGAATTCGTACTAACAACATTGCAATCATGCTCATCATTCAAAGATTTAGTGCCAAACATTTTATAGACTTATTCCTCTAGCACTTGAGCACAATTTTCCTTTCCATCATACTCACGAAAGATATTAAAAAGATGAAGCATATGAGACAAACTCAATTCCATTTTTTATAGTTTTCTTTTATAAACTAAACTAGTGATAAAACAAGAAACTAAAAGACTCGATTGCAAGATCTAAAGATATACCTTCAAGTGCTAACCTCCCCGGCAACGGCGCCAGAAAAGAGCTTGATGTCTACTACACAACCTTCTTCTTGTAGACGTTGTTGGGCCTCCAAGTGCAGAGGTTTGTAGGACAGTAGCAAATTTCCCTCAAGTGGATGACCTAAGGTTTATCAATTCGTAGGAGGCGTAGGATGAAGATGATCTCTCTCAAACGACCCTGCAACCAAATAACAAAGAGTCTCTTGTGTCCCCAACAGATCCAATACAATGGTAAATTGTATAGGTGCACTAGTTCGGCGAAGAGATGGTGATACAAGTGGTATATGGATAGTAGATATATGTTTTTGTAATCTGAAAATATAAAAACAGCAAGGTAACTAATGATAAAAGTGAGCGTAAATGGTATTGCAATGCGTTGAAACAAGGCCTAGGGTTCATACTTTCGCTAGTGCAAGTTCCCTCAACAATAATAACATAATTGGATCATATAACTATCCCTCAACATGCAACAAAGAGTCACTCCAAAGTCGCTAATAGCGGAGAACAAATGAAGAGATTATGGTAGGGTATGAAACAACCTCAAAGCTGTTCTTTCCAATCAATCCGTTGGGCTATTCCTATAAGTGTCACAAACAGCCCTAGAGTTCGTACTAGAATAACACCTTAAGACACAAATCAACCAAAACCCTAATGTCACCTAGATACTCCAATGCCACCTCAAGTATCCATGGGTATGATTATACGATATGCATCACACAATCTCAAATTCATCTATTCAACCAGCACATAGAACCTCAAAGAGTGCGCCAAAGTTTCTACCGGAGAATCACGACGAAAACGTGTGCCAACCCCTATGCATAGGTTCATGGGCGGAACCCGCAAGTTGATCACCAAAACATACATCAAGTGAATCACGTGATATCTCATTGTCACCACAGATATGCACGGCAAGACATACATCAAGTGTTCTCAAATCTTTAAAGACTCAATCCGATAAGATTACTTCAAGGGAAAAACTCAATCCATTACAAGAGAGTAGAGGGGGAGAAGAAACATAAGATCCAACTATAATAGCAAAGCTCGCGATACATCAAGATCATGCCACCTCAAGAACACGAGAGAGAGATCAAACACATAGCTACTGGTACATACCCTCAGCCCCGAGGGAGAACTACTCCCTCCTCGTCATGGAGAGCACCGGGATGATGAAGATGGCCACTGGAGAGGGATTCCCCCTTCGGCAGGGTGCCGGAACGGGTCTAGATTGGCTTTTGGTGGCTACGGAGGCTTCTGGCGGCGGAACTCCCGATCTATTGTGCTCCCGGATGTTTTTAGGGTATATGGAGATATATAGGCGGAAGAAGTACGTCAGGGGGCCCACGAGGGGCCCACGAGGGTGGAGGGCGCGCCCAGGGGGGTGGGCGCGCCCCCTACCTCGTGGCCTCCTTGAAGCTTCCCTTACGTGGACTCCAAGTCTCCCAGGCTTTTTCTGATCGAAAAATAAGTTCCGTGAAGTTTCAGGTCAATTGGACTCCGTTTGATTTTCCTTTTCTGCGATACTCTAAAACAAGGAAAAAACAGAAACTGGCACTGGGCTCTAGGTTAATAGGTTAGTCCCAAAAATCATATAAAATATCATATAAATGCATATAAAACATCCAAGGTTGATAATATAATAGCATGGAACAATCAAAAATTTTAGATACGTTGGAGACGTATCAGTGCTGCAACTCCAGGCCCAGGAACTGCTTCTCCATCTTGCGTATTCCGTGAGGTATGCCTCCATGCGCTTGTCCTTCGGCTCGTATACCATGTTGGAGAAGTTGACGAGGAGCTGCGAGTCGCTCCTGATGGTGAGACGCTTTACCCCCAGTGCCGCTGCAGCCTTCAGGCCGGCTATGAGGGCTTTGTATTCTGCAAAGTTGTTGGAGACCTTCTCGCCTTACTGGAAGTAGAGATGCACGGCGTAGTAGAGCTTGTCCTGAGTAGGCGAGATGAGCACTGCTCCAGCCCCCGTGCCTTGGCGACGAAGGCACCATCGAAATACATGACCCAGCTGTCGGGCTCCTCGCTTCCCGACGAGAGGGACTGGTCCTCGCCTATTTCAAGTGCTGGGACGTCCGTCCATTCTGCCACAAAATCGGCGAGCGCGGCCCCCTTGATGACCCTGGTGGTGCTGACTGCAGCTCGATGTTCCACTCAGCGACCCTCCCGGTGGAGTTGGGGCTCCTGAGCACCCTCTCCAGTGGGTAGGCCAAGACGACCTTGATGGGGTGGCCTTGGAAGTAGTGCTGCAGCTTGGGCGAGGCCACCAGGAGTGCAAGTAGGAGCTTCTGAGGCATGGGGTACCATGCTCTTGCATCTCGCAACACCGTGCTGACGAAGTATACCGGGTGCTCGACAAGGGTGGGCACACTGATGAGGCTTGCGCCTTCCGGGAGTTGGGGTGCCTCCTGAGGTGGTGGAGCCCCCAATGCTTGGTCGCTTGTCGGGGCCTTTGCGGGTTCGGGGGTTGTCCTGCAGAGCTTGATTCTTTGTAGTTGCTACTGCGGCCCTTGTGGCGCCCTCCTGGTCTTGCGTCGTCCCTACTGGGGGCGTAGCTCGGCGTGATGCGCCCTTGGCTTGGTGTTCTTCCCGAACCGCCACTAGAGCTGCACTGGCGGAGTAGGGAGTGGCGGCAAGATAAAGCACTAGGGGCTCGAGAGGTCGCGGCGCCACCATCACTGGGGGGCTGGTCAGGTATCTCTTGAGGTCTTGAAATGCTCGGTCGGCCTCCGGGGTCCACTCGAATGGGCCCTTCTTCTTCATCAGCTTAAAGAAGTGTAGGGCACGCTCTCCCAGCTTGGTAATAAAGCGTCCCAACGCAGTCACCCGTCCAGCAAGCTTCTGCATTTCCTTGAGGGTTTGCGGTGGACTCATGTCTTCAATGGCCTTGACCTTCTCTGGGTTGGCCTCGATCCCCCTGTGGGACACAAGGAAGCCCAGCAGCTTGCCGGAAGGGACGCCAAACATGCACTTCTCCGGGTTGAGCCGCAAGTCCACATGGCGGAGGCTTTCAAAGGTCTCCTCCAGGTCTTGGATCAAGGTCCTCGCCTCCCGAGACTTCACCACGATGTCGTCGATGTAGGCTTCATCGTTCCTCCCAAGCTGCCGACCCAAGGCGATGTGCATGAGCCGCTGAAAGGTTGCACCTGTGTTGCGCAATCCGAAAGGCATGCAAGTGTAGCAGTACACCCCACACGGGGTGAGGAAGGCCGTCTCCACATCTTCTATCGCCATCTTGATCTGGTGATATCCTGAGAACGCATCCAGGAAGCACGACAAGTCGCACTCGGCAGTGGAGTCGACGATCTGGTCGATGCGTGGAAGCGGGAACGGATCTTGGGGGCAGGCCTTGTTGAGGTTGGTGAAGTCAACGCACATCCACTCCTTCCCACCTTTCTTGGGGACGAAGACGGGGTTTGCCAGCCACTCGGGGTACCGAACCTCGCGAATGACACCCGCAGCCTCTAACTTGCGGGTTTCTTGGATGATGAAATCTTGCTTCTCCATGGACTGCTGCCTCGCCTTCTGCTTTATGGGGCATACGTTGGGGCACACCTTTAGGTGGTGCTCTATCACCCCTCTTGGCAAACTCTTCCTTGTTTGCGCACAAGAACTTCACCAACACCTCCTCCTGACCAAGCTCGAGGTTGGCGCCTATGGTAAAGGTTGCCCCTGAGGACCCGTCCTCCTCGACTAGCACTTGCTTTGTTTCTGCCTTGTCCTGAGTGAAAAACGGCTTCTTCTTGGTTGGTGCGGCTCCCTTGGCCTTGGAGGTATCCACGTCGGCGGGCTGCACTGTTGCAGCGGTCTTGAGGGCGAGCTTGAGCGTCATCAAGGCTTCCTTGGCGTCCCCCTTGATGCTGAGGACACCCTCGCTCCCCAGCATCTTCATGAGGTTGTAAGCCGGATGGGTTGCTGCCATGAACTGGGCCAGAGCTGGGTACCCGAGGATGGCGTTGTACGGGAGGCCGATGCGGGCGATGTCGAAGTCGATGAGCTCGGTGCGGTAGTTGTCGCGCGTGCCAAAGGTCACAGGGAGGCGGATCTGCCCCAGGGAGCGGGCGTAGCCTCCATCAACTCCTGAGAAAGGCTTGCTAGGGTGGAGCCTCTTGAACGGTACGTGAAGGAGAGCACGTTGAGGCCGGCGCCGCCGTAAATGAGTGTCTTGGTGATGGACACCTAGCAGATGGTGGGCGTGCAAAGCATTAGGAGCGCACCCGAGCCGATGGTGGAGGTGGGATGATCCCTTGAGTCGAAGGTGAGGTCGGCCTCAGGCGCGCCCAGCTCAGCGGAGCCCCCCGGCGCTTGGAAGTGGCGCCGATCTGGCGAAAGAACGGCTTGACATGACAATCCGATGGTGGTGCTTGTGAGCCACCGAGGAGGGCCGCAACCGTGTGGTGCACCGGCGCCGCGTAGCGCGCGGCGTAGAGGCCGTGCAACTCCTCCCAAGATGCCATCGTAGATCCGGGGAGGTTGAGCAGCCAGGTGCGCGGTGCGCCATTGAGGGCCATGGGAAGCCAGTTGGCCATGACCTTGTCGTCGCCCCCGGCCTTAAGGACGACCTCCTCATACGCCAGTAGGAAAGCCGTTGGGTCCGCCGCGCCGTCGTAGCACGGCGGCATCTCCGGCTTGAACTTGGGTGGCCATTGCACCTGCCACAAGGAGGGAGCAAGGGCTCGGAGCCCCCGAGCGCCACTGTGGGCACCCGTAGATCCAGCCGGAATGGCGGCGCCAGCCATGGGGAATGGGCGCGAAGATGGTGGAGCGCGAACTGACGGAAGGAAAACTCTGGTGCACCCCTACCTGGCGCGCCAAATGTTGGACAACGGGTTCTGGCAAAACCCTCAAGGTTTGAACACTGGGGTGCGCGCGAAGATCTCCTCCTACCGATCCACGTCCTAGCTTTGCTAATATCTCTCGGGCTACTCGACGAACTCGCAACACAAGGACACAAGATTTATACTGGTTCGAGCCGCCGTTGTGGTGTAATACCCTACTCCAGTGTGGTGGTGGTGGATTGCCTCTTGGGCTGAGGATGAACAGTACAAGGGGGAAGAACAACCTCCTGAGGTGAGCTGTCCTTGTGCTAGGTGAGTATGTGGATGGGTTGTATCCCCCACCACTAGCTATGGTGGCTAATCCTATTTATAGAGGCCCTGGTCCTCTCCCCAAATATTGATCAGGAAGGGAGCCAACAACGACCAATTTGAAAGGGGATGGCTAGTACAACTTATCTTGACAAAAGCAGTCTTCGCCTGCAAAAGGCTCTGGTGGTGACACCGCCTTGGGCTCCATGGTGACCTCCGTCTTGCCGTCCTGCTGGTCTTGGTCTCATTGCACTGATATGGAAACCTTTGCTTGATGCCTCGGTACTCCGCGTCTGCGCTTGCTTCCTTAGCACCAAAGAGGAAACAAGGACACTATGCACGCTTGCGCCTGCCTGGCCTTGGTCGTCATGGCTCACATCATCGGAATTTTGCGAGGTTTGCCTGGCCTTGATCTCTCCGCCCCTCGCGAGCCAGCCTGGTGAGGCCGCTCCTGAGGAGGTCTTGTGTCGTCCGCCTCGCGAGGCTTGGCCCCTCGCGAGGGTCTTGAAAGCTTGTTGGTGAAGATAGGCCGTACAGGCCCGCTCGCAGAGCCACGCCGTGGGCTGCAGGCAGGCAAGTCTGGGGACCCCCGTTCCCAGAACGCCGACAAATATCATGGCAATTAATCAATTTAAATGCAATGCAATAACATACTACTGATGAAGTGAATCAAACTTGTGCACCGAGTCCCTCAGACTCTCTTACCAAACGGGTTACCTCGTAACAAACATCATCATACGGTGATCACTCCCGGATCACAAACGAACCAACACTTTGGTTCCCACGATAACGACCATCTTCATGGTCTCACAAATCCCATCACATAATCAGTGCCAAGCACATAAGTTTAGTGTACAAGATTACTTAATCATGTTGATCCATGGTGTGACCTACTTACGAGATGTGTCTGTAACCGAGGACGCGACTATCGATAGATTTAATAAACACTCTACAAAGGTAGTACATTGGACCCACACTACGGAACCCATGGCCTCGTGCTCCCATTCGGGTGAACCAACGGCATTCCAATAGAATCCTCCCATTGCCATGACACTCTCCCGGCCACTTTGACCAACTCCCCTCTGGGCTAAGTAATGGGTGGCCCCGATGTCTACCAAAGACATCCAACAGCCACCGTCGTGGCAAAACAATTCAACGGTCCCAAACGGGGACAAGGTACCATAATAATAACAGGCACACAAGGTTATGTCTGCTTACCGGGCCAGGGTACCACACGCCCATGACCTTCCTGATGCGGCTTGAAGCTACATCGGTATTTCCCCAAAGAGGAAGGGATGATGCAGCACAACGACGATAGGTATTTCCCTCACTGATGAAACCAAGGTTATCAAACTAGTTGGAGAACCAAGCAACACTACGTAAACAACACCTGCACACAAATAACAAATAACTGCAACCCGACGTATTAAAGGGGTTGTCAATCCCTTTCGGGTAACAACGGCAGAAATTGGCAAAACGACGTGATAAAAATATGATAGATTGGATCGCGGGAATGCGAGATAAAATAAATGAGAATAAATTACAGCAAAGTATCTTTGTATTTTTTGGTTTAATAGATCTGAAAATAAAAGCAAAGGAAAATAGATTGCAAAGGCAAATAATATGAGAAAGAGACCCGGGGGCTGTAGATTTCAGTAGTGGCCTCTCTCGAGAAAAATAGCAAACGGTGGGTAAACAAATTACTGTTGGGTAATTGATAGAACTTCAAATAATCATGACGATATCCAGGCAATGATCATTATATAGGCATCACGTCAAATATTAGTAGACCGACTCCTGCCTGCATCTACTACTATTACTCCACACATCGACCACTATCCAGCATGCTTCTAGTGTATTAAGTTCATGGAGAAACGGAGTAATGCAATAAGAACGGTGACATGATGTAGACAAGATCTATTTATGTAGAAATAGACCCCATCTTTTTATCCTTAGTAGAAATGATACATATGTGTAGGTTCCCCTTTTGTCACTGAGATCAAGCACTGTAAGATCGAACCCACTACTACTACAAAGCACCTCTTCCCATTGCAAGATAAATAGATCAAGTTGGCTAAACAAAACCCAAATATCGGAGAAGAAATACGAGTCTATAAGAAATCATGCATATAAGAGATCAAAGAAACTCAAATAACTTTCATGGATAAAAATATTGATCTGATCATAAACTCAAAGTTCATTCGATCCCAACAAACACACCGCAAAAAGAGTTACATCATATGGATCTCCAAGAGACCATTGTATTGAGAATCAAACGAGAGAGAGAGAGGAAGCCATCTAGCTACTAACTACGGACCTGAAGGTCTACAAAGAACTACTCACGCATCATCGAAGAGGCACCAATGGAAGTGGTGAACCCCTCTGAGATGGTGTCTAGATTGGATCTGGTGGTTCTGGACTCTGCGGCGGCTGGAATTGATTTTCGTTGGCTCCCCTAGGGTTCCTAGAATATTGGGGTATTTATAGAGGAAAGAGGTGGTCCGGGGGCACCTGAGGTGGGCACAACCCACCAGGGCGCGCCTGGGCCTCCAGGCGCGCCCTGGTGGGTTGTGCTCCCCTCGAAGCACCCCCAAGTGCTTCTCTGGTCCATTGGATGTCTTCTGGTCCAAAAAAAGTCCACATAAAGTTTCTCTTCATTTGGACTCCGTTTGATATTGATTACCTACGATGTAAAAAACATGCAAAAAACAGCAACTGGCACTTGGCACTATGTCAATAGGTTAGTACCAAAAAATGATGTAAAATGACTATAAAATGATTATAAAACATCCAAGAATGATAATATAACAACATGGAATAATAAAAAATTATAGATACATTGGAGACGTATCAGCATTCCCAAGCTTAATTCCTACTTGTCCTCGAGTAGGTAAATGATAAAAACAGATTTTTTGATGTGGAATGCTGCCTAACATGTCATATCATATTATTTTATTGATAGCATGGACATTTGGACTTTTATATTGTTCAAAGCAATAGTCTAGTTTTGACATGATAATTTAAATACTCAAGCATGCCAACAAGCAACCATGTCTTTCAAAATATCAATGCTAAAATAAGTTATTCCTAGCCCATCATGGTCAATCATTGATCCATTCATGAAACACACTCGCATATTAAGTACACCCAATGCTCAAGTACGATCATAGTGCCCCCTAGTTGGTGCTTTATAAGAGAAGATGGATACTCAAATAAAAATAAAAATTGCATAAAGTAAAAGAAAGGCCCTTTGCAGAGGGAAGTAGGGATTTGTAGAGGTGCCAGAGCTCAAAGCAAAAATTGAGAGATAAAAACATTTTGAGAGGCATACTTTTCCCACCAACAAAAACGACTTAGAGTTCCCAACACTTTCCATGCTAGATATATCATAGGCAGTTCCCAAACAGAAATTAAAGTTTATTCCTTTTTCCACAATACTTTCACTTTCCATGGCTAACCGTATCCACGGGTGCCTTCCATACCAACACTTTCCAAGGAATTTATTATTTGACAACATAAAGTAAATTCTTTTTTCATTTCCAGACTGGGCATCCCTAATACCTTTGCCTTACTCTCGTGCAATGACAAGTGAATAAACACTCACCGTGAGAATAACACATCTAGCATTGAAAATATTAGCCACCCCTCACCGCCTCGCGAGCGGTACAAGCAGACAAAAGGGAAATTATTTTGAATATTAGAGATGGCACATACAAATTTGCTTAGAATGGCAAAAGAATACCGGATATAGGTAGATATAGTGGACTCATGTGGCAAAACTGGTTTAAAGGGTTTTGGATGCACAAGTAGTGATCATACTTAGTGAAAAATGAAGGCTAGCAAAAGATTGAGAAGCGACCAACCAAGAAACGAATAATCTCATAAGCAAGCATTAAGCATAATTAACACTAAATAATGCAGCACAAGTAGGATATAATTTCATTGCATAAGTATTGACTCTCGTGCTTGCATAGGGAATCACAAACCTTAACACCGATATTCTTACTAAAGCATAATTACTCATCAACATGACTCACATATCACATCATCATATCTCAAAACTATTACTAAGAATCAAGTTTATTTTGTCCAATGATCTTCATGAATGTTTTTATTATATCCTTCTTGGATATCTATCACTTTGGAACTAATTTCATGTGTTGCTTTTGATAAGCTCAAACCAATATAAGTGAAGATCATGAGCATAATATTTCTTTCTCTCAAATTAATTTAAGTGAAGCAAGAGAGAATTTCTTGAAAATTTTACTAACTCTCAAATAAATCTAAGTGAAGAAAGAGATCATTTCTTCAGAAATACTAAAGCACACCGTGCTCCAAAAGATATAAGTGAAGCACTAGAGCAAGTCCATAGCTCATAAAAATTTAAGTGAAGCATAGAGAGCAATTCTAGAAAGTCATGGCATAATTTTGTATTTCTCAAATAGGTGTGTCCAGCAAGGAATCAAGACTAAAACCACAAAACAAAATAAGCAAATACTCATATCATACATGAAACTCCAAGCAAAACACATAGTATGTGATGAATAAAAATATAGCTTCGTGTAAAGTAACGATGGTCGTTAGAAGAAAGAGGGGATGCCACTCAGGGCATCCCCAAGCTTAGTTGCTTGCTTCTCTTTGGATAATAACTTGGGTGCCATGGGCATCCCCAAGCTTAGGCTCTTCTTACTCCTTATTCCTTTATCCATCGTAAGATAACACAAAACTTGAAAACTTCAATCACACAAAACTCAACAAAACCTTCATCAGATCCGTTAGTATAAGAAAACAAATCACTACTATAAGTACTGTAGCAAACCAATTCATATTTTATTCTCGCATTATACCTACTGTATTCCAACTTTTGTATGGAAAAAACTTATCAAAGAAAATCATAGAATCATCAAAACCAGCACACAACGCAAAGAAAACAGAATCTGTCAAAAACAGAACAATCGGTACTAATCTGGATATTTCGAATACTTATGTAAATCCAAAAATCTTGAGAAATTAGGAAAACCTGAGAAATTTGTGTATTAATCTTCTGCAAAAATATTTGGTATTTTATCATGCTCTGGTTAAAAATGAGAATTGTTTTCATGAGCACAAAAGTTTCTGTTTTTAGCAAGATCAAACAACTATCACCCAAGAAGATCCTAAAGGCTTTACTTGGCACAAACACTAATTAAAACACAAAAAACACAATCATAACAGTACGATAATTGTTCTAACACTCAAGAACATAAAGCAAAAAAGCAAAAATAAAATTTATTCATTGGGTTGCCTCCCAACAAGCGCTATCGTTTTACGCCCCTAGCTAGGCATAAAGCAAATATCTAAGTTTTGTCATCTTTGTTTCGAGATCCATAAGATGCCCTCATGATTGATTCATATGGTGGCCTAATTCTTGTTCTAGGGAAGTGTTCCATACCCCCAGTGGAAATTGAAACTTAATATTGCCTTCTTTCATATCAATCACGGCACCGATAGTGTGTAAAAATGGTCTACCAAGAATAATTGGACAAGATGGATTGCAATCAACATCTAGAACAATAAAATCTATGGGCACATAATTCCTATTTGAAAGAATAAGAACATCATTAATTCTTCCCATAGGCTTTTTAATAGTAGAATCCGCCAAGTGCAAATTTAAAGAACATTCTTCAATATCGATAAGACCAAGCACGTCACATAAAGATTTCGGAATTGTAGAAACACTAGCACCCAAGTCACACAAAGAAAAATACTCATAATTTTTAATCTTCACTTTGATAGTAGGTTCCCATTTATCATGCAATTTTCTAGGAATTGAAACTTCTAATTCCAACTTTTCTTCTAAAGCTTTCATCATAGCATCAACAATATGTTTAGTGAAAGCTTTATTTTGTTCATAAGCATGGGGTGTATCATGGATTGCAACAAAGAAATACAATCAAAGAGCAACTATCATAATTAAAGTCTTTGTATTCCAAAAGAGTGGGCACATCACTCGTTAAAATTTTGACCTCTTCGAACCAACTTTTATCAATTTTCTCAACAAGATTTTCACCCTCCGAATTATCGGGACGCCTTCTAGCTAAAGTAGACTCTTCTCCAGTCCCTTTTTCATCAATCTTAACTTTACTAAACAAGGAATCAATAGAAGAAACACCAATCATTTTAAGATCTTCATTTTTATCTTCTAGCTAGATTGGTTTAGCGGCCATTTGATTTACTAGGGTAGCTTGTGCGTCGGATATTTTTCCTAGCAAACTTTAAACAAAAGCATACTTAGATTGGAGATTGAAAACTTCTCTACTGATATCATCAAGTTGTTTTGTCATAGCATCTAGCACAATGGAGTGCTCTTTGAGTTCTTCGGTAAAATACTTGTTGTGCTCAAATTGTGTAGTCATATATTCCTTAGTACTTTTCTCAATTTCAAGCAAAATACTGGGGTAAGGAACATCATAATATTTTCTTTGAGGCATCATGACTATGCAAACAAGAATGCACCAAAAATAGATCCGGCAAGAAAACGGCGAACAAAAAGGAGGGCGAATAAAACGGCAAATTTTTGTGAAGTGGGGAGAGGAAAACAAGAGGCAAATGGAAAATAATGTAAATTGTGAGGAGATGAGATTTGTGATTAGGACCCTGGTAGATGTTGAAGATCCTCACCGGCAACGGCACCAGAAATTCCTTTTGATGCGGCTTGAAGCTACGTTGGTATTTCACCAAAGAGGAAGGGATGATTCAACACAGCGACGGTAGGTATTTCCCTCAGTGATGAAACCAAGGTTATCGAACCAGTAGGAGAACCAAGTAACACTACGTAAACAGCACCTGCACACAAATAACAAATACTTGCAACCCGACGTATTAAAGGGGTTGTCAATCCCTTTCGGGTACGGCGCTAGAAATTGGCAAAAGGACGTGATAAAAATATGATAGATTGGATCGCGGGAACGCGAGATAAAATAAATGAGAATAAATTACAGAAAAGTATTTTTGTATTTTTGGGTTTAATAGATCTGAAAATAAAAGCAATAGAAAATAGATTGCAAATGCAAATAATATGAGAAAGAGACCCGGGGACCGTAGATTTCACTAGTGGCTTCTCTCGAGAAAAATAGCAAATGGTGGGTAAACAAATTACTGTTGGGAAATTGATAGAACTTCAAATAATCATGATGACATCCACGCAATGATCATTATATAGGCATCACGTCCAAGATTAGCAGACCGACTCCTGCCTACATCTACTACTATTACTCCACACATCAACCGCTATCCAGCATGCATCTAGTGTATTAAGTTCATGGAGAAACAGAGTAATGCAATAAGAACGATGACATGATGTAGACAAGATCTATTTATGTATAAATAGACCCCATCGTTTTATCCTTAGTAGCAACGATACATACGTGTCGGTTCCCCTTCTGTCACTAGGATCGATCACCGTAAGATCAAACCCACTACAAAGCACCTCTTCCCATTGCAAGATAAATAGATCAAGTTGGCCAAACAAAACCCAAATATCAGAGAAGAAATATGAGGCTATAGGCAATCATTCATATAAGAGATCAAAGAAACTCAAATAAATTTCATGGATAAAAAGATAGATCCGATAATAAACTCAAAGTTCATCTTATCCCAACAAATACACCACAAAATGAGTTACATCATATGGATGTCCAAGAGACCATTGTATTGAGAATCAAACGAGAGAGAGGAAGCCATTTAGCTAGTAAATACGTACCTGAAGGTCTACAAAGAACTACTCACGCATCATCGGAGAGGCGCCAATGGAAGTGGTGAACCCCTCCGTGATGGTGTCTAGATTGGATCTGGTGGTCTTGGACTCTGCGGCAGTTGGAATTGATTTTTGTCAACTCCCCTAGGGTTTCTGGAATATTGGGGTATCTAGAGAGCAAACAGGTGGTCCGGGGGGCACCTGAGGTGGGCACAACCCACCAGGGCGCGCCTGGGCCTCCAGGCGCGCCCTGGTGGGTTGTGCTCCCCTCGGAGCACCCCCAGGCGCTTCTCCGGCCCATTAGATGTCTTCTGGTCCAAAAAAATCCACAAAAAGTTTTGCTGCGTTTGGACTCTGTTTGATATTGATTACCTGCGATGTAAAAACATGCAAAAACAATAACTGGCGCTTGGCACTATGTCAATAGGTACCAAAAAATGATAATAAAATGATTATAAAACATCCAAGAATGATAATATAACAGCATGGAACAATCAAAAATTATAGATATGTCGGAGACGTAACACTTCCCTTGTTGGAGGTACCGACCAGAGGCATAACAATAGACCGAATAAAGGCCTTCCCATAAGGGAAAATGTGGTTGCACTAGGAAAAACTCCATTCAGTGGCACCATGACTCGATCAACATTATGTTCAAGTTAACTTAACATTAGGTTAACTTGAAATGAAAATAACTTGAGTCACAATATGCCATGAACATGCAACTATCCGACATGCATCAAATTTCACATATCACTTAAAGTAAACAGATCAACATCATATAAGCTTTCTACTTGTACTAATCATCACTTAACATCACTGATTTCACTTCACTGGTTTTTAACACTAATCATTTTCAGTTAGGTCATAATATATTATAAACCATACATCACATATGGAAAGAAATGTTACTAATCATAACCATACTTTCAAAAGTACTTCTACTGCCTCATACTAGTCCAAGCATTTAATCACTATTGTAAACTATGCATTTGAAACATGACAAAGTAACTAACATAAGCAATATTCATTTAATAATTAAATGCATGAAGTAACTCATATTCAAGTTGAAGAATCATAAATATTGAAATGAGACCATGAAAATGTTGGCGTGGCTTGCCTTAGTGCATAGGAGGTTCACACTCCTCCTGGTTCTCTTCAAGACAAGCTTCTCCCTCTGAAAACAAATTAAAATAGCAAAAAAAATATCAAGAACCATTCCGAAATTCACCAGAAATTCTAGACAGCAGAGAAAAATCTCCAAATTGGTGTGCTGCGAGAATATTCCAATACAAACACAATGCAAAAAGAATGAATTCATTCGGACTTATGGTTTGAAATTTATGGCTGGTCAAAGTTGCTGGTCAAAATATTTGAATTAAATTCAAATAAAGGAAAACCAAGGGGGTGGCATCAAAGACGTATTCCCGCGGGGTGCCACCACTCATACCGCTTTGGCTACGACCGAGTGCCTGACAGTGGGCCCCCGTAGTCAGGTTTGGGAGAGGAGGAGAGGGAAACAGAGACGGCGGCACTTCGCCGGAGCTTTCTTCGGCAAGGAGGGCTCGACGGCTGATCTGAGAGGGATAGATGGAAAGAGGTGGTCCTGGCGCACTTGCATGTACCCGAGGCTTGGCGAGAGATGGTCGGAGCAGCTCAGAACCATCGTCTCTAGCGGCGGCTGCGGGGCGGATCTTGCAAGAGATGCAGAAACGGCAGGAAGCAACGGTTCCATGGGCTCCAACAGGGTCAATGGGCACCAACGGACCACCAGAGAATCGTCGGAGAAGGAGATGGAACTCAAGGAGGGGATCGCCGGTGAGCTCCGGCTGAGGACGGCGGCCAGAGGCCTGCCCAGCCGGGTTGCAGCTTCTCTACTGCTTGTGGTTGAAGGTGGAGTGGTTTGATGATCTCGGACAGGCCAGGGGTCGCTATTTAAAGGCAGAGGGGGTGGGGGTTCTCGGCTCCGCCGAAGGAAGATACCTCTTGAGCACTGCGTTGGTTTTCCCCAAAGAGGAAGGGATGATGCATCAAAGTAGCGTAAGTATTTCCCTCAGTTTTTGAGAACCAAGGTATCAATCTAGTAGGAGGCTACCCGCGAGTCCCTCGTACGTGCACAAAACAAATAAATCCTCGCAACCAACCCAAATAGGGGTTGTCAATCCCTATAAGTCTACTTATGAGAGTGAGATCTGATAGATATGATAAGATAATATTTTTGGTATTTTTATGATAAAGATGCAAAGTAAAATAAAGGCAAAGTAAATAGCAAAGGAAATAACTAAGTAGTAGGATATCAATATGATAAAGATATACCCGGGGACCATAGGTTTCACTAGTGGCTTCTCTCGAGAGCATAAGTATTCTACAGTGGGTGAACAAATTACTATTGAGCAATTGACAGAATTGAGCATAGTTATGAGAATATCTAGGTATGATCATGTATATAGGCATCACGTTCGAGACAAGTAGACCGACTCCTGCCTGCATCTACTACTATTACTCCACTCATCGACCGCTATCCAGCATGCATCTAGAGTATTAAGTTAAAAATAGAGTAACGCCTTAGGCAAGATGACATGATGTAGAGGGATAGACTCATGCAATATGAAGAAAACCCCATCTTGTTATCCTCGATGGCAACAATACAATATGTGCCTTGCTGCCCTTACTGTCACCGGGAAAGGACACCGCAAGATTGAACCCAAAGCTAAGCACTTCTCCTATTGCAAGAAAGATCAATCTAGTAGGCCAAACCAAACTGATAATTCGAAGAGACTTGCAAAGATAACCAATCATACATAAAAGAATTCAGAGAAGATTCAAATATTATTCATAGATAGACTTGATCATAAACCCACAATTCATCGGTCTCAACAAACACACCGCAAAAAGAAGATTACATCGAATAGATCTCCACAAGAGGGGGGGAGAACATTGTATTGAGATCCAAAAAGAGAGAAGAAGCCATCTAGCTACTAACTATGGACCCGTAGGTGTGAGGTAAACTACTCACACTTCATCGGAGGGGCTATGGTGTTGATGTAGAAGCCCTCCGTGATCGATGCCCCCTCCGGTGGAGCTCCGGAACAGGCCCCAAGATGGGATCTCGTGGATACAGAAAGTTACGGCGGTGGAATTAGGGTTTTGGCTCCGTCTGTGATCGTTTGGGGGTAGGTGGATATATATAGGAGGAAGGAGTACGTCGGTGGAGCAACAGGGGGCCCACGAGGGTGGAGGGCGCGCCCCCCTACCTCTTGGCCTCCTGTTTCTTTTCTTGATGTAGGGTCCAAGTCTCTCTGGTCTTATTCGTTGAGAAAATCACGTTCCTGAAGGTTTCATTCCGTTTGGACTCCGTTTGATATTCCTTTTCTTCGAAACCCTAAAACAGGCAAAAATCAGCAATTCTGGGCTGGGCCTCCGGTTAATAGGGTAGTCCCAAAAATAATATAAAAGTGGATAATAAAGCCCAATAATGTCCAAAACAGTAGATAATATAGCATGGAGCAATAAAAAAATTATATATACGTTGGAGATGTATCAAGCATCCCCAAGCTTAATTCATGCTCTTCCTCGAGTAGGTAAATGATAAAAATAGAATTTTTGATGCGGAGTGCTACTTGGCGTAATTTTAATGTAATTCTCCTTAATTTTGGTATGAATATTCAGATCCAAAAGATTCAAGAGAAAAGTTCATATTGACATAAAAATAATAATACTTCAAGCATACTAACAAAGCAATTATGTCTTCTCAAAATAACATGGCTAAAGAAAGTTATCCCTACAAAATCATATAATCTGGCTATGCTCTAACTTCACCACAAAAAATATTTAAATCATGCACAACCCCCATGACAAGCCAAGCAATTGTTTCATACTTTTGACATTCTCAAAACTTTTTCAATTTTCACGCAATACATGAGCGTGAGCCATGGATATAGCACTATAGGTGGAATAGAGTGGTGGTTGTGGAGAAGACAAAAAGGGAGAAGATAGTCTCACATCAACTAGGCATATCAACGGGCTATGGAGATGCCCATCAATAGATATCAATGTGAGTGAGTAGGGATTGCCATGCAACAGATGCACTAGAGCTATAAGTATATGAAAGCTCAAAAAGAAACTAAGTGGGTGTGCATCCAACTTGCTTGCTCATGAAGACCTAGGGCATTTTGAGGAAGCCCATCACTAGAATATACAAGCCAAGTTCTATAATGAAAGATTCCCACTAGTATATGAAAGTGATAACATGAGAGACTCTCTACTATGAAGATCATGGTGCTACTTTGAAGCACAAGTGTGGTAAAAGGATAGTAATATTGTCCCTTCTCTCTTTTTCTCTCATTTTTTCTTTTTCTTTCTTTCTTTTTTTATTTGGGACTTTTCTATTTTTTATATGGCCTCTTTTCTTTCTTTTTATTTTTTATTTTTCGTCCAGAGTCTCATCCCTACTTGTGGGGGAATCATAGTCTCCATCATCCTTTCCTTACTAGGACAATGCTCTAATAATGATGATCATCACACTTTTATTTTTCTTACAACTCAATAATTACAACTCGATACTTAGAACAAAATATGACTCTATATGAATGCCTCCGGCGATATATCGGGATATGCAATGATACATGAGTGACATTTATGAAAGAATTATGAATGGTGGCTTGCCACAAATACGATGTCAACTACATGATCATGCTAAGCAATATGACAATGATGGAGTGTGTCATAATAAACGGAACGGTGGAAAGTTGCATGGCAATATATCTCAGAATGGCTATGGAAATGCCATAATAGGTAGGTATGGTGGCTGTTTTGAGGAAGGTATATGGTGGGTGTATGATACCGGCAAAAGGTGCGCGGTATTAGAGAGGCTAGCAAAGGTGGAAGGGTGAGAGTGCGTATAATCCATGGACTCAACATTAGTCATAAAGAACTCATATACTTATTGCAAAAATCTACAAGTTATTAAAGCAAAGTATTACGCGCATGCTCCTAGGGGGATAGATTGGTAGGAAAAGACCATCGCTCGTCCCCGACCGCCACTCATAAGGAAAGCAATCAAAAAATAAATCATGCTCCGACTTCATCACATAACGGTTCACCATACGTGCATGCTACGGGAATCACAAACTTCAACACAAGTATTTCTCAAATTCACAACTACTCAACTAGCACAACTTTAATATCACTATCTTTATATCTCAAAACAATTATCAAGTATCAAACTTATCATAGTATTCAACACACTCATAAGAAAGTTTTATTATTAATCTTGTATAACAAGCATATTAGGATTCTAAGCAAATTACCATGCTATTAAGACTCTCAAAATAATATAAGTGAAGCATGAGAGATCAATAGTTTCTATAAAACAAGTCCACCACCGTGCTCTAAAATATATAAGTGAAGTACTAGAGCAAAATTATATAACTCAAAAGATATAAGCGAAGCACATAGAGTATTCTTATAAATTCTAAATCATGTATGGATCTCTCAAAACGTGTGTACATCAAGGATGATTGTGGTAAACAAAAAATCAAATACTCAAATAATACAAGACGCTCCAAGCAAAACACATATCATGTGGCGAATAAAAATATAGCTCCAAGTAAAGTTACCGATAGAAGTAGACGAAAGAGGGGATGCCTTCCGGGGCATCCCCAAGCTTTGGATTTTAGGTGTCCTTAGATTATCTTGGGGGTGCCATGGGCATCCCCAAGATTAGGCTCTTCCCACTCCTTGTTCCATAATCCATCAAATCTTTACCCAAAACTTGAAAACTTCACAACACAAAACTTAAAGTAGAAAATCTCGTGAGCTCCGTTAGCGAAAGAAAATAAAAGACCACTTCAAGGTACTATAATGAACTCATTCTTTATTTATATTGGTGTTATACCTACTGTATTCCAACTTCTCTATGGTTTATAAACTATTTTACTAGCCATAGATTCATCAAAATAAGCAAACAACACACGAAAAACAGAATCTGTCAAAAACAGAACATTCTGTATTAATCTGTAGCTAGCGCAAGATCTGGAACCCCAAAAATTCTAAAATAAATTGCTGGACGTGAGGAATTATCTATTAATCATATTAAAAAAGAATTAACTAAATATCACTTTCCAAATAAAAATGGCAGTAGTTCTCGTGAGCGCTAAAGTTTCTGTTTTTTTACAGCAAGTTCAAAAAGACTTTCCCCAAGTCTTCCCAACGGTTCTACTTGGCACAAACACTAATTAAACACAAAAAACACAACCGAAAAAGAGGATACATAAATTATTTATTACTAACAGGAGCAAATATCAAGGAATAAAAATAAAATTGGGTTGCCTCCCAACAAGCGCTATCGTTTAACGCCCCTAGCTAGGCATAACAAGCAAGAATAGATCTAGGTATTGCCATCTTTGGTAGGCAATCCATAAGTGGCTCTCATAATAGATTCATAAGGTAATTTAATTTTCTTTCTAGGAAAGTGTTCCATGCCTTTCCTTAATGGAAATTGGAATCTAATATTTCCTTCCTTCATATCAATACTTGCACCAATCGTTCTAAGGAAAGGTCTACCAAGAATAATAGGACATAAAGGATTGCAATCTATGTCAAGAACAATAAAATCTACGGGCACATAATTCCTATTTGCAACAATAAGAACATCATTAATTCTTCCCATAGGTTTCTTAATAGTGGAATCTGCAAGGTGCAAGTTTAGAGAGAAATCATCAAAATCACAGAAACCTAACAAAGCACACAAAGTCTTTGGAATCATGGAAACACTAGCACCCAAATCACATAAAGCATAGCATTCATGATCTTTAATTTTAATTTTAATAGTTGGTTCCCACTCATCATAAAGTTTTCTAGGGATAGAAACTTCCAATTCAAGTTTTTCTTCATAAGATTGCATCAAGGCATCAACGATATGTTTAGTAAACGCTTTATTTTGACTATAAGCGTGAGGAGAATTTAGCACGGATTGCAACAAGGAAATACAATCAACCAAAGAGCAATTTTCATAGTTAAATTCCTTGAAATCCATAATAGTGGGTTTAGCAACATCTAGGGTTTTAATTTCTTCAATCCCACTTTTATCAAATTTAGCATCAAGATCAACAAATTCCGAATTCTTGGAATGCCTCCTAGGTAAAGGTGGATCATATTTAGTCCCATCATTATCAAGATTCGTATTGCAAAACAAAGATTTAATAGGGGACACATCAATAACTTTTAGATCTTCATCATTATTTTCATAGGAACTAGAAGAACACGCTCTTATGAAGGCATCTTTCTTAGCACGCATCCTAGCGGTTCTTTCTTTGCACTCATCAATGGAAATTCTCATGGCTTTGAGAGACTCATTGATATCATGCTTAGGTGGAATAGATCTAAGTTTCAAATAATCAACATCAAGAGAAATTCTATCAACGTTCCTAGCCAAATCATCAATCTTAAGCAATTTTTCTTCAATCATAGCATAAAAATTCTTTTGCGAAGTAATAAATTCCTTAATATTAGATTCAAAATCAGAGGGCATCTTATTATAATTTCCATAGGAATTGTTGTAGGAATTACCATAATTATTAGAGGGATTACTAGGATAAGGTCTAGAGTTGAAATTACCTCTATATGCGTTGTTACCAAAATTGTTCCTACCAACAAAATTCACATCCATAGATTCATTATTATTCTCAATCAAAGTAGACAAGGGCATATCATTGGGATCAGAAGAAACACTCTTATTAGCAAATAATTTCATAAGTTCATCCATCTTTCCACTCAAAACATTAATTTCTTCTATCACATGCACCTTTTTATTAGTAGATCTTTAAATATGCCATTGAGAATAATTAACCATAATATTATCTAGGAGTTTAGTAGCTTCTCCTAAAGTGATTTCCGTAAAAGTGCCTCCCGCGGCCGAATCTAAAATATTTCTAGAAGAAAAATTCAATCTGGCATAAAAATTCTGAACAATCCACAAATTTAAACCATGAGTAGGGCAATTACGTATCATTAATTTCATTCTCTCCCAAGCTTGTGCAACATGTTCATGATCAAGTTGCTTAAAATTCATAATATCGTTTCTAAGAGAGATGATCTTAGCGGGAGGAAAATACTTAGAGATAAAAGCATCTTTGCACTTGTTCCATGAATCAATAATATTTTTAGGTAGAGACGAAAACCAAGCTTTAGCACGGTCTCTAAGCGAAAAAGGAAATAGCTTCAATTTAACAATATCATTATCCACATCTTTCTTCTTTTGCATGTTACACAAATCAACGAAGCTATTTAGATGGGTAGCGGCATCTTCACTAGGAAGGCCGGAAAACGGATCTTTCATGATCAGATTCAGCAAAGCAGTATTAATTTCACATGATTCAGCATCGGTAAGAGGAGCAATCGGAGTGCTAATAAAATCATTATTGTTGGTATTGGTGAAGTCACACAATTTAGTATTATCTTGAGCCATCGTGACAAGCAAACAAAAAGCAAGAGGGCAAAAAGAGGCAAATAGAGAAAGAGAGGGAGGATAGAGAGAGAGAGGGCGAATAAAACGGCAGGGGTGAAGTGGGGGAGAGGAAAACGAGAGGCAAATGACAAATAATGTAATGTGGGAGATAAGGGTATGTGATGGGTACTTGGTATGTTGACTTTTGCATAGGCCTCCCCAGCAACGGCGCCAGAAATCCTTCTTGCTACCTCTTGAGCACTGCGTTGGTTTTCCCCGAAGAGGAAGGGATGATGCAGCAAAGTAGCGTAAGTATTTCCCTCAGTTTTTGAGAACCAAGGTATCAATCTATAGGAGGCTACGCGCGAGTCCCTTGTACCTACACAAAACAAATAAATCCTCGCAACCAACACAAATAGGGGTTGTCAATCCCTATAAGGCCACTTACGAGAGTGAGATCTGATAGATACGATAAGATACGATTTTTGGTATTT
Source organism: Triticum urartu (assembly GCF_003073215.2). NCBI lineage: Eukaryota > Viridiplantae > Streptophyta > Magnoliopsida > Poales > Poaceae > Triticum > Triticum urartu. Next base: position 221,796,900 of record NC_053022.1, read on the forward strand.
TTATGATAAAGATGCAAAGGAAAATAAAGGCAAAGTAAATAGCAAAGAAAATAACTAAGTAGTAGGAGATCAATATGATAAAGATAGACCCGAGGGCCATAGGTTTCACTAGTGGCTTCTCTCGAGAGCATAAGTATTCTACGGTGGGTGAACAAATTACTGTTGAGCAATTGACAGAATTGAGCATAGTTATGAGAATATCTAGGTATGATCATGTATATTGGCATCACGTCCGAGACAAGTAGACCGACTCCTGCCTGCATCTACTACTATTACTCCACTCATCGACCGCTATCCAGCATGCATCTAGAGTATTAAGTTAAAAACAGAGTAACACCTTAAGCAAGATGACATGATGTAGAGGGAGAGGGATAAACTCATGCAATAATGATAAAACCCCATCTTGTTATCCTCGATGGCAACAATACAATATGTGCCTTGCTGCCCTTACTGTCACGGGGAAAGGACACCGCAAGATTGAACCCAAAGCTAAGCACTTCTCCCATTGCAAGAAAGATCAATCTAGTAGGCCAAACCAAACTGATAATTCGAAGAGACTTGCAAAGATAACCAATCATACATAAAAGAATTCAGAGAAGATTCAAATATTATTCATAGATAGACTTGATCATAAACCCACAATTCATCGGTCTCAACAAACACACCGCAAAAAGAAGATTACATCGAATAGATCTCCACAAGAGAGGGGGAGAACATTGTATTGAGATCCAAAAAGAGAGAAGAAGCCATCTAGCTACTAACTATGGACCCGTAGGTCTGAGGTAAACTACTCACACGAGAGGCTATGGTGTATGGTGTTGATGTAGAAGCCCTCCGTGATCGATGCCCCCTCCGGTGGAGCTCCGGAACAGGCCCCAAGATGGGATCTCGTGGATACAGAAAGTTACAGCGGTGGAATTAGGGTTTTGGCTCTGTATCTGATTGTTTGGGGGTACGTGGATATATATAGGAGGAATGAGTACGTCGATGGAGCAACAGGGGGCCCACGAGGGTGGAGGGCGCGTCTGGTGGGGGTGGGCGCGCCCCCCTACCTCGTGGCCTCCTGTTTCTTTTCTTGACGTAGGGTCCAAGTCTCTCTAGTCTTATTTGTTGAGAAAATCACGTTCTCGAAGGTTTCATTCCGTTTGGACTCCGTTTGATATTCCTTTTCTTCAAAACCCTAAAACAGGCAAAAAACAACAATTCTGGGCTGGGCCTCCGGTTAATAGGTTAGTCCCAAAAATAATATAAAAGTGGATAATAAAGCCCAATAATGTGCAAAACAGTAGATAATATAGCATGGAGCAATCAAAAAATTAAAGATACGTTCGAGACGTATCAGAGGGCTCTCGAAGGCGGCGCACGACCACGAGGAGCGCCAGGGAGAGGTGGAGAGGGCTCAGCGATCACGCGGCAACTGTGGGAGCTTGCAGACGAGCACATGACGCAGGTGAGGGAGTCCTAGATTAGGGGTCCCCGGGCGTCCGGGCTATGTGACGTGGGCCGGACTGGTGGGCCGTGAAGATACAAGATAGAAGGCTTCCCCTCGTGTCCGGATGAGACTCTCCTTGGCGTGGAAGGCAAGCTTGGCATTCGGATATGAATATCCTTTCTTTGTAAACCGACTTTGTACAACCCTAGCCCCCTCCATTGTCCATATAAACTGGAGGGGTAGATGCAATCATAAACATAAAGGCTAGACATCTAGGGTTTAGCCATTATGATCTCGAGGTAGATCAACTCTTGTAACCCCTATACTCATCAAAGTTAATCAAGCAGGAAGTAGGGTATTACCTCCATTAAGAGGGTGTGAACCTGGGTAAACATCGTGTCTCTTGAATCCTGTTACCTTCGATCCTTAGATGCATAGTTTGGGACCCCCTACCCGAGATCTACCGGTTTTAACACCGACATTGGTGCTTTCATTGAGAGTTCCTTTGTGCTGTTGACAAAGGATTCGATGGCTCGTTCGATCATCCACAATGATGCTGTTTCGGGGGAGATTCCCCCCGGGACAAATTTTCGTATTCAGTGGCTTCGCGCTGCATGCCAACTCGATTGGCCACCTCAAGCAAATCGACAGCTACGCCCCGGGTCATCAGATCAGTTTCAGGAAACTAAACTATGTCGCCGATATCCGAGGAGATTTGATCTTCGAAGGGTTCGCGGCCCCGATTGTCGCTCCGACCCTAGATCCAGAGCAGGCCGTCAGGTTCGAAGACGGGAGCTTAGAGCCCGCCGGACTCTCTGCAATTATGGAGCTTGCCACCAGAGATCCGAAGGATATGGCGTCATCGGCAAACCCAAAGAAGAACCAAACCCTCCTTACCACTAAAGCGCTGGACACTCGCTGGACTTTAAGTCTGAACTCTCGAGGTCCGTGTCAAGCGGGCGCCGCTAGGAGGCTCCAACTCCGGACAACCCCGCGGACTCTTGTTTCTCTGTCCAACCCTCGCCTTTAAACGAGGCTTTGGACTTAATGCGATCGCTCGCCATTACGAAAGGATCGCTTCCGAATTATGCCCAGCCCAGACTAGGGGCTGAGAGCGGGGAATTTTACGTCCCACCCACCACTCGTTTCTAAGGATAATATCCCTCTCCTCCAATTGTTTGTTGGTGTGGATGAGATCTTCATCGACCCGCTCCGGCCTCCGCTTTAGTTCGGATACTTCGGAGGTATGGGCGGTTGCCGCTAACTTTGAAGCTTGTTTGTTCAAATAGACATGTATGATCATCTCCTGCGAAATATTCGATCCTCTATCCGGCCTTTTTTCACGAATGCCGAACAGAGTCTCAGGGGATACTAACTATACACAGGCATCCTTTTTATATAGATAAAAAGTACTACATCCCATACCTCAAAGCCTGTTAGAAGGCTGGTGTAGGCTTCATTCAATACATTTTTAGCGGACCGAACCCTTTCCACTATCGTACTGATACGTCTCCCACGTATCTATAATTTTTGATTGCTCCATGCTATATTATCTACTGTTTTGGACATTATTGGGCTTTATTATCCACTTTTATATTATTTTTGGGACTAACTTATTAACCGGAGGCCCAACCCAGAATTGCTGTTTTTTGCCTGTTTTAGGGTTTCGAAGAAAAGGAATATCAAACGGAGTCCAAACGGAATGAAACCTTCGGGAATGTGATTTTCTCAACGAACAAGACCCAGGAGACTTGGACCCTACGTCAAGACACAAAAGAGGAGGCCACGAGGTAGGGGGCGCGCCAACCCCCCAGGCGCGCCCTCCACCCTCATGGGCCCCCTGTTGCTCCACCGATGTACTCCTTCATCCTATATATACCTACGTACCCCCAAACGATTAGATATGGAGCCAAAAACCTAATTCCACCGCCGCAACTTTCTGTATCCATGAGATCCCTTCTTGGGGCCTGTTCCGGAGCTCCGCCGGAGGGGGCATCGATCACGGAGGGCTTCTACATCATCACCATAGCCCCTCCGATGAAGTGTGAGTAGTTTACCTCAGACCTACGGGTCCATAGTTATTAGCTAGGTGGCTTCTTCTCTCTTTTTGGATCTCAATACAATGTTCTCCCCCTCTCTTGTGGAGAACTATTTGATGTAATCTTCTTTTTGCGGTGTGTTTGTTGAGACCGATGAACTGTGGGTTTATGATCAAGTCTATCTATGAACAATATTTGAATCTTCTCTGAATTCTTTTATGTATGATTGGTTATCTTTGCAAGTCTCTTCGAATTATCAGTTTGGTTTGGCCTACTAGATTGATTTTTCTTGCAATGGGAGAAGTGATTAGATTTGGGTTCAATCTTGCGGTGTCCTTTCCTAGTGACAGTAGGGGCAGCAAGGCACGTATTGTATTGTTGCCATCGAGGATAACAAGATGGGGTTGTCATCATATTGCATGAGTTTATCCCTCTACATCATGTCATCTTGCTTAAGGCATTACTCTGTCTTTAACTTAATACTCTAGATGCATGCTGGATAGCGGTCGATGAGTGGAGTAATAGTAGTAGATGCAGGCAGGAGTCGGTCTACTTGTCTCGGACGTGATGCCTATATAGATGATCATACCTAGATATTCTCATAACTATGCTCAATTCTATCAATTGCTCAACAGTAATTTGTTCACCCACCGTAGAATACCTATGCTCTCGAGAGAAGCCAGTAGTGAAACCTATGGCCCCCGGGTCTATCTTTATCATATTAATCTCCTACTACTTAGTTATTTCCTTTGTTCTTTACTTTGCCATTATTTTACTTTGCATCTTTATCACAAAAATACCAAAAATATTATCTTATCATATCTATCAGATCTCACTGTCGTAAGTGGCCGTGTAGGGATTGACAACCCCTATTCGCGTTGGTTGCGAGGATTTATTTGTTTTGTGCAGGTACGAGGGACTCGCACGTAGCCTCCTACTGGATTGATACCTTGGTTCTCAAAAACCGAGGGAAATACTTATGCTACTTTGCTGCATCATCCCTTCCTCTTCGAGGAAAACCAACGCAGTGCTCAAGAGGTAGCACGTACCCATAAGGGCATCCTCAGTAGTAATCATCACACGCTGCGATTTGCATTCTCTCACAAAATGTCCTCTTCCCTTACAACGAAGACAAATAATATCACTTGTGTGCCCTGTTGAAGCCATGGAAGAAGAGCTCTGTGCAGGCCCGGCAGGTGTGCTCTTGGCAGATAGTGGTGGTTGTGCCTGCTTTCTTGTATCACGGCTTGAGGTGGCACCTGATGGAGTTGCTGGTGCAGTGGAAGTAGAGGATGCACATGGTGTCCATGATGAAGATCGACCTGCAGAAAAGTTAGTTCGCGCCAATGCCTGTTGATCCTGCACTTCACGTTCAGCTTTTCAAGCAAGATGGAATAAACGAGTGATATTAGTATACTCCTTATACTATAGAATGGTCTGAATCTCTCTATTTAATCCACCCATAAAACGTGCAAGCATAGATTCATTCTCCTCAACAATACCACATTTAATCATGCCAGTTTGTAATTCCTGATAATATTCTGCTACAGAATTTATTCCTTGTCTTAAGCGCTACAATTTTTGAAGTAATTCACGTTGATAATAAGGTGGAACCCAACGAGTATGCATAGCAGCTTTCAAAGCAGCCCAAGTAGATGGAATGGGATATAATCTACAATGTTCAGACCACCAAACACATGCAACACTAGTGAAAGCACAAACAGCAGCAGCAACACGTCTCTCCTAAGGATATTGTAAACATGTAAAACGTTGTTCTGTTTCTAACTCCCAAGTAATATATATAGCAGGAACATATCTACCCTCAAATGGTGGAATATTCAATTTCAGTTTAGGAAGATGGTCATGATCTCGTACCTCAGGTGGTGGTGCAGCCCTACCGTTGCGATGATATGCATGAGGATGACCTGGTGGTGGTGGTGCTGGTGGTTGCACGTAGTTCTGATTTTGATCAACCTCATCCTCGTAATGGTACTCCACCTCTGCAGTAGCAGCAGGAGTGACAGAAGCACCAACAGTAGGTATAGCAGCACCAGAAGTTTGACCAGGCTCAATGGGAACACGCTGTGTTCATCCCACTTGATTTGGAAGACGATGTTGTTTTTGTTGTTGTAGAGGTGCGACAGGTGCAGCAGGCGGTGGAAGACGTGCGAGCAATTCATTAAACTTGTGATCGAGCTTTGTTTCGAACGCCTTCTCAATGACATCTATCTTCTCCATGGCCTCTTCAAATCTATTTAGCACATCTTCCACCTGTCCACTCATCATTTGCTGAAACTTATCATCTAACTCTTTGTTTGTCATGTTCTCCCAGTCAGTCCCGTCGGCTTGTGATCCTGCCATGGTTAGCAGCAATAGAAACACACAAGAATATGATCCTACAGACTATAGTAAGTGGTGGACAATCACAAATCCGTCAAGCGAATCTCAAATTCTTACCAGTTCTTACCAAGCAGAAGGTGGTGATCAGCAACCGTTGTAGTCAAAACTCTCAAAGCTTGGATAGAGCGATTACAAGGGAGAGTCAAACGCACGGCGTAGATATATGTGGAGCTGGGAAGACTTATAATATGGTAGCAAAAGGGTCAGCAATAATCAGTTCAGGTACGCAACGTTGAATAAACGCTCAACGACGGTACTGTGCTGGTCCTAGGCTAGACCGTACTAGAGACGCGAGCCTAGAACACTAACAAGATCACGGTTCTGCACGTAAACAAGGGAAAAGCACACTCTGGAATTTTTTATTCGCTCTGTTTTTTTGGCGCTCCTTTTTTTGCGCTCCTCTTTTTTTGCGAAAAATCACTATAAGGGGGAGTGTCTCAAAACTCTTCCCTCATCAAACTGGCAGGATGGGCACGCAATTTGTTTTGTTGACTTTTTTTCAGAAATCAGGGCAGCGACGATGAAATAGTGCGACAAAAAATCACTATGATGGAGAGTGTCTCAAAACGCTCCGTGGGACCTAAAAATAGGATAGGGAAAAAATATTTTTGGTCGCCGAAATTTTGGCCTAAAAACTGCCCGGGGGTCTCCAGACTCTTGTTTTTTCCTTGACCTACTCAGGCAAGGAAACACAAAACGGAAACTAGATGGATCTCAAAAACAAACCTAATATGAAAAGAACTCGGATTGGTGGTGGACAGACAGATGTATATGTAGACTCGGATTGGTGGTGGACAGGCAGATGTATATGTGGACTCGGATTGGCGGTGGACAGGCAGATGTATATGGCAGCGGTAAGGAATATGTTGGTGGTGGTGGTATATGGTAGGAACGATGACGATGGTGCGGCGGCGGCGTGACAACTTATGACCAGAACTCGAAACTCTAAAAGACTAGACTCTAAGACCAACAACTAGACACGACGATGCTACCGCAAATTCTACAAAGCAAAATACTGAAAAGACTATGCAAAGGCTCAGACTGGTTCGGATATGACGAACTAACCCTAATTTTTTGTTTTGGCTTTTTCGTGGACTGTAGGTATGAAGAACATACTCGATCTAAACTACGAAAAACTGCAAAATCTCATCGAGTAACCTGGAAATCGGATACCACTTGCTAGAGGCGAAGGTGTCCCGATGTTTCGATGAGATAGATATCGTTTTCTGTGGGAGTCGACTTTGACGATCCGACTACGAACGTGCGAAGACGTCGCGCCTTAGCAATCGCTAAACCAATTTCCGAGGGTTATTGACCATGCCGGAGCACGATCAACCTGACCACGAGGGTCTATTTCCTGCGAGCAAACGAAGAACAAGCAAGAAACTGAGATTTCAATCCGAATATTGCGAATAAAAGAGGAAAGCTTTATTAATGAAGGTGGGGTTCTGTGACGTCTTGGTCTGGTCGTTGGACACAAACAAAGTACGCGAAGTTGCAGCTATGGCGAACTTTTAATCTAAACAAAACCCACAGTCTAAACGATGCCCTAAGGGCTGTGTATATGGAGGAGAGAGGGGGAATTTCGTGGCCCTTGGTGGAGGGGTCCGAAATAAACCCTAACTCTTGTTTCCCCGCACATACGGACTCTAAAAACAACCTATACTTAAGTATTTCGAAAATACATGGGCCTGTCCCAATAATAAGGTGAAGCAGCACCTAGAATACCCTCTGGATGAAATTTATGAAGTGGCATCTTGTATATTTCGTCCAAGGCTTCATGCACTCATTATGGTGGCTTCAAAGTCCTGGAATCATCACTTGTAACTCCGTTCTTGTTCCCCTTGCGTATGCCATCATCTCCATGCTTGAAGTTGCTCCAAGGTTCATCTTTCTTGTCCAAGCTAGGCCCTTCATTTGTAAGCAAAACAAATGTATCCAATTTAGGCAGCATCATATTCTCATGAACATTAGAATCGTTACCAAGAAACGAAAGTACCTGATAATTCAATTGGCATGCGCGAGCTCTAGTAATTGGTCCAGTATGTATAACAGCAGGGGCTATGGGTGTAACAATGGTATTGATGTCCTCATCAGGGTTATTGACCACGCTGGAGCACAATCAACCTCACCATGAGGGTCTATTTCCTGTGAGAAAACAAAGAATAAGCAAGAAACTGAGATTGCAATCTGGATATTGCGAATAAATGAGGAAAGCTTTATTAATGAAGGTGGGGTTCTGTGATGTCTTGGTGTGGTCGTTGGACACGAATGAAGTACACGAAGTTGCAGCCATGGCGAACTTTTAGTCTAAACAAAACCCAAAGTCTAAACGACGCCCTAAGGGCTGTATATATGGAGGAAGAGGGGGGGGGGATTTTGTGCCCCTTGGAGGAGGGGTCCGAAACCAACCCTAACTCTTGTTTCCCCACACATACAGACTCTAAAAACAGCCTATACTTAAGTATTTCGAAAATACATGGGCCTGGCCCAATAATAAGGTGACGCATCACCTAGAATAGCCTCTGGACAAAATTTATGAAGTGCCATCTTGTATATTTCATTCAAGGCTTCATGCACTCCTTATGGTGGCTTCAAAGTCCTGAAATCATCACTTGTAACTCCGTTCTTGATCCCCTTGCGCATACCATCATCTCCATGCTTGAACTTGCTCCAAGGTTCATCTTTCTTGTCCAAGCTAGGCCCTTCATTTGTAAGCAAAACAAATGTATCCAGTTTAGGCAACATCATATTCTCATGAACATTAGAATCGTTACCAAGAAACGAGAGTACATGATAATTCAATTGGCGTGGGCGAGCTCTAGTAATTGGTCCAGTATGTATAGCAGCAGGGGCTGTGGGTGTAACAATGATATTGATGTCCTCATCACGCTACTTCAGCTTTAGGAGTCCACTTTTCTCAGACTTTTTCATCAGTCGGTAAAGAGGCAATGCTTTTGCACCGAGACGAGAAATGAATCGACCTAATGCAGCAAGACAACCCGTAAGCTTGTGAACATCAAGCACACGCACAAGGCGTTTCATTCAGAGAATTGCACCGATCTTTTCGGGATTTCCATCTATCCCTCGTTCGGAAACAAGAAAACCGAGAAACTTTCCACCATGAACCCCGAATGTGCATTTGGACGGATTCAGCTTGATGTCATATCTTCTCAGATTGGCAAAGGTTTTAGCAAGATCAATCGGCAGGTCGGAACTCTTGCGTGACTTGACCACGATATCATCCATATATGCTTCCACATTCCTACTGATCTGTGTGAGCAGACACTTCTGGATCATGCGCATGAATGTGGCACTAGCATTCTTGAGACTAAAAGGCATGGTGACATAGCAAAAACACCTGAATGGGGTGATGAAGGCTTTTTATTTCATCAGGTCCATACAGTCGGATATGATGGTACTCGAAATATGCATCTAGAAAAGACAAACGCGTACACCGGATAGTCGAGTCAACAATCTGATCGATGCGGGGGTGGGGAAAATGATCTTCCGGGCAGGCCCGATTGATATGCTTGAAATAAATACACATGAATTGTCCTTCTTGGGGACCATCACGACGTTGGCGAGCCACTCGGAGTGGTATATCTCGCAGATGAACTCAGCTGCCAGGAGCCGAGCCGCCTCCTCACCAATCACCTTCCTATTTTCCGCGGCGGACCAACGAAGATGCTCTTTAACAAGATTTGCCTTTGAGTCGACACGCAAACGGTGCTCATCCAGCCCCCTGGGTACACCTAGCATGTCTAATGGTTTCCATGCAAAGATTTCCCAGTTCTCACGGAGGAACTGGATGAGCGCGGCTTCCTATTTGTTGTTGAGTGTCGTTGAGGTATGAGTCGGAGCAGCCGTGGGACCTTCCGAGTGAATGTGAACTGGCTTCTTCTCTCCGGCCGACTAAATGCGGATTCAGAAGCGGGCTTCTTGGCACGGAGCAGATCACTCTGATCGACGTTCTTCTTGAATTCTTCCAGTTCCACCACTGCCATTTGCTCATCAGCAATCTTGGAACCTTTCTGGAGGCACTCCTCTGCTCTCTGCCTATTCCCCGTGACTGTAATCACACCTTTGGGCCCGGGCATCTTCAACTTAAGATACATGTAACACGGACGGCCCATGAAACGAGCATGTGTGGGCCTACCCAAAATAGCATGATAGGCACTATGGAAATCCACTATCTCAAACATCAACTTCTCCTTACGGAAATTCTTGGAAGCACCAAAAACCACATCAAGAGCAATCTGCCTTGGTGACTTTGCTTTCTTCCCCGGGATGACTCCATGGAATTGCATGTTGCTCTCACTGAGTTGGTACATCTTAATGCCCATCCCCTGGAGGGTCTCAACATACATAATGTTCAATCCACTGCCACCATCCATGAGAACTTTAGTCAGTCAGGTGCCCCCAACGAATGGGTCAACCACCAATGCTTGTCGCCCGGGGGTAGCAATGTGCGTGGGGTGAGCTGATTGGTCAAATGTAATGGGAGTTTTTGACCACTTTAGGTACATCGTAGTTGCCGGAGCAACCATGTTCACTTCTCTGTTTATGACTTTTAGTCGACTTTTGCTCTCAACATCCGCAAAAATTACCAAGGTAGGATTGACCTTCAGATAACCATCATCCTTTTCCTCATCTTCATCCTTATCAGAGTCCTTCTCACTGGGCTGACCCTCTCGGAACTGTTGAATCATGAGTCTGCACTGTCGAGTGGTATGCTTGGGCAGAATCAAGTTACCCTCTTCATCCTTCTTCGTGTGAATGTGACACGACATATCCAGGACGTCCTGGTCGTACTGATCCTCAACTTTTTGGGAACCCACAGCCCCTTATGTTTTCCTTTAATTTCCCTTGAGTATTCACCATTGCTGCCTCAGCCTATCCAGTGGCTTCAGCCTTGCGTTTCTGTTTCCGATTGGGATTTCCACCTCCGGTGTCCTGGTCGACTAGTTTCCCCTTGCCATTGCGGAGTCAGTCTTCCTCTTTGCCATTGGCATACCGAGTGGCAATCTCCATCATCCGATTGAGAGACATGGCCCCGGAGCGACCAAATTTTAGCGTGAGCTCCCTGTACCGTACACCTTCCTTCCAAGCGTAGACAGCCTGGTGCTCTGAAACATTCTCCACCAGATGATGACATGTAGTCCACCACCGGATGTAATCCCTCAAGGTTTCATTCGGTTTCTGGACACAATGCTGCAACTCAGACTGCCCAACAGGGCGCTTGCAAGTGCCTTCGACTGTCTCGATACACACTTAGTGATGTAGGGTAGGAACCCTAACCGGTCGATCTTTCACGAAAGGAGCGGATCCCGTGATGAACACGAAGAACACGAGGAGGGAAACGAGGGAAAACACGTGGAAAACACAAGAGAACACTCAAACCAACAAGTATGATCACACATGCGCTAGATCCATGAACACAAAGGAAGATACAAGATCCATGATCAACTAGGGACAATACAAAGGTAGCCGGTTTTCTCTGAAAGGAGGTCTTGAGGTTCTTCTCCGTAAAGGGGTATTGAATCTGCTTGGGGGCTCTTCTCCTTACGAGGCACAATCTCCAGGAGAAGGTAACCAAGTGGATGAGCAAAGCTCTCACACGAAATATGAGCTAATCCTTTGCTAACCCTAGCTAGGATGAATAGGAGACCTATTTGTAGTCTTAGTGCAAAAGGGGGCGAGGTGGAGGGTACATGGGCCTCGGGCCCGAATCCTGTGGACAGAAAGGTACCAGATGTCCGCTGGTGGCCGGTCGTCCGGTGGTTTACGGGTGGCTGGGCGTCCGGTAAGTGCCGGTCGTCCGGTCGCTTTGGCTCGGGCGCTGAAGTGACGAATTTCTGGGCTGGGCCGGTCATCCGGTCACCAGACGTCCGGAGGCGTCGGACGTCCGCTCATTTGGCTCGGGTAGAGGGCCACCGGTCGTCCGGTCTGGACCAGACGTCCGCTCGCTGGGGCTCGGCTGGGGCTTCAGGCGCCGAATGTCCGATCTCGGCCGGTCGTCCGGTGGCTGGGACTTTTCCTGCAGCTCTCCTTCTTCTCCGTCTTCACGTCCATCTTCCTCTTCTTCTTCTCCTTGCTCCTTAGCTTCTTCATGATACTTGAGTATGCACAATGTGTCCATATGAGGTAGTAGCCATGTCTCATGTGCATCGAAGTGGAAATGCAAGAGGAGAGATGTCACCTCGATTTCAAGAGCTCTTGCACGTGCTCGTGTCATGGGTCCGCTAGGCACTTGGTGATACGATGGTAGGTCCATGGGGATGACCTTGAGATGCTCCACATCATCTCTCCTCCCATGGGGATGATCCATCCTCGGATCAAATTCTTCATCACCATGGTAGGGAGAGAGATCTTTGACGTTGAAGATGTCGCTCACGAAGTACTTGTCGCGTGGAATGCCGACCTTGTATGCGTTGTCGTTGTAGCGTGCAAGCACCTTGAAGGGTCCGTTCGCTCGTGGTTGAAGTTTGGACTCGCGTTATTGGGGAAAACGGTCCTTGCGAAGGTGTAGCCACACGAGAACGCCAATGTTGAAGACCATGGGGTGCTTGTTGATGTTGAGCTTGGTCGCAAGTCGTTGTACTTGGTTCTCGATAGTATGTCTTGTATCTTCATGCACCTTCTTGATATGGGTCACACATGCACTTGCATCAAAATTGATGCGCTCTTGGAGTGGCATAGGAAGGATGTCCAATGGTGACAATGGGTTTAATCCGTAGATGACCTCGATGGGGGACTTGCCGGTTGTTGAGTGTATTGCTCCGTTGTAGGCGAACTCGGCGATAGGTAGGCACTCCTCCCACTCCTTGATATTCTTCTTGATGAGTACGCGAAGTAGATCAGAGAGTGTGCGGTTTGTCACCTCCGTTTGGCCGTCGGTTTGTGGATGATATGCCGTGGAGAAGAGTAGCTTGATTCCGAGCTTGGCGCATAGGGTCTTACAAAAGTAGCTAAGGAACTTGACGTCGCGGTCAGAGATGATCGACTTTGGCACTCCATGTAGATGCAATATTTCCCTACAAAAGAGATTAGCAACATGTGAAGCATCGTCTATCTTGTTGCAAGGAATGAAGTGTGCCATTTTAGAGAAACGGTCCACAACGACAAATATCGAATCCTTTCCATTTCTAGTCCTAGGCAATCCAAGTACAAAGTCCATGGTAATGTATTCCCATGGTTGATATGGAATTGGGAGAGGCATGTAAAGGCCATGGGATTGAGCTTTAGACTTAGCTTTGCGACATGTAGAGCATCGGTTGGTGAAGCGGTTGACGTCGCGAAACATCTTGGGCCAAAAATAGTTCTTGGAGAGCGTGGCAAAAGTCTTGTCGCGTCCAAAATGTCCCATTAGGCCTCCTCCATGAGATTCCTGCAAAAGCAACAAACGAAGAGAAGACTCGAGGGTGCAAAGCTTGTTATCTCTCATAAGATATCCATCTTTGATGTTATAGCGTTCCCAAGAGGTGTGCGTCAAAACTTGGCATAAGGAGTAGCAAAGGTAGAATCATGCTCATACAAGTCTTTTATGTGCGCAACACCAATCACATCCAATTCAAGTTGAGTAACAAGCATGCATATGCGGGAAAGGGCATCCGCCACAATGTTTTCCTTACATTTAATGTACTTGATGACATAAGGAAAAGATTCAATAAATTCACTCCATTTAGCATGATGCTTGTTCAACTTGGTTTGGCCCTTAAGATACTTGAGCATTTCATGATCGGTATGAATGATAAATTCATGAGGGCGAAGATAGTGTTCCCATTCATGCAAAACACGGACTAAAGCATAAAGCTCTTTGTCATAGATGGGGTAATTGAGTTGCGCTCCGGAAAGTTTCTCACTAAAGTAAGCTATGGGGCACTTCTCTTGCGTTAAAACACCTCCTATGCCATTACCGCTAGCATCGCAATGAATCTCAAAGGGTTTGTCAAAGTTGGGTAATGCAAGCACGGGAGCATGAGTAAGCAAATTCTCAAGCTCATTTAAAGCGGTATCTTGGGATGGTCCCCAAATAAAAGGCGCATTCTTCTTGCTCAAAGCATGCAAAGGCGACACAATGGTGCTAAATTTTTTCACAAAGAGACGATAGAAACCCACAAGGCCAAGAAAGCTACGAACTTGTTGCAAGTTGGTTGGCTGTGGCCAAGTCTTAATATCACTGATCTTGGACTCATCAAGATGAACACCCTTATAAGATACAACAAAACTCAAGAAAACGAGCTTGTCAACGCCAAAAAGGCATTTCTCCATATTAGCATAGAGATGCTCTTTTCGAAGAGTTTGTAAAATGGTTCGGACATGGGTGACATGCTCTTTGAGAGACTTGCTAAAAACAAGGATATCATCGAAGTAGACCACAACAAACACGCCAATGTAAGGGCGAAAAACATGATTCATAAGGCGCATAAAAGTACCCGGTGCTTTTGATAGACCCATAGGCATGACTAACCATTCATACAACCCAAACTTGGTTTTGAAAGCGGTTTTCCATTCATCACCCTCTTGTATGCGGATTTGATAGTAACCACTCTTAAGATCAATTTTTGAAAAGATAGTGGCACCACTAAGTTCATCAAGCATATCATCAAGGCGTAGAACGGTGATAGCATTGATAGGTCTACAATCGGAGCACATGCGAAAGCTACCGTCTCGTTTTGGCACAAGAATGATCGGGATGACACAAGGGCTCAAACTTTCACTCACATGTCCATGGTCTATGAGATGCTTTACTTGCCTTTGTATTTCTTTGTTTTCTTCGGGGTTTACGCGGTAGGGAGCTTTGTTCGGAAGCGGTGCTCCGGGGATGAGGTCGATGCAGTGCTCAATGCCTCGTAGTGGAGGTAGTCCCAGAGGTAGCTCGTCGGGGAAAACATCATGAAATTCCTGCAAAAGAGAAGACAACACTAGAGGAATAGTGTGAGAGGTGTTAGTTTGTGGTTCATTGTCCTTGCACAAAAGGATGTAGTGTAGTACACTAGATGGGTTCTCACACACTCCTCTTATTTCACTTTTGGTGGCAAATAGGAATAAGTTCTTTTCGCTCATCGTGGAGGTGCTCGATTTGGGCTTGTGGCGTTCACAATCCTTTTGGTGGCTCGCTCTCTCACTATTATCTCCACGATGGGTGGCTTGCTTGTCGGCAAAAACATGGCTTGGAGACATGAGATGAAGTATGTACTCCTTTCCCTTCATATTGAAGATGTAGATGTTCGTTCGGCCGTTGTGGATGACTCCTCTATAAAATTGCCATGGGAGTCCAAGGAGGAGGTGGAAAATGGTCATTGGAACGATGTCACACTCCAAAGTGTCTTCATAGGCACCAATTTTGAGGGAGACTTGTACTCGATGCTCGACTTGGATAGCGCCGGAGTCGCTAAGCCATTGCACTTTGTATGGGTGTGGGTGCTTTGTCTTGGGAAATTGGAGCTTGGAGAAAAGTTCTTCACTTGCGAGATTATGACAACTCCCTCCATTGATGATGACCTTGACAGATCTTCCATTGATGCCGGCCTTGGTGTGAAAGATATGGCATCTTTGGTCTTCTTCTTGGTGATGTTGAAGAGTCAAGACCTTGGAGACAAAAAGAGCGGGACTTGAATCTTCATCGCAAAATACTTGTTCCTCGTCATCATGCACTTGCCCGTGCATGGCGACCTGCTCGATGGCGTCCATTTCTCCTTTACTCATTGACTCGTAAGCGCCGTCGTCGTTGAGGATCATGGTACTCTTGTTGGTGCACTCATAGGACTTGTGGCCTTGGCCTCCGCATGTGAAGCATTTGAAGGAACTTGTCTTGACGGTCTCATCGGTTGGAGTGGATGATGATGAAGCTGTCGTCTTGAAGTTGCTTGTAGTAGGAGGATGACTTGGAGTTGATGAAGCTTTCTTGTGACTCGACTTGTCGATGTTGCTTGTAGAAGGCTTGGTAGACGGTGTTGGAGTCGTTGAAGCTTGGGTGTTGGAGAAGCCGTACGACTTGGATGAGAACTTGGAATACTTGTAATCGTCTTGCACTTGACTTTCCGCTTTTGTAGCTTGATGCACGAGCTCGATGAAGTTCTAGTATGGTTGGAAGTCGGCAATCTTCTTGATAGGGTGATTGAGTCCATTCAAGAAACGTGTCATAGTTTGCTCATCGTCTTCCGTGACATTGGATCTTATCATGGCAATCTCCATCTCCTTGTAGTATTCTTCAACGCTCTTGGTTCCTTGCTTGATTAGTTGAAGTTTCTTGAAGAGGTCGCGGTTGTAGTAGGTAGGCACAAAGCATGCTCTCATTATATTCTTCATTTGTGCCCAAGTAGTGATGGGTGGTTCTCCTCTTGCCTCTCGGCACTCGATAACTTGTTCCCACCAAATGAGGACACAGTCTTGGAACTCAAGGGATGCCATTGCGATCTTCTTCTCTTCTTCATAGTTGTGCAAACGGAAGATCTTGTCAACTTTCAATGCCCATGAAAGGTACTCTTTGGGATCGTTGCTTCCGTTGAACTTGGGCATGGTGAACTTGAGCTTGCCGTAGCATTGCTCTTCATTGTGTTGGGGTCGGGGATGATGACGCCCATGTTGTCGATGATTGTCAACCTCGTGTTGCTCTCGTCGTGGAGGATTTCCATTGACATCATGCTCTTGATGAACTTGATGTTCTTGGCGAGCTTGTGGAGGAGCTTGTCGATCTCGAGGAGGAACTTGACGATGCACGCGAGCTTGAAATCTTCGTTCTTGAACTTCTTCACGAAGTGCTTCTTCATGTTCACGAGCTTGTCGGCCTCGGTAGGCTATGGCTCGACTTGAATCTTGGAGGGCTTGTTGCTCCTCAAGTGCATGAGCTTCACGGGGTTGTTGTTCTTGGCGTTGTGCCTCGGCATCTTGTGCATCTTGGTGTAGACGCGCACGCTCTTCCTCTTCATGTTGGCATTGGCGTTGCCGTTCTTGATGTAGGGTGGAACCCTAATCGGCCAATCTTTCACGAAAGGAGCGGATCCTGTGAAGAACACACGGAACACGAGGGGAAACACAAGGGGAAACACAAGAGGAAACACTAAACCAAAACGAACAAGTCACACATGTGCTAGATCCTCGAGTACATAAGGAAAGATACATGATCCACGGAAAACTAAGGACGATACAAGGGTAGCCGGTCTTCTCCGTGAGGAGGTCTTGAGTTCTTCCCTAAAAGGGGTCTTTAATCCACTTGGGGGATCTTCTCCGGTGGAGGCTTGAATCTCCGAGGAGAAGGTATCCAAGTGGATGAGCAAAGCTCTCACACAAAATATGAGCTAATCCTTTGTTTACCCTAGAAAGTAGGACGAGGTGGAGTATATATAGTCTAGGGGGCAAAGGGGTACACGAGCCTCGGCCCTTACACTGTGTGCAGACAGGGGAGGTCGGATGTCCGGGCATCGGGCCGGATGTCCGGGTTTTCACGAGGGGCCGGATGTCCGGGCTGGGTGGCCGGATGTCCGGGCTGGAGGCGCTGGCCTTGCTGCTCTCTAGTTCGGTGGTGTCCGGATATCCGGGCTTGAGGCTGGATTTCCGGGCAGGCCTGATGTCCGGGGCCTGTAGATGCTCGGTGGCTGGATGCTGCTGTAGTGGATGACGCTCCAGGGGCCGGATGTCCGGGGTCACAGCCGAATGTCCGGGGCCTGGGAGGTGTTCTTGTATCCTTCCGTTGAGTCTCTTCATCCGTGGACTTGGGGGCTTGTACATCTTCACGTGCATCTTCGGGAGGGTCCTCTTGATACCTGATCATGCACAACGTCTCGGACTTAGGTAGTAGCCATGTCTCGAGAGGGTTATATGTAATATCACTAAGGAGAGAAGTCACCTCGGTCTCGAGAGCTCTAGCTCTAGCTTGTGTCATGGGTCCTTTTGGCTCTTGTTGAGGCGATGGTAGGTCCATGGGGAGGACCGTTGGATGCTCCGCATCAGTTCTGGTGCTAGCGCAAAAGCCTCTTAGGTTTGGCGTTGTCGGTTCTCTTGAGAGTTGGTGTCGCGTAGAGATTGAGGCTTGCTTGACGATTGTTGCATGCGATATGGCGTAGAGTGTTTGATGTCGGTGTACTTGAGCCGGAGAGGGTGAAGTCAGAGTTTTGACTTGAATGGCTCCTTCTTGAAGAGGACGAAGTGGAAGAAGAGCGGTTGAGCAACAAAGCGTGAATCTCGTCCATCCTGGCGTCATTCTCTTGGTTGTGATCGTCGCGCTTGTGGTCGAAGTAGTCCCTTGTACGTTTCTCGGAGAGTCGCAAGTCAGTTGCGAGGTTGTCGATACGTTCACTCATTGCTTGTTGCTCTTGATGCAAAGCACCTTGTCCACCAAAGAGGTGGCTCTTGGTGACGTAGGAGTTCATGTCGTCGTCGTGCTCAATGAAGAGTGGGTTGGTAGAAGTACTTGGCCTATCCATCATTCCAAGATAAAAATGTGAGTGGTAGAAAGAGAAGAACGAATACTAAATGTACCTTGACCGAAGTTGAAAGTGGATCAATGATCACTCCAATGTGGACAAGGAAATAGCATAATTTGTGCCAATTCTTGTCGGTTTCTCACACCTACACAAGTAAAAGCTTATGGTGGAGCTTGGTTAGGATGGTGGCACAAAATTTTATACAATTGTAAGTGAGCTTCAATAATGTTGGAAAAGATTCGCAAGATTGCAATGCAACAACTAGACCAAGCAATGTAATGTACATGGAAACACACACGCAATGAGATAAGTGGGTTGGGCAACCAAGGTTGAGCCAAAATGTGGAATCCACAAAAATGCTCTTGATTCACAACACTAGAGAGATGCTAGCACGATTGCACAATAGGCGGATACAAAGACTTGTGCACAACCTACTAAGCAAAAATGCAACGACTTCTATCCCAAGTATGCTCTATGCAAGGTGTTTCTATGCGATGATCTAAGATGATCGAGTATGACAATCTTCATGCTGTATGATGCTATGGTTCTTGCTTAAAAGCTTTTTGCTTATCTTTCCTTTTGCTTAAAAGCTTGTTTGGCTCTTTGTTGTTTGAGCTCTTTTCTCATGCAATGCTTGACGAACCAAGATAGCAATTGTGTATGCGATGACAACCTTGTGACACAAGAGATGATACCAAGATATGCAACAATGATGTATGTATGCTATGGTAAGTATGATCACTAAGTTGCACAAGTCTCGTTGCTGGCTATACTCAATGGCTAGTCTCGATGGGTAAGCAACGCAAAGGAGTAAGGCTATGATGGGTATCAATGTATGACTAGAGTGATATGTCCAATACCAATATGAGGTTAGCGTTTCTTGCGTACGGTATGGTGTAAAAATGGTGGCACGAATACCAAGATGTAGTCGAGGTGGTCGTTGTTGATAACGCGTCAGTGGCGAAGATGAGCGGCGGTGATGTTGATGTCGAACCGTACCTAGATAGCCGAAACACAAAAGGATACGGGACCGCAACTCAAATTCTCAGAGCTCGAAGTGGCAACACGTGTCGAAGTATGAAATGGGTAAGCAATGGTGGTGGTATGCGGAAGTGGTAAAGGTGTATAGGTGGTAGGAGTGCGTATGCGGAAATGTGGGGCGGTGGTGGTGACCAAAACTGAAGAAAATTCAGTTTCGTCAGGGTACTCCGGACGTCCGGTGGTGAGCGGTCGTCCGGTAGTCGGATGTCCGGTGGCGAGCAGACGTCTGGTGCCTGGGCGTAAATCGGGCACGGGATGAGCTGCACGTGTATGGGGTGGATTAGGGGAAAATCGTTGAATCCGGGTGATTTTGTGGATGGAAAGGGTGGGGAAAGGGGGAAAAGCTAGATCCACTCAAAACAAAGCAACTCCATGGATCAAATCCAACAAAATTTCAACACACCAACAAATCAAAAAAAAATTGGGGCTATTTTTGTGGGGAATTTTCAAATTAGGGACAAAAACAACAAAAACTAGGCTAGCAACACAATAGGGAGGCTCCGAAATCGTGATCAACGTGGCTCTGATACCAAGATGATGTAGGGTAGGAACCCTAACTGGCTGATCTTTCACGAAAGGAGCGGATCCCGTGATGAACACGAAGAACACGAGGAGGGAAACGAGGGAAAACATGTGGAAAACACAAGAGAACACTCAAACCAACAAGTATGATCACACATGCGCTAGATCCATGAACACAAGGAAGATACAAGATCCACGATCAACTAGGGACGATACAAAGGTACCCGGTCTTCTCCAAAAGAAGGTCGTGAGGTTCTTCCTGTAAAGGATTCTTGAATCCTCTTGGGGCATCTTCTTCGTAGGAGGCGCAATCTCCAAGGAGAAGGTAACCAAGTGGATGAGCAAAGCTCTCACACGAAATATTAGCTACTCCTTTGCTAACCCTAGCTAGGATGAATAGGAGACCTATTTATAGTCTTAGTGCAAAAGGGGGCGAGGTGGAGGGTACATGGGCCTCAGGCCCGAATCCTGTGCATAGACAGGTACCGGACGTCCGCTGGTGGCCGGTCGCCCGGTGGTTCATGGGCGGCCAGACGTCCGGTAAGTGCAGGTCGTCCGCTCGTTTTGGCTCGGGCGCTGAAGTGACAGATTTCCAGGCTGGTCCGGTCGTTCGGTCGCCGGACGTCTGGAGTCATCGGACGTCCGCTCATTTGGCTCGGGTACAGGGCCACCGGTCGTCTGGTCTGGACCAGATGTCCGCTCGCTGGGGCTCGGCTGGGGCTTTAGGAGCCGAACGTCCCGTCCCGGCCAGCCGTCTGGTGGCTGGGACTTTTCCTGCAGCTCTCCTTCTTCTCCGTCTTCACGTCCATCTTCCTCTTCTTCTTCTCCTTGCTTCTTAGCTTCTTCGTGATACCCGAGTATGCACAATGTGTCCATATGAGGTAGTAGCCATGTCTCATGTGCATCGAAGTGGAAATGCGAGAGGAGAGATGTCACTTCGGTTTCAAGAGCTCTTGCACGGGCTCGTGTCATGGGTCCGCTAGGCACTTCGTGAGACGATGGTAGGTCCGTGGGGATGACCTTGGGATGCCCCGCATCACTCAGGCTAAATCCTCCCAACAGAATATGCTTCCAGGAGCTAACTGATTCAACCAAGCTCCGACCAAACCTTCAAGCATCAAGGGGAGGTGTTTCATGGCTACATCATCATTGCCTCCACCAATCTGCACCGCCACTCAGTAATCCTCGAACCATGTGTCTGGTTTCGATTCGCTAGTAAACTTGCTCACTCCCGCAGCCAATCTAAAGTTGGGCGGTATCTCAGCTGCTCGGATGGTTCTGTTGAAACATTCAGGCCGAAAGACGAATGCCCTGATTCCACTCGGACAATCTCTATCCAGTTCTTCTCTATTAGCCCTGCCTCTGTCAACCAAGCCCTGTACAAGGACTGACCTCGCATCGAACCCAGGCTCTCTTGGGTCGATTGGAATTCTCCGCTCATCACCGTATGGGCGCCTGTCATCATACCGCTGGGGCGCGTATGGTCCACCCCTCAGAGGGAGCGTGTCACAGGAAACCATGGACACATATGGGACCAGAAGGCCCCTTACTGGTTTGGCAGGGGGACGTCGCGTTGCACAAAGAGCAGACGAGCGTGGGGCAGCACGGCAGAGATCATGCAGGCAATTTACCCAGGTTCGGGCCGTCGTGAGGCGTAAAACCCTACTCTTACTTTGGTGGATTGATGGTGGAGGAGTGGTGGTGGAGCGTAGTACCCTTGCCCGACAGCGGTTGCCTCAGGGCGGTAGTGGCTACGCGCGTATGGGGGTGTGAGTTATCCAACCTTCTAACCCTTTCTATGGTTGCCTTGGGCCTCCTTTTATAGATCAAGGGGTTACCACAATGGCAAAGTAGTCATTATGCACTGACAAGATAGCAAAAAGTGCTATCATACCTAACTCTGCATGCTAACTGGGCACATTAAATGCACCGCTCAACGTCACATCGTTGGTTGCCTGGCAACGCTTGCCGGTCCATCTTGTCAGCTTCACGCCTGCTCGCTTGACATGTCGCAGGACGGGTATCGTTTGTGGGTTTGTCCTGTAGAGAAAGGCTGCCATGTGGCGAATGGCTGCCACTTAGTCACTCTACGGCATGACACCGCATTGATCGACGACGTGGGTCGTGGTGGAGTGGTTGGTGAGGTGGTCTCATCTTCGTGAGCCCCGGCAGGCCCTGCCGGGACGCCTTGGTTGTCCCCTTCCGTGCGTGGCCTCGCCTGCCCGGCAAAGGAGCCCTTCTCCCGATGGTGTCTTGCTTCCCTGACTTAATTCTGATCCTCCTGATCTGCATGTTGGTTCTTCGAATCTCTTAGTCCCTTGGACTCTGACTTGGGCTGGTGCTTCAATCTTGTTCCCGTGCCTGTGCACAGTCTGGGCAACAGACCCAGGGTTTGTTGCACCGCCAGAAGCCCCGTGCCTGCCCCGAACGCGCTGCCGTGCGTCATTTGGGTAGGGCCAAATAAGTCCACAGGCGGGGTTGCTGAAGAGGCTGGTCTCTTGAGGTTTTCTTTGTGTCTTCATTAGCATTGATTTCGGGCCAGTATCCAATTTCTCCGTGCATCGTGCACAATGTTGCGGAAGAACTTTGATCATGGACTATGAATTCTACTCACCCTGGGAGGAGTGCCATGGCCAAAAACCAAGTGCTGATGGTTGGAGAAGAGGGTCGGCCTAGATTCTCAGAGCCACGGAGGGTGCAGAGAGGTCGTATTGGAGGAGCAGGGCGGCCATTTCCTGTATGAGGAGCCAGCCACCTGCCTCGTCTCCCTATAAAAAGGGGCAGGGCAGCGCCTCTATGCACACTTCTTCTTCTTCTTCTTCTTCTTCGCAGCCCTTCCCTTCTAGCCATGGCGAGAGGACGAGGGTGCGGTGGTGTCCTGGCGGCGGCAATGAGGGCTTCTTCTCGACAGCATGTCCCTTCTCCTCCATACCCTGTGGTGGCAACCTGCCGTGAGGGGAGGATGAAGGCACGAGGTCAAGGTTGTCGCAGTGCTCGAGGAGGAGGAGGGCGGGGCGGTGCCTTGGCAGCGCCCCCACTGGCGGCTCCTCCCCCGATGGAAGGCCACATCGAGGACCAACCGCGGGAGTTCATCATCAGGCTATACAAGCCCCAGTGTGCTCATCTTCGCCTCCCAACACCCTTTGCGCGGGAGATGGAGCTCGAACAACTGCACTCTCTGAGGTTGCACATGAGGGGATGTGGGAACAGCAGCATGTGGGTTGATGTCGACTTCCCGGCCCCTCATGTGATGTATCTTCACTATGGCTGGAAGACTTTTGCCCGTGCCCACGGCTTCTCGGAGGGGCACGTTCTCCAGTTCAAATTAATGGAGAGCGGGCTACTTTCCATCAAGATCTTTGGGCGCTCGGGAGGTCGCTTAGGGTGCTGCGCGGAGAGCTCTACCGACAACGAAAGCTCCTCCTCGAGCGAAGGCGATGAGGAGGACAGTGACGGTGATGACGACAGCAGTGGGCGGGAGGGCGATGACTCTGACTCCGGATGATCACCGCCTGCACCATCTTCATCAGGCGGCATCACCATCATTTGCATCCGCATCCCCCCTCCCAGACAATGTGATTTGCCATGGAGTTGGATGTAGTGGTGCAGATGGTCCTGCCGGGCTCCTCCAACAGTCTTCTAGGTGGACCCCGGCAGG
Organism: Triticum urartu; assembly: GCF_003073215.2. Classification (NCBI taxonomy): domain Eukaryota; kingdom Viridiplantae; phylum Streptophyta; class Magnoliopsida; order Poales; family Poaceae; genus Triticum; species Triticum urartu. Next base: position 221,820,420 of record NC_053022.1, read on the forward strand.
CTTCCTTTGGACTGTAGCTCCGTTAGCCCTGCCGAGCCATGCTGGCCCTGGTGGAGGTGGTCGACGGGGTCGTCTCCACTGTGATCTCCATCGAGGAATTCCACGGTGCTCATGTTCCCGTCGGGCTACCTCTCCTGGAGCCTAAGGGCGGGCGGGCCGGGCTCCTACCTAGGCGCTCCTTTTCCCTCCTCACCTTCGACAGCCGTGCCTAGGAGGAGAGGGACAAGAAAGTTCATCACGGGGCACTTATCTTTCTATGATCTTAAATCTGTAGGCACTAGCCAAATTTTAATTTAAATAATGTAATCTCTCGTCTCCCTGTTTGTGTTCTGTAATGCTTGTACTTGTATTTGCATATTAATGAAAAAGATGAACCTTGCTGGGAGCCAGTGCATGTGTATGTCCATGCAGAGGTGAGATGCCTCTTTAATGTAAATAAACGAGTTCTCCCCGGTAGGCTATCCTGCCGACACCCTTTTTATCTGCCGGAGAGCTACGTCTACCAGGTGACAGACAATGGGACTAGCCCCCCACCAACTTCTTTTTACCAAAGGCCACTGCGAGCATCCTGACCGAAGCAGCGTTCGAGTCAGGGATGGGAGCACCTAAGCCTCAAAGAGTGGTGAGGTTTTCTTATGCACAAGTTATAGCTTACAGAACGCTAACGGACAGGAGGTAGAACTTATCTGTTTGGCTTGCCAAGGGTCACAGTGCTGGGCAATCTTCTCAACTCCTTGTCAAAGCCAAGTTCATGACAGGAACCTGCAGCTTCATGCAGATGAGAATGAATGCAAGATGTGATCCTATCTATATGCATATGCAAATGCTTATGCAGTGATCTTGGAATGCTCATGCATCCATGCAATCTTGGTCGCCCCCCCCCCCGCAGTGCTTCTTTATTTTTCTCTTGCATAGGGTCATCGCCCTGGCTTTGTACAAGGGGTTACATGCAGCTAAGGCAAGGCCTGTACAAAAGGGTGGCTGCCGGGCAGGGCCCGACAGCCCCGCCTTACGGGTAGAACTTGCAGAGATGCTCAATATTCCATGAGTTTTGCAACTGAATGCCATCTCCGGTCTCCAGATGGATTGTGCTAGCTCTGGTGACTCGTACTACGCGATAAGGGCCTTCCCACTTCGGTGACAACTTGTTTGTACCCTTGGCGGACTAAACATGCCTAATGACAAGTTCACCTTCCTCAAAACACCGGGCATGAACCTTGTGGCTATGATAGCAACGCAGGGCTTGCTGATAGCGTGCAGCACGCGTAGCAGCCCGGAGACGGTTCTCCTAGAGTAGCATAGTGTCGTCATGCCGGTGCTAATCTTGCGCTACTTCATCGTAGGCAAGCACACAAGGCGACCCGTAAATGAGTTCCCTAGGGATAACTGCTTCTGCTCCATAGACCAGGGAGAAGGGAGTCTGGCCGGTAGCTCAGTTTGGTGTCGTTCTGAGGGACCAGAGAACTACCGACAGCTCCTCGATCCACCGCCTGCCATGCTACAGCGTATCAAAGCTTCTTGTCTTGAGTCCGCGTAGCACTTCATCGTTCGCCCTCTCAGCTTGTCCATTGCTCCGGGGGTGTGCCACAGACGCAAATGAGATCTTGCATCCGAGGGCATGAATATAGTGCATGAAGGCGCGGCTCGTGAACTGGGTGCCATTGTCGGTAATGATCCTTGTCGGAACTCCAAAACAACACACCAATTCTTTCAAGAACATGATAGTTGACTGAGCAGTCACCTTTCTCAGGGCAATCACTTCCAGCCACTTTGTAAACTCTTCGATAGCAATGAACAAGAATTCAAAGCCCCTGATTGCTTGGGGGAAGGGGCCGAGGATATCAAGCCTCTAGATCGAAAATGGCCATGATAGAGGGATCGTTTGAAGAGCTTGGGCAGGCAGGTGGGTTTTCCTGGAATGGAACTGGCAGGCTTCACATTTGGTGACTAGCTTGACCGCATCTTGGAGGGCTGTGGGCCAATAGAATCCTTGCCGGAATTCTTTCCCAACTAATGCCCTTGAATCAATGTGGGAGCCGCACATGCCTTTGTGTACCTCAGCCAGCAGTTGCTTTCCTTCTTCCTGGAAGACACACTTCAATTTCACACCATTGGGCCTCCTTCTATACAGAGTGCCATCGACAAAAGATACATACTGGCCCTCGGGGCTACCTTTTCAGCTTCATCTTGATCGTTGGGAAGCTCTCCGGTTTGGAGGAAGTGGAGAATGTGCCTTGCCCAAGTTGGAGCCTGGGGCTCAGCAACGAGGACTAGTGGCACCTCCTCAGCTGCGGGAGCACATGCCTCATTCACGGGGTCCACGGGCCCGGCTGGAGGGTGTGGTCCGGCAAGCTGTGAGGAGATGTGATGCGGAGCATCCTATGGACATCACCATGTCAAGAGTCCGTTTGGCGAGTGACACGTGCAACATCTACTTCACATACCCAAAGGTGAATCATCTCCTTTACACGTGCTCTCTTGACCCCTTCGAGGATGGTATACTACTTGACACTCCACTCGTGTGCATGCATAGGTATTGTTGGAACACTACGGACGACGAGGAGGAGTGCAAGCGCCAAGGAACAACTACACCATCCGCGAGGGAAGCCTAGAAGCAACGACGGAAGAAGATGGAGCTGCTGAAGCTACAGCAGCCGGACATCCGGGCCAGAGGCCAGACATCCGGCGCCTGTGCAGCCGGCCAACTGCCGCACCAACAGTCGGCTGAACAAGCCTCAGCAGTCGGACATCCGGCACCGCCCGATAGCCCAGACATCCGGCATCTCCCCGGAAATCCAGCACCGACGTATCCAGAGAGTAGCTGAACCTCCACTTCAGCCCGGACATCCGGCTCGTCCCGAAGCCCCGGACATCCTGCCCCCAGCCCGGATGTCCGGCACCTGCGTGTGCCTAACCGGGCCGAAGGCCCATGTATCCCCTCCTCACTTACCCATTCGTGGCCCTAGACTATATATACTCCTCCACCTCCTTCTAGTTAGGGTTAGCGTTGTGATAGCTCATTTGAGAGATAGAGCTTCGCTCATCCATATTGGATCTACTCCTTGAGAGAGACCGCGGCCCCTCTTCGGAGAAGATCCACCTTTGATTCAAGACCCGCTCTTAGGTGGCCCCATCAAGACCTCCTGATGGAGAAGAACCGGTTACCCTATGTATCGTCCTTTGTTGGATTCAGATCTTGTATCTCTTTGTGTTTCGAGGATTTAGCACATGTGTGATCATTCTTGTTGGTTTTAGTGTTTCTCTCGTGTTTCCCCTTGTGATTCCCCTTGTTTTCAGCCTCGTGTTCATTGCAGGATCCGCTCCTTTCGTGAAAGATCGGCCGTATAGGGTTCCACCCTACATCATCTTGGTATCATGAGCCACGTTGATCACGATTTCGGAGCCTCCCCTCTTTGTTTTCTACCCTAATTTTGTTGTGTTCTTCCCTAAATTTGAAAATCCCCACCAAAAATATCCCCCATTTTTTTGTGATTTGTTGGTTTGACGAAGTTTTGTTGGATTTGATCCATGGATTTGCTTAGTTTCGAGTAGATCTAGCATTTCCCCAAGTTTCCCCACTTTCCCTCCATGAAATCTCTCCAATTTTGCCCCTAAAATCATCTATTTCCGCCCCCAAATGGGGTTTCGAAGTCGAAATCCCGATCTGGAATCGTCGGGCCGGACATCCGGGCCTCATGCCGGACATCCGGGCCAACTGGAAGGACATCCAGGCCACAAGCCGGACATCCGGCTCCTGGAGCGCAATTCACACGCGGTTCTGGACATAAGGTCCTGGATTTCCGGCCCTGAGCCCGGATGTCCGGCCCCGAGCCCGGATGTCCCGGATTTCCGGCCCCGAGCCCGGATTTTTGGTCACTGTTTTGTCCATAACTAATTCATCTGGAGTCCGATCTTCGCGTTATTTAGCTCGTTGAAAAGCTCTTGACATCCCCCTTCCCACAAAAATACTACCATCACCATTTGACTCCATCAAATTTTTGAAACTTTGCATCTTTTCCTAGGGCTTTCACCACAACCTCCACATAACCACCACCGACTTCCGCAACCTAACCAATTTTGTTCCTTATAGCATTTCGGGTTGCTTGAGTAGTGATTCGAGTCTCCTGAGGTGTTTAGGCTACTTAGGTACAATTGCTTCTTCATCAACCACCACCACCACAATAACTCCCGCATAGGCTTGACCACCATACACTTCCGCCACCCCAACTTAACCCAATTTTGTTTGTGTTGTGAGTTGTGTCTCCTAAGCTGTTTCGGCTACTTAGGGACCGTGCTTCCAACCCCGACACCATGTATAGCCAACCTTACCCTCCACTTCTGCATTGCCTACCCGCAGAACCCATCATTGCATTTCCGCAATCCCATTGAGCTTCCGCAACACCACCACCGAATTCTGCTACCACCATTTGATGTTTGGCATTTGATGTTTTGAGTTCATGGTTTTTCCGTTTCCTAAGGTGTTTCGGCTACTTAGGGACGAGTCTCCATAATCTTGGTATCTCCATCAAGATCACCGCCACTCATCATCACCGCGGAAGGTAACCTCCATATCATCTTGGTATCGTGGTATCCCTCCATTGTATATTCCCTTGCCATTGCATTGTTAACCCCTAGCCCATTTTGCGTCACTTGCCTATCGAGACTAGACATTTGAGTATTGCCGGCAATGTTACTTGTGCACATTAGTGATCTACACCTTCCATTGCATACATACCATACCATATCATATTGGTATCATATCATCCCTTGTGCCACAAGTTTGTTCCCGTATATACACAATTGCTATCTTGGTTTGTGCATTTCGCATTGTGGCCATATACAAAAAAAAGAATAAGCTTTTAAGAAAAAGAGAAAGAGTAAAGAAGCTTCTAAGCAAGTGCCATAGCATCAACTCCATTGCATATAAGATTGTCATATCCGATCATCTTGGATCATACCACCGGAACATGATACACATAGCATACTTGGGATAGAAGTTGTTACATTTTTCATCTTATAGGTTGTGCACAAATGTCGTATCCGCCTATTGAGCAATCGTGTTAGCGTCTCTCTTGAGTTGTGCAACACAAGCGTTTTCTGTGGATTCCACATTTTGTGCTCATCCTTGGTTGCACGACCCCATTTATCTCCCGTGTGTGCGTTTCCGTGTGCCATTCATTGCTATTGGTCTACTTGTTTCACTTGCGAATTTGTTAATCTCTTTCAACATTATTGACTCTTGCTAACATTTTGCATCAAATTTTGGTGCCACTATCCTCACCGAGCTCCACCATAAGCCTTATTTGTGTAGGTGTGAGAAACCGACAAGAATTGGTACCAATTGTGCTATTTCCTTGTTACATCATTCAGTGATCATTGATCCATCTTCAACATCAGTCAAGGTACATTTGGTATAGTTCTCCTTTCTCCACTCGTATTGGCTCAAGTTTTGTGATGGATAGGCAAGGCATTTCATCTTCGCTCTACAACAACAACGATGAGTTTGATGCCACGAATAACTCTACCGATGCCAAGATGCAAGATCAAATGGAGGAGATCAAAGCCCTCATCAAGTCGTACAAGCGATCTTCCGCATCTTCGAGAAGAATCTCAAGAGCACATGTCCCCGAGCTACAATCTCCGGCAAAATCAGATCGGCATCGACACCATCACCAACAAAGACGTGAAGGTCAAGAGCTCAACACCAACAACTGCTCAACGACTTCACCATCTCCCTTGGCATCTTCGCCAAGCGACTTCAAGGCATCTTCGCCTATGGACATACGGCATCTTCATCCATAAGCACCTCAAGAGAAGCTCCCAAGCTCAAGTCCACGACTTCCACGAGCTACTACGACCTCGATATCGACCACACGATTCCTTTCTATGGGACTCAAGAACCCGAGGAGTATCTCGAGTGGGAGTGTTTGATGGACGACTACCTCAAGCTACATCAAGTTCCTCTCAAAGATCAAGTGAAGTGCGCCACAAGGAACTTCCATCACTACGCGTCCACATGGTGACTTCACACACCTTCGGAGACCTACAACATGAGTTGGCCCAAGATGAAGAGAGATTTGCGGCGCGAGTTCGTGCCTCCAACCTACATGGAACAACTTCTATGCCAATTGGAGAACACCACCCAAGGATCTAAGTCCATCGATGAGTACTTCAAGGAGTTGAAGAAAGCCTTGCGATGAGCCGACGTGGATGACCCCATTTCGATGAAGTTCCACTTCATGATGGGATTGCACAACAACATCTCCAAGACGATCTTCCTCGAGAACTACAAGTCCCTCGACGACAACTACATTGGTGCTCTCAAGGCGGAACAAGAACTCATGAAGGCCAAGGCTTCCCAACCCAAGCACACTTATCGAAGACCAAGCTCCATGAAGACGAGCATGAGGATAGTACCACCAAGATGTCCAAGCCCTACGAGCTCCAAGACGATGCTCCCAGGTTCGACTACACCGCCATCCCTCTTTGTGGCATGGATGATGCCGAGTCTACTTCGACTCCTTTTCAAGATGGTGCGGCGACGATTACAACTACGGAGACCCTCAAGGACCAAGCTTTGGAGGTGAGCAACGAGGTGGCGAGCAAGGATGATGCTTCCATCTTAGGAGGCGAGAGCGATGATGTGCCATCTTCGGCCTTCATCCACGGCGACTGCAACGAGATGGTTGAGCATGGGATTTTCCCTTCGACCACGACGACATATGATGATTTGAGTGACTTTTGCCACCATATTGAGAGTGAGAGTGACTTCACCACTAGCCCCATATATGATATGTTTCCCCAATTCCCATGTGAGGAGAGCCACAACCACCACCACTTGAGTGAGATGAGTGACTCCACCATATGTGTGATTGAGTGCACCTACTTTGAGGGAGTGAGTGAACCACCACATAGAGAGAGTGTCATAGTTGATAGGGCATGTGAGGCCAATTTCAACACTAATGACTTGACCTCTACCTCTATTGTGTCTTCTCATTTGGTGCTAGGTCCCATCTATGATGACGTGCCGATTCGCGATGACTTCGTCCTCCCTTTGGACAAGATGATGTCCATGGTGGAATATGATGCACCCCCACATGGTTCCATCAAGTTGATGATGATGACCACCATTTGGTCTTATCCACCTCACCTACACCACTTGAGTGGAATGAACAAGGTAACATACTAGTCCCACTGGTGGACATTGTTGACATTGATTGCTTGCATGATGTTGATCAACCTATGATCATGCTTCATGCTAGTGCGACCTCCTTATGTGATGATTTCTTGCCCATTTATGATGAGTATGATGATTCTCACGTGGAGTCTATTAGTTGTGATGCTATGTTACATAGGATTTCTTGTGACAATTCTCTAGGTCGCCTCCTATTTTACAATCCGCTTGACTTGTCATATGCTATGCATTAGATCAATCATATGTCATATTTGCAATCTCATCGTAGTGACTATGCATATGCCATTAAAATTAACCCAATTTGCTCTTATGGCATAGATGACAAGCCCATGGTTATTGGCATTTGTTTTTCTTGTGATGATATTGATATGCTCCCTTCGCGTCATTTATCTCATATGCCACGCCATGACCACCTAACTTTGGATATGCATTGTTTTGGATGTAGTCCATTTTCTTCATATGATGTTTCTGATATTGCTCATGAGGAGACCCCCATAGTTTCCTCATACATTTTAGGAGATTTTGATCCATCCCATCAATTGCATGATCCTCATACTTATGTGCACAATATGCTCCACATGAATCATAATGATATTGTTGTGCCATATACTAGTATGCTCAATTTGCATCCCCATCGTGTTATACATAACAACTATTCTTTCATAATGGACGACATGTTCTTATACCATGCATCAAATTTCTTCTAGCATTTCTTATCTTGTGCTAACTCACACGTGTACATACACATCATGATGGATGATATGTACATTTACCACAAGCACAATTTCTTTGGTTTGTGTCTCTTTTGTGTAGGTACCAATGAATACTTGTCAACCTCGCATCCCACGAGTTGACAAAACGAGATCTAGAGAGCAATGATGACTTGGGATCCCATGGATTGTCTTTCCCACCGCTCTCTTCGCACATTTCTTCTACATGGCCCTCACTTGGCTATGGGCTATTGTCCATTATATATTATATGCCCATCTTTCCATGTTCATTTTGCATGATATACTCATTACTATGCCTTTGCCATGCATTCGTGATCCATGCTTTGCATTACACATGATGATTGATTCTTATACTTGTATGTGTATTTGCAAGCTTGGTGGAGATATTGCTTGTTATTGTCATGTTCCATCTATGACCCATTCCTATGATGATACTATGATCTTTCTTTGTGTTCGTGGTTGCGATATGTCATGTTTATTGCCTATGCCTATTATTTTCTCACATGACATGATTGCCATGATTTCCTCTAGTATGTTGCATCTTTGCACTACTAGCTTGCACGAATTGATTACTATGCTTGCTTATGTTGCGTCACCAATGATTCATACTTGCTCACTTCATGCGGTTGGTGACAACCATTTTACATGCTTTGCACATGATTGTTATTGCATCTTGTCATATATCTCCATGTGTTGCCACTCTCATGTTAGACGATTTGCCATGTATTGAGTGCAACAATGCTTCTACTCTTGCTCATGAGATTGCTCCCATAGCATTCTCACATATATTTGGAGATTTTGACATATTTCATGTGAAGCATGCTTGTCTTACCTCTGTGCACCATATACCAAGTGCCATGAATATTGCCATTGTTGTATCATATTATTCACGCACTTGTGCTTCTAATGGTTATGTGCAAGAGAAGAGAACCATCATGATGGATGATGTTTTTATCTACCATGCGCATACGTTCTTTCTTTTGTTGTGTGCATGTGTAGGATACTTGGACTTCATGTCAACTTCCCCGTCACGTGAGTTGACAATCCAAGCTCTTGAGAGCGAACCACCTTCTACCACGACGATTCTACAACGCGCTTGCTTGTACTTCGGTATTGTGAAGGACGCACAAGGACACACCTATAAGATGGTATCTTTCTTGAGCATGGATATGATGGATCATACTACTTGTGTTGCTTGCACCATGAGACTTATTGTTCATCTTGGACCACTTGATTGCACACATGTTAGAGATCTTGCTTCGACTTGTCATTTTCACCGTTCCATGCATCATGATATATATGCCTTGTGTGTTGCATCCAATTCTTGGATTACTTGCTCCTCTCATATGTTTGGTTGCAAAAATGTCATCACTTCACATATGCCACATCCCTTTGATTGCTACATGCTTTCCTTGATTGCCTCACACATGATGAACAATTGCTCTTTCCATTGTGTTGAGTGCCACACGATATTCACTACACCCCATGCACATTATGCTTGGATTGTCTTGCACTTGACCAATGTGTTTAGACACTTCATTTTATTTGGTGTTGTGAATGTTTCCTATGCCTACCATAGACCTTTCATTGAGCATTTTGTGAATGCTTTATATGAACTTGAGGTAGATGCTTCTTCTCTTGTCACACATATTTGCATCACTACCTCACATTCACGTGCTTTTCCCCATGATTTCTTTGCTTGTGCTCGATTGATATACTTACATGCCATGTCACAATCCTTTGTCACACCATATGCTTTGCATGATGACGACACTTGTTTGGTGACTCACCTCTTGAATGCTTGGTTTTGCACTAAAGCTAACCACATTTGTTTTTCCAAGTGTTTGTTGTCCTTACTCCTTTTGAAGGAATCACAAGACAATGCGACATTGGAGACTGCCCACTTCGAGCTTCAAGATGACAAGTACTTGGTGAACGTCCACTTCTACACGGCGGAGCCATCTCTTTCCCATGGTGATTTGGTTTTCGATCCGAGGTAGGATCTTTCCCAAGGGAGGGGAGATGATGCGGAGCATCCTATGGACATCACCATGTCAAGAGTTCATTTGGCGAGTGACACGTGTGACATCTACTTCACATACCCAAAGGTGAATCATCTCCTTACACGTGCTCACTTGACCCCTTCGAGGATGGTATACTACTTGACACTCCACTCATGTGCATGCATAGGTATTGTCGGAACACTACGGACGACGAGGAGGAGTGCAAGCGCCAAGGAACAACTACACCATCCGCGAGGGAAGCCTGGAAGCGACGACGGAATAAGACGGAGATGCTGAAGCTATAGTAGCCGGACATCCAGGCCAGAGGGCGGACATCCGACGCCTGTGCAACCGCCCAACTGCTGCACCAACAGTCGGCCGAACAAGCCTTAGCGGTCGGACATCCGGCATCTCCCCCAGAAATCCGGCACCGACGTATCCAGAGAGCAGCTGAACCTCCACTTTAGCCCGGACATCCGGCCGTGACCCCGGACATCTGGCTCGTACCGAAGCCCGGACATCTAGCCCCCAGCCCGGATGTCCGGCACCTGCGTGTGCCTAACCGGGCCGAAGGCCCATGTACCCCCTCCTCACTTACCCCTTCGTGGCCCTAGACTATATATACTCCTCCACCTCCTTCTAGTTAGGGTTAGCGTTGTGATGGCTCATTTGACAGATAGAGCTTCGCTCATCCATATCGGATCTACTCCTTGAGAGACCACGGCCCCTCTTCGGAGAAGATCCACCTTGGATTCAAGACCCCATCTTGGGCGGCCCTATCAATACCTCCTCATGGAGAAGAACCGGTTACCCTATGTATCGTCCTTTTTTGGATTCAGATCTTGTATCTCTTTGTGTTTCGAGGATCTAGAACATGTGTGATCATTCTTGTTGGTTTTAGTGTTTCTCTCATGTTTCCCCTTGTGATTCCCCTCGTGTTCTTCGTCTTCAACGCGGGATCCGCTCCTTTCGTGAAAGATCGGTCGTATAGGGTTCCACCCTACATCAAGTTGTTTCCGGCAGGGTCTCTGCCAGGAGCGGACGGCTCTATCGGGAGAGGCTTACTAGAGTCCAACTTTCTTCTTTTCTGGGCCATTGTTTCTGGAGACATGAAGGGCTGAGTGAGATGGAGAACAAAAGTCCCTGGTTCCACAGGAAGCTTCTTCGCAACGCACTTAGATAGATGATCAGCTATCCTGTTTTCTGCACGGGGTACGTGCTCTATTTGCAATCCGTCAAAGCTCTCCTCCAATCTCCTCACCTCCTCGACATATGCCTCCATCAATGGGCTTTGGTAGTCCTTGTTGACTTGTCTCACCACGAGCTATGAATCTCCTCGAATGATCAGCTTCTTAATTCCCAATTCAGCTGCAATCCTGAGCCCGGCAAGGAGCCCTTCATAGTCTGTTGTATTGTTGATAACTTATTCCCATGCAAAATTCATTTGGACGACGTACTTCAAGTGCTCCCTGGAGGGGAAACAAGTAGCCTGCTAGCTCCTGCACCTTGTAGGGAAAAAGCACCATCAAAATACAAAATCCATTCTTGGGGCGATTCCTTGTCGGGGATATTTGTCTCAGTCACTTCCTCATCAGGGGTTGGTGATGCGGAGCATCCTACGGGCATCACCATGTCAAGAATCCGTTTGGCAAGTGACACGTGCGACATCTACTTCACATACACAAAGGTGAATCATCTCCTTTACACGTGCTCACTGGACCCCTTCGAGGATGGTATACTAGTTGACACCCCTCTCGTGTGCATGCATAGGTATTGTCGGAACTTCACGTATGACGAGGAGGACTGCAAGCGCCAAGGAACACCTACACCATCCGCGAGGGAAGCATGGAAGAGAAGACAGAAGAAGAAGGAGTTGCAGAGTCTACAACGACCGGACGACTGGAAGCCACCGGATGTCCGACCATCTACAGCCGCCGGACGACCGACGAACACCGGACGTCCGACAAGTCCCAGGCACCGGACGTCCGACGCTTACCGGAAATCCGGTGCCACCGATCCCGAAGCGAAACTACGGACGACCGACGCCGACCGGACGTCCGGCACCACCTGTCCCGAGAAGAATCTATGGACGTCCGACGCGCGCCGGACGTCCGGACCGTCCTGAGCCATCGGATGTCCGACCCCCGCCGGTCGTCCGGTACCTGCATGTGTGCAGCCGTGGGCCTTTGCCCTTGTACCCCTCTCCCACTTATCCCTTCATGGCTAAGACTATAAATACATCACCTCCACCTCCTTTCTAGGGTTAGCAAAGGATTATCTCATATTTTGTGTGAGAGCTTTGCTCATCCACTTGGTTACCTTCTCCTCGGAGATAGCACCTCCTCGGAGAAGATCCCCCAAGCGGATTCAAGACCCCTTCACGGGAAGAACCTCAGGACCTCCTCACGGAGAAGAACCGGTTACCTCTTGTATCATCCGTTGTTGACTTTGGATCTTGTATCTCCTCTTGTGTTCCACGGATCTAGCACATGTGTGATCATACTTGTTGGTTTTAGTGTTTCTCTTGTGTTTTCCCCGTGTTTTCCCTCGTTTCCCTCCTCGCGTTCTTCGTGTTCTTCATGCGATCCACTCCTTTCATGAAAGATCGGCCAATTAGGGTTCCTACCCTACATCATCTTGGTATCAGAGCCACGTTGATCACGATTTCGGAGCCTCCCCTCGTTATTTTCTAGCCTAATTTTGTTGTGTTCTTCCCCAATTTCGAAAGTCCCCACCAAAAATAGCCCCAATTTTTTTTGTGATCTGTTGGTGTGTTGAAATTTTGTTGGATTTGATCCATATATTTGCTTGGTTTCAAGTGGATATAGAATCTCCCCAAGTTTCCCCATCTTTCACCCACGAAATCTCATCTTTTTGACCCCAAAATCCCCAAATTCCGCCCAAAATCACGTCCTGGATCTGAAATTTCGCATTGACCCCGACCCCCCGGACGACCGGCCCTTTACGGACGTTCGGAGCCCTTGGAACGACCGGACGTCCGACCTATTCCGGACATCCGGAACCCCTAACCCGAGCCAAATTTACAGATTTCCGAGCCCGCCCGGACGTCCGCCCCCTGTCCTTCTTCGGACGTTCGATACCTGTAGATTCCCACTTCGGCTGATTTTTGTTTTGTCCATAACTAATTCATCCAGAGTCCGATTTTCACGTTCTTTAGCTCGAAAAGGTATTGACATCCTCCTTCCCACAAAAATACCACCAACATCTTTTGAGTCCATCAATGTTTGTGAATTTTGGCATCTTTGCCTAGGGCTTCCATCACATCAACCGCTACACCACCACCGACTTCCGCAACCTAACCAATTTTGTTCCCCGTAGCATTAGTGGTTTCTTAAGGATTGATTCGAGTCTCCTAAGGTGTCTAGGCTACTTAGGGACGGTTGCTTCTTCATCAACCACCACCACCACCATAATTTCCGCATTGCGTACTCCACAACCCATCATTGCATTTCCGCAATCCCTTTGAGCTTCCACAACCACCACCGCATTCCCGCTACCACCATTTTGACATTTGACATTTGAGTGATAGAGGCGAAGGTGTCCTGATGTTTCGATGAGATGGTGGCTATCGTTTTTGGTGGGAGTCGACCTTGACAATCCGACTACGAACATGCGAGACATCGCGCCTTAGCAATCGTTAAACCAACTTCCGAGGATTATTGACCACGCCGGAGCATGATCAACCTGACCACGAGGGTCTATTTCCTGGAGCAAATGAAGAACAATCAAGAAACTAAGATTGCAACTTGGATATTGCGAATATAGGAGGAAAGCTTTATTGATCAAGGTGGGGTTATGTGACGCCTTTGTCTGGTCGTTGAACACAAACGAAGTACACGAAGTTGCAGCTATGGCGCACTTTAATCTAAACAAAACCCAAAGTCTAAATGACGCCCTAAGGGCTGTATATATGGAGGAAGAGGGGGGAATTTCATGGACCTTGGAGGAGGTGGACTCTAGTTTCCCCACACATACAGACTCTAAAAACAACCTATACTTAAGTATTTCGAAAATACATGGGCCTGGCCCAATAATAAGGTAACGCAACACCTAGAATAGCCTCTGGACGAAATTTATGAAGTGGCATCTTGTATATTTTGTCCAAGGGTTCATGCACTCCTTATTGTGGCTTCAAAGTCCTGAAATCATCACTTGTAACTCCGTTCTTGATCCCCTTGCGCATGCCATCATCTCCATGCTTGGTCTTGCTCCAGTGTTCACCCCTCTTATCCATGCCAGGCCCTTCATTTGTAAGCAAAACAAACGTATCCAATTTAGGCAGCATCATAATCTCATGAACATTAGAATCATTACCAAGAAATGAAAGTACCTGATAATTTAATTGGCGTGCGCGAGCTCTAGTAATTGGTCCAGTATGTATAGCAGCAGGGGTTGTGGGTGTAACAATGGTATTGGTGTCGTCATCATCCTCCCCTTCTTGAAATGAAGTCGTCCTCGACGGAAGCTCATCTTCCTCACCCAAATAAGGCTTCAAATCTGCAATGTTAAAAGTGGGACTAACCCCAAAATCTGTAGGCATCTCAAGTTTATATGCATTATCATTTATTTTCTCTAACACCTTAAAAGGACCATCAGCACGTGGCATTAGCTTTGATTTGCGCAAATTAGGAAATCTATCCTTATGCAAATGTAACCAAACAAGATCTCCTGGTGCAAACACAACATGTTTTCTATCCTCATCTCCAACAAGTTTATATTTAGCATTCATACGCTCAATGTTTTCCTTAGTTAACTCATGCATTTTTAAAATCAATTCAGCACGTTCTTTAGCATCAAAGTTAACCTTCTCCGAAGATGGAAGAGGCAACAAATCAATAGGTGCACGAGGTAGGAAACCATACACAATTTCAAAAGGGTACATCTTAGTAGTAGAATGCAATGAACGATTATAAGAAAATTCAATATGACGCAAGCATTCTTCCCACATTTTCTTATTATTCTTCAAAACAGCCCTAAGCATAGTAGACGATGTTCTATTGGCTACTTAAGTTTGTCCATCAGTTTGGGAGTGACAAGTAGTACTAAAAAGCAGTTTAGTCCCCAACTTAGCCCATAAACATCTCCAAAAGTGGCTAAGAAATTTAGTATCACGATCTAAAACAATAGTATTTGGCACACCATGCATGCGAATAATTTCATGAAACAAGAAATCAGCAACATTAACAACATCATCGCTTTTATGACATGGTATAAAGTGTGCCATTTTAGAGAACCTATCCACAAGAACAAATATGCTATCCCTCCCCTTCTTTGTTCGAGGTAAACCTTAAACAAAGTCCATAGATATATCCTCCCAAGGAACACTAGGTACAGGCAAAGGCATATATAAACCATGAGGATTGAGTCGTGACTTAGCTTTTTGACATGTAGTGCAGCGAGCAACAAAACACTCAACATCCCGTCTCATCTTTGGCCAAAATAAATGTGTAGCAAGTATATCCTCCGTCTTCTTGACACCAAAGTGTCCCATTAATCCTCCTCCATGCGCCTCCTGCAACAACAAAAGATGAAGGGAGCTAGCTGGAATGCATAGCTTGTTAGCACGAAACACAAATCCATTGTTAAGAACAAACTTGTTCCAAGTTCTCCCTTCCTTACAATTCTGCAATACATCTTTAAATTCAGCGTCATGCACATATTGATCTTTGATGGTCTCCAAACCAAATATTTTGAAGTCAAGTTGTGAAAGCATAGTATAGCGATGAGACAATGCATCAACAATAACATTTTCTTTACCCTTCTTGTGTTTAGTAACACAAGGGAAAGTCTCAATGAATTCAACCCATTTATCATGTCTACGGTTCAGTTTTGCTTGACTTTTAATGCGTTTCAAAGATTCATGATCAGAATGTATAACAAATTCCTTGGGCCATAAATAATGTTCCCATGTTTCTAAGGTCCGAACGCCTATAGAATCCAGTGAGGCCAAGAAAACTCCTCACTTGTGTGACCATTTTAGGTTGCGGCCAACTCTCAATAGCTTCAATATTGGCTTTATCAACTTCAATTTCCTATGGAGTAACAACATAGCCAAGAAAAGATACTTGGTCGGTGCAAAAGGTGCACTTCCCAAGGTTACCAAACAAACGTGCATCACGTAGAGCAATAAAAACAACACGTAAATGTTCCAAATGTTCCAGCAAATATTTTCTATAAATCAATATGTCATCAAAGTAAACTACCAGAAATCATCCTATGAAAACACGTAAAACTTCGTTCATTAATCTCATGAAAGTACTAGGTGCATTAGTTAACCCAAAAGGCATGACCGACCACTCATATAATCCAAACTTAGTTTTAAATGCTATTTTCCAGTCATCTCCCAATTTCATACGAATTTGATGGTATCCACTACGCAAATCAACTTTGGAGAATATTGTAGAGCCACTCAATTCATCAAGCATATCATCTAGCCTAGGAATAGGATGACGATAACGAATAGTAATATTATTAACGCCTCTACAATCAACGCACATACGCGACGTACCATCCTTTTTCGGCACTAAAATGATAGGAACAACACAAGAACTAAGGGATTCACATATATAACCTTTGTCGAGCAGCCCTTGTACTTGACGCATAATCTCCTTTGTCTCCTCTGGGTTGGTACGGTATGGTGCATGGTTGGGTAATGATGCACCGGGAATTAAGTCAATTTGATGCTCAATCCATCTAATAGGTGGTAATCCCGGTGGCACGTCTTATGGAAAGAGGTCAGCGAACTCCTGCAAAATGTTAGTGATAGCATGAGGCAAAGAGGAAGGCACGTCCTTGAATGAAAATAATGCCTCTTTGCACACAAAAGCATAGGAAACAAATTTGCTAAAATCTAGATCATCAATATCAGATTTGGTGGCAAGTAAACATGCACTTTTCAATTTAATTTTAGAAGCAACACTAGATGATTTATTATTAGGCTTCATTTGTTGCTCAAATTCTTTTGCCACAATCTGATTTTCACTCTTATTTTGCTCATGTTTGGTTTATTAGCTCTATTAATATCATCTTTCAAAATGGAATCAGGAGTCATAGGAAACAAAGTATTATTTTTGTCCTTCTGAACAACAGTATACTGATTGTTTCTACCATGGGGTACAGAATTTTTATCAAATTGCCATGGTCTACCAAGTAATAAGGAACATGCTTGCATAGGTACCACATCACAATCAACATAATCAGCATATGTAGAGATACTAAAATGCACAGGAACAATACGTGTTACCTTAATCTTGCCGCTGTTGTTGAACCATTGGATGTGGTCTTGTGGTGAGAGATGACTTCTCCACCATCTCCATGCTACCCAAGTTGTTGGAGTTCCCTCCATCTATGATGACGTGAACAGAACGTTCCTTCACAACTCCCTTTGTATGGAACAAATTATGCCTCTGATTTCGCTCAGCTTGTGTAACCTGCACACTCAAAACACGTTGAGCAACTAAACATGCATACCTGTCAGCATCTTCAACAGCCATGTATTGCGTCTCATGATCAGAATCATCTCCACCATGTTTTTCATGTGTAATAAGAGCCAAAGTCTCCTCATCATAGTCACTAGCGGACTCATACCCACCATCCTCAGTAGCAATCATCACACGCTAAGAAGATTTGCATTATCTCGCAAAATGTCCTCTTCCCTTACAATGACGACAAATAATATCACTTGTGTGCCCTGTTGATGCCATGTAAGCAGAAGAGCTCTGCGCAGGCCCGGCAGGTGTGCTCTTGGTAGATAGTGGTGGCTGTGCCTGCTTTCTTGTATCACGGCTGGAGGTGGGAACTGATGGACGTGCTGGTGTAGTGGAAGTGGAAGATGCACGTGGTGTCCATGATGAAGATCGACCTGCAGAAAAGTTAGTTCGCGCCAATGCCTATCGATCCTGCACATCACGTTTAGCTTTACAAGCAAGATGGAATAAACGAGTGATATTTATACTACTTATACTCTAAAATGGTCTGAATCTTTCTATTTAAACCACCCATAAAACGTGCAAGCATAGCTTCATTATCCAAAACAATACCACATCTAATAATGCCAGTTTGTAATTCCTGATAATATTCTTCTACAGAATTTTTTCCTTGTCTTAAACGCTGTAATTTATGAAGTAATTCACGTTGATAATATGGTTAAACCCAACGAGTACGCATAGCAGTTTTCAAAGTAGCCAAAGCAGACCACCAAACACATGCAAAACTAGTGAAAGCACAAACAGCAGCAGGAACAGGTCTCTCCTCAGGATATTGTAAACATGTAAATCGTTGTTCAGTTTCTAACTCCCAAGTAAGATATATATTAGGAACATATCTACCCTCAAATGGTGGAATATTCAATTTCAGTTTAGGGAGATGGTCATGATCTCGTACCTGAGGGAGAGCCCTACCATTGCCATTATTTGCATGTGGACGGCCTGGTGGTTGTGGTGCTGGTGGTTGCATGTAGTTCTGATTTTGATCAACCTCATCCTCGTAATATCCAACATAATCATGCTCCTCCGCATCAGCAGTAGGAGCCACAGAAGTATCAATAGTAGCACCAACAGTTTGGCCAGGCGCAAGAGGGACACGACTCACTCGGCAGAGGGCTATTTCGCAACGTGGAGGTAGTCGTCGTCGTCGTCGTTGTTGTTGTTGTTGTTGTTGTTGTCGTCGTCGTCGTCGTCGTTGTTGTTGTTGTTGTTGTTGTTGTTGTAGAGGTGCGTTAGGTGCAGCCGGTGGTGGTGGTGGAAGACGCGTGAGCAATTCATTAAAGTTGTTATCGAGCTTTGTTTCGAACGTCTTCTCCATGCCATATATCTTCTCCATGGCCTCTTCAAATCTGTTTAGCACATCTTGCACCTGTCCACTCATCATTTGCTAAAATTTATCATGCAACTCCTTATTCGTCATGTTCTCCCAGTCAGTGTCATCGACTTGTGATCCCGCAATGGTTAGCAGCAATAGAAACACACAAGAATATGATCCTATAGACTACTAAGAAGTGGTGGTGGTATTGGTGGTGGGGCATCAAAAATTCGTCAAGCGAATATCCAAATCTTACCAGTTCTTACCAAGCAGGAGGTGGTGATCGGCAACCGTTGTAGTCAAAACTCTCAAAGATTAGACAGAGCGATTGCTAGGTGGTGTCAAATGCACGATGTAGATGTATGTGGAGCTGGGAAGGCTTATGATATGGTAGCAAAAATGTCAGCAATAATCAATTCAGAGATGCAAAGTTGAATAAACGCTCAACGACGGTACTGTGCTGGTCCTAGGCTGGACCGTACTAGATACACGAGCCTGGAACACGAACAAAATCACGGCGCGACACGTAAACAAGATAGGAGCACTCTCTGATTTTTTCCTTTTTTTCATTTTTTTTGCACTTTTTTTTCTCCGCAACATTTTTTTTTGAAAAAGTCTACAAATGGTCTAAAAACTGCCTAGCCAGAATTTTCCAGACTTAGTTTTTTTGAGTTTGGAACCATTTTTCTACTGCGGGTAGCACGGAATGTCAGGAGTCCTACTCTGTGACGACTCGAAGTATCATGTCATCTGGAACTCGAAAGCAAAGCAACAAATACTGGACTCGGACTAGTGGCGGAGATGAATCTGGTGGAACTCGGACTGGTGGTTGTATATGGCAATAGAATATCTGGACTCGGATTGGTGGTGGTATATGGCGATGGTATATGTGGACTCGGATTGGTGGTTGTATATGGCGATGGTATATGTGGACTCGGATTGGTGGTTGTATATGGCAATGGTATATGTGGACTCGGACTGGTGGTTGTATATGGCAGTGATGATGTATATGGTGGGGTGGTGTTATATGGTAATGATGATGACCATGGTGCGGCGGTGGCGTGACAACCTATGAACAAAACTCAAAACTCTAAGGGACTCGACGCTAACACCAGCAACTCGACACAACGATGCAACCGCAAATTCAACAAAGCAAAACTCTAAAAAGACTATGCAAAGGTTTAGATTGGTTCGGAGATGATGACCTAACCCTAATATTTTTTTGACTTTTTCATGGACTGTAGGTATGAAGAACAGACTCGATCTAAACTATGAAAAACTGTAAAATCTCACTGAGCAACCTGGAAATCTGATACCACTTGATAGAGGAGAAGGTGTCCTGATGTTTCGATGATATGGTGGCTATCATTTTAGGTGGGAGTCGACCTTGACGATCCGACTACGAACGTGCGAGACGTCGCACCTTAGCGATCGTTAAACCAACTTCTGAGGGTTATTGACCACGCCGGAGCACGATCAACCTGACCACGAGGGTCTGTTTCCTGCGAGCAAATGAAGAACAAGCAAGAAACTAAGATTGCAATCTGGATATTGTGAATATAAGAGGAAAGCTTTATTGATCAAGGTGGGGTTCTGTGACACCTTTGTCTGGTCGTTGAACACAAACGAAGTACGCGAAGTTGCAGCTATGGCGAACTTTAATCTAAACAAAACCCAAAGTCTAAATGACACCCTAAGGAATGTATATATGGAGGAAGAGGGGGGGGATTTCGTGGCCCTTGGAGGAGGGATCCAAAACCAACCCTAACTCTTGTTTCCCCACACATACGGACTCTAAAAACAGCCTATACTTAAGTATTTCGAAAATACATGGGCCTGGTCCGATAATAAGGTGACGCAGTACCTAAAATAGCCTCTGGACGAAATTTATGAAGTGGGATCTTGTATATTTCGTCCAAGGCTTCATGCACTCCTTATGGTGGCTTCAAAATCCTAAAATCATCACTTGTAACTCCGTTCTTGATCCCCTTGCGCATGCCATCATCTCCATGCTTGGTCTTGCTGCAATGTTCATCCCTCTTATCCATGCCAGGCCCTTCATTTGTAGGCAAAACAAATGTATCCAATTTAGGCAGCATCATATTCTCATGAACATTAGAATCATTACCAAGAAATGAAAGTACCTAATAATTTAATTGGCGTGCGTGAGCTCTAGTAATTGGTCCAGTATGTATAGCAGTAGGGGTTGTGGGTGTAACAATGGTATTGGTGTCCTCATCATTGAGATTTTGAGTTCGCGGTTTTTCCGTTTCCTAAGGTGTTTCGGCTACTTCGGGACGAGTCTCCATCATATTGGTATCTCCATTAAGATCACCGCTACTTATCATCGCCAAGGACGGTAACCTCCATATCATGTTGGTATCGTGGTATCCCTCCTCTGTATATTCCTTTGCCATTGCATTGTTAACCCCTAGCCCATTTTGCGTCACTTTCCTATCGAGACTAGCCTTTGAGTATTGCCGGCAACGTTACTTGTGCACATTAGTGATTTGCCCATACATTGCATACATACCATACCATATCGGCATCTTCTTGGTATCATATCATATCGTGTGCCTCAAGTTTGTTCCCGCATATACACAATTACTATCTTGGTTTGTGCATTTCGCAAAGTGGCCATAAAAAAAGAATAAGCTTTTAAGCAAAGAAAAAGAGTGAACAAAGAGCTTGTAAGCAAGTGCCATAGCATCATACCACATTGCATAAGATTGTCATATACGATCATCTTGGATCATACCACCGGAACATCATACATAGCATTCTTGGAACAAAAATTCGATACATTTTGCATATCATAGGTTGTGCACAAGTGTCGTATCCACCTATAGAGCAATCGTTCTAGCGTCTCTCTTGAGTTGTGCAACACGAGCGTTTTCCGTGGATTCCACATTTTGTGCTCATTCCTTGGTTGCACGACCCCATTTATCTATCCGTGTGTGTGTTTCCATGTACCACATATTTCTACTGATCTACTTGTTTCACTTGCGAATTTGTGAATCTCTTTCAACTTTATTGACTCTTGCTAACATTTTGCATTTAATTTTTGTTTCACTATCCTGACTGAGCTCCACCATAAGCCTTACTTGTGTAGGTGTGAGAAATCGACAAGATCGGTACCAATTGTGCTATTTCCTTGTTACATCATTGAGGGATCATTGATCCATCTTCAACATCGGTCAAGGTACATTTGGTATAGTTCTTCTCTTTCTCGCACTCATATTTGCTCGAGTCTTGTGATGGATAGGCAAGGCATTTCATCTTCGGTCTACACCAACAATGACGAGTTCGATGCCACGAACAACTCCAACGACGCCAAGATGCAAGCTTAAATGGAGGATATCAAAGCCCTCATCAAGTCCTACAAGCGATCTTCCTCATCTTCGAGGAGACGGTCAAGAGCACATGCCTCCGAGCTACCATCTTCAGCAAAATCACATCGGCATCGACACCATCACCAACAAGGACGTGAAGGTCAAGAGCTCAACACCAACAACCGCTCACCGACGTCACCATCTCTAAAGGCATCTTCGCCTTCAGATATATGGCATCTTCGCCAACAAGCACCTCAAGACTACGCTCAAGGGAAGCTCCCCAAGCTCAAGTCCGTGACTTCCATGACCTACTACGACTACCTCAAATTCCTCCCGAAGATCAAGTGAAGTTCCCCACAAGAAACTTCCACGGCTACGCTTACACATGGTGGCTTCACACACCTTCGAAGAGCTACGACATGAGTTGACCCAAGACGAAGAGAGCTTTGCGGCGAGAGTTCGTGCCTCCAACCTACACGGAACAACTTCTACGCCAATTGGAGAACACCACCCAAGGATCCAAGTCCATCGACGGGTACTTCAAGGAGATGAAGAAAGCCTTGCGGCGATCCGGCGTGGACGACCCAATTTTGATGAAGTTCCACTTCATGATGGGATTGCACAATGACATCTCCAAGATGATCTTCCTCGAGAACTACAAGTCCCTCGACGACAACTACATTGCTGCTCTCAAGGTGGAACAAGAACTCATGAAGGTCAAGGCTTCTCGACCCCAAGCACACTTCTCTAAGACCAAGCTCCAAGACGACAAGCATGAGGCTAGTACCACCACGATGTCCAAGGCCGACAAGCTCCAAGACGATGCTCCCAAGTTCGACTTCACCACAATCCCTCTTTGTGGCATTGATGATGCCGAGTCTACTTCGACTCTTTTTCAAGATGGCGCGACGACGACTACGACTACGGAGACCATCAAGGACCAAGCTTTGGAGGCGAGCGACATGGTGACAAGAAAGGATGATGATTCCAACTTAGGAGGCGAGAGTGATGATGTGCCATCTTCGGACTTCATCCACAGCGACGGCAATGAGCTGGTTGAGCATGGGATTTTCCCTTCGACCACAGCGACGTATGATGACTTGAGTGACTTTTGCCACCATATTGACAGTGAGAGTGACTTCACCATTAGCCCCATATATGATGTTTTACCACAATTCCCATGTGAGGAGAGCCACAACCCCCACCACTTAAGTGAGATGAGTGACTCCACCATATGTGAGTTTGAGCGCACCTATTTTGAGGGAGTGAGTGAACAACCACATAGAGAGAGTGTGATAGGTGATAGGGCATGTGAGGACATTTGCATTTCTAACAACTTGACCTCTACCTCTATTGTGTCTTCTCATTTGGTGCTAGGTCCCATATATGATGACGCGCCGATTCGCGACGACAACGTCCTCCCTTTGGACAAGAAGATGGCCATGGTGGAATATGATGCACCCCCCACATGGTTCCATCAAGATGAAGATGACCACCATTTGGTCTTTCCCACCTCACCTACACCACATGAGTGGAATGACAGAGGTAACATAGGTTAAGGTGATGCTCTAGTCCCACTAGTGGGCATTCTTGACATTGATTGCTTGCATGATGTTGATCAACCTATTACCATGCTTCATGCTAGTGCGACTTCCCCATGCGATGATCTACCCATTTATGATGAGTATGATTATTTCCATGTGGAATCTATTAGTTTTGATGCCATGTTACATAGGATTTCTTGTGCTAATTCTCTCGGTCACATCATGTTCGCCAATCCGCTTGACTTGTCACATGCTATGCATGAGATCAATCATATGTCATATTTGCAATCTCTTCATAGTGACTATGCATATGCTATTAAAATAAACCCAATTTGCACATATGGCATAGATGACAAGCCTATGGTTATTGGCATTTGTTTCTCTTGTGATGATATTGACATGCTACCTTTGCATCATTTATCTCATATGCCATGCCATAACCACCTAGCTTCGGATATGCATTGTTTTCGATGTTGTACATTTTCTCCATATGATGTTTCCATTATTGCTCATGAGGAGACCCCATAGTGTCCTCATACATGTTTGGAGAATTTCACCACTCCCATCCATTGCATTATCCCAATACTTATGTGCACAATATGCTTTCCATGAATAAACATGCTATTGATGCGCCATATACTTGTATGCTCAATTTGCATCCCCATCGTGTTATACACAATAACTATTCTTTCATGATGGATGACATGTTCTTATACCATGCATCAAATTTCTTTGAGCAATGCTTATCTTGTACTAACTCTCACGTGCACATACACATCACGATGGATGATGTGTACATTTACCACACACATAATTTCTTTCGTTTGTGTCTCTTTTGTGTAGGTATCCATGAATTCTTATCAACCTCGCAATCCCATGAGTTGACAAAACGAGCACTAGAGAGCAATGATGACTTGGGATCCCATGGATTGTCTTTCCCACCGCTCTCTTCACGCAAAGACTTCACGGATTTCTTCTACATGGCCCTCACTTGGCTATGGGTTGTTGTCCATTATATATCCTTTGCCCATCTTGCCATGTTCACTTTGCATGATATGCTCATTACTATGCTTTTGCCATGCATTCGTGACCCATGCTTTGCATTACACATGATGATTGATTCTCATACTTGTATGTGTATTCGCAAGCTTGGTGGAGACATTGCTTGTTATTGCCATGTTTTCTTTGTGCCCCATGGCTATGATGATACTATGATCTTGCTTTGTGTTCGTGCTTGCGATATGTGATGTACATTGCCTATGACTATTATTTGCTCACATGACATGATTGCGATGCTTTCCTCTAGTATGTTGCATCTTCGCACTACTAGCTTGCACGACTTGATTCCTATGATTGCTTGCCTTGTTGGGTCACCAATGATTCATACTTGCTCACTTCATGTGGTTGATGGCAACCATTTACATGCTTGTCCCCATGATATCTTTGCTTGTGCTCAATTTATGTGCTTATATGCCATGTCACAATCCTTTGTCACACCATATGCTTTGCATGATGACAACACTTGTTTCGTGAATCACCTCTTGAATGCTTGGTTTTGCACTAACGCTAACCACATTCATTTTTCCAAGTGTTTGCTGTCCTTGCTCATTTTGAAGGAATCACTAGACGGTGCGACATTGGAGAGTGCCCACTTCAAGCTTGAAGATGATGACTACTTGGTGAACGTCCGCTTCTACACGGCGAAGCCATCTCTTTCCCATGGTGATTTGGTTTTCGATCCGAGGTCGGATCTTTCCCAAGGGAGGGGAGATGATGCGGAGCATCCTACGGGCATCACCATGTCAAGAGTCCGTTTGGCAAGTGACACGTGCGACATCTACTTCACATACACAAAGGTGAATCATCTCCTTTACACATGCTAACTTGACCCCTTCGAGGATGGTATACTACTTGACACCCCTCTCGTATGCATGCATATGTATTGTCGGAACTTCACGGATGACGAGGAGGACTGCAAGCGCCAAGGAACACCTACACAATCCGCAAGGGAAGCATTTAAGAGAAGACGGGAGAAGGAGTTGCAGAGTCTACAGTGACCGGACGACCGGAAGCCACCGTACGTCCGACCATATACAGCTGCCGGACGACTGACGAACACCAAACGTCCGACAAGTCCCAGGCACCGGACGTCCGACGCTTACCGGAAATCCGGTGCCACCGATCCCGAAGCGAAACAACGGACGACTGACGCCGACCAAACATCTAGCACCACCTCTCCCGAGAAGAATCAGCAGACGTCTGACGCACGCCGGAAGTCTGGACCGTCCTGAGCAACCGGACGTCCGACCCCCACCGGTCGTCCAGTACCTGCCTGTGTGCAGCCGTGGGCCTTTGCCCTTGTACCCCTCTCCCACTTACCCCTTCGTGGCTAAGACTATAAATAGACCACCTCCACCTCCTTTCTAGGGTTAGCAAAGGATTAGCTCATATTTCGTGTGAGAGCTTTGCTCATCAACTTGATTACCTTCTCCTTGAAGATAGCGCCTCCTCGGAGAAGATCCCCCAAGCGGATTGAAGACCCCTTCATGGGAAGAACCTCAAGACCTCCTCACAGAGAAGAACCGGTTACCTCTTGTATCATCTGTTGTTGACTTTGGATCTTGTATCTCCTCTCGTGTTCCGAGGATCTAACACATGTGTGATCATACTTGTTGGTTTTAGTGTTTCTCTTGTGGTTTCCCCGTGTTTTCCCTTGTTTCCCTTCTCACGTTCTTCGTGTTCTTCGCGGGATCCGCTCCTTTCATGAAAGCTCGGCCGATTAGGGTTCCTACCCTACATCAGTCGGCATCCATTCTGCAATAAAATCTGCCAATGCCCTGCTCTGAATAGTTGATGTGCTCTCAAACTTCAAACCAAAACTGGATAACTCCAAAGCCCACTCCACTATTCTGCCAGTAGCCTCAGGGTTTCGGAGTATCCTCTACAATGGGAAACGAGTGACAACCATGATCTCATGGGCTTGGAAGTAGTGGCGCAGTTTCCTTGAGGCCATGATGAGACCAAAGATCAACTTTTGCACACCAGAGTACCTCGATCTAGCCCCCTGTAACAGGGAGCTGACAAAGTACACTGGGCTCTGGACGACCTTCTTCCTTGCTGCGTCCTTAGGGTTGCTCTCGTTGACGTGCTTATTGCTGTCCTAATCCTTCTCTAACTCTGCCGGTCCCTGTTCACTCTCTGCCTCATCCACTTCTCGCTTCGCTACCAAGGCTGCACTGACCACCTGGTTGGTTGCTGCTAAGTATTCGTGGGGTTTGGGAGCAACCAAGGAAGGCACAGAGGACAAGTAGGCCTTCAACTCTTGCAAAGCTGCATCTGCTTCCGGGGTCCACTTCATAGGCCCCGCCTTCTTCAAAATTTTGAAGAACGACAGGGCACGCTCGATAGACTTGGAGATGAATCTGCTTAGTGCGGCAATGCACACTGTCAGACGCCTCACTTCCTTAATTGTCCTTGGCGCTTGGATCTGCTGAATAGCTTTGATCTTGTTGGGGTTGGCTTCGATCCCGTGGTGGGACATGAAGAACCCGAGCAACTTGCCGGAGGGAACACCAAATACACACTTTTCTGGGTTGAGCTTGAAATTGATCTTGCGCAGATTAGCAAACGTCTCCTCCAAATCCTGAATAAGGGTGGCTCTATCCTTGGTCTTGACAACAATGTCATCCATATAAGCTTCTATGTTTCTCTGCAGTTGTGGCTCGAAACCAATCTAGACTGCCCTTGCAAAAGTGGACCAAGCACTCTTTAATCCGAATGGCATGCAGACAAAACAGTACGTACCACATGGAGTAATGAATGATGTCTTCTCCATCTTCCTTGGACATGAAGATTTGGTGATACCCAGAATATGCATCCAAAAAGAAGAGCAAATCACAACCTGAAGTGGAATCCACAATTTGATCGATACGCGACAAGGGAAACGGGTTCTTCGGGCAAGCTTTGTTGGGATCTGTGAAATCTATGCAAAGCGTCCACTTCTCGTTAGCCTTCCAGACTACCACTGGATTTGCCAACCACATGGGATGCATCACTCATCTGACCAAACCAGCTACCTCAAGTTTCTTGATCTCTTCCGTAATGAACTGCTGCCTCTCCAAGGCCTGCTTCCGGACTTTCTGCTTGACAGGTCGGGCGTGTGGGCATATAGCAAGGTGGTACTCGATTACCTCCCGGGGAACACCGGAGATATCCGATGGTTGACAAGAAAACACATTGATATTCACCCACAGGAAGGCAACGAGCGCACTTTCCTATTTGTCATTGAGGGTGGCGCTGATAGTGAAAGTACCATCAACACCAGCCAGCCCTGTCGGGACCTTCTTCACTTGGGTTGCAGCGACCTTGGATCTCTTGTTGTTGGAACACTCTGGCACATCATCAACGGGTGCCATGCACTCAGAGGGGTCACGCTTCCTAGATTCTTTGCCGGAGTTCCTACAATCTCTCTTTCCCAGATTTAGAGGGGGCACTGAGAAGGATGCAATCATTTGTGTGGACAAGATGTACCAGGACGCGGCCGCTGCCTCTGCTGCGACCGCGTCCTAGTACATCTTTTTCCACACAAATGATCACATCCTTCTCATCTGATGGAATGGTGATGACTCCCAGTGGCCCAGGCATCTTAAAGGTCTTGTAGGCATAGTGGGATGTCGCGATGAACTTAGCCAGGGATGGGCGCCCAAGAATCCCATTGTGTGGCAGGGGGAGATCAACCACATCAAACACAATCCTCTCAGTCCGGTAGTTTAGTTCTCCCCCAAATGTTATCGGCAACGTGATCTTTCCCTTAGGATGGCTCCTGCCGGGATTAACTCCTTCAAACGTGCAGGTAACCTCTAGTTCTTCCTCTGCTATCTGAAGCTTGCTAATAACTACTGGGGAAATCAGATTCAACCCGGCCCCGCTGTCCACCAGCATCTTTGTGACTTTGAGGTTGCGAATCGTTGGGGAGACCAACAATGGCAAACACCCTACCACTATGGTATGGCTAGGGTGATCCTCCTTGTCAAAGATGATGGGCATATGGGACCACTTGAATGGCTTCCAGCCCTCTAGCGCTGGTTCCACGACATTGACTTCTCGCGCCCACCGCTTGAGTTGGCGGTGAGAGGTGTGCTGAGATGCACCCCGTCAATGCACAGGGCATCAGTGGGCTTCTGAAACTCTTGCTCAATGGTTTCCTCTTCATCCCCTTCATCACTCTCATCATCACAAACTTCCTTCTCTCAGCCTCTGGCGGGTTTTCCTTGATTCCGAAAGGGTTTGCTGGGGCAACTTACTTCACCACCTCGGCCCTTGCCACCAGCAACATTCTGACCTTTTTCCTTGTCACGCTTCTCATACTCTGATTTCTGTCTCTTGACAAGTTGATCAACCTGATAACACTCTTGAGGGTCGTGGCCCTTGGTTCGATGAATCTTGCAGTACGGCCCATCACCTTTCCCGGCTTTCTCGACTGCAGCGGCTTCACGTCAGTCAGTGCACACGGTAGCTTCCTTGCCGGGGGCCTCAGCTTTGGCCTTCTTGATGGTACTAGGTGTACCCGCTCCTTCAATAGTCATTACTGCCTTCTCTCTCCACTTCTTACTACGTTTCTTGCTCTTCTTCTGACTCGTTAATTCATCATCATCCTCTGAATCAACATTGGTGCAATATTCCTCTATGGACAACTTCATCCCCTCCTCCATCCGAGCAAACTTATCCACTAGGGTGTAGAGCTCCTTCATAGTTGATGTAGGGTAGGAACCCTAATCGGTCGATCTTTCACGAAAGGAGCGGATCCAGCGATGAACACGAAGAACACGAGGAGGGAAACGAGGGGATAATCACAAGGGGAACACAAGAGAACACTCAAACCAACAAGTATGATCACACATGTGCTAGATCCATGAACACAAATGAAGATACAAGATCCACGATCAACAACAAACGATACAAAAGGTAACCAGTCTTCTCCGTGAGGAGGTCCTGATGTTCTTCGCTGCAAGGAGGTCTTGAATCCAAAGGGATCTTCTCCGAAGAGGGGCTGCGGTCTCTCTCGTGGAGTAGATCCGATGTGGATGAGCAATGCTCTATCTCTAAATATGAGCTAAACCAATGCTAACTCTAGAAAGTAGGACGAGGTAGAGTATATATAGTCTAGGGGGTAGAAGGAGTACATGGGCCTTGGCCCTTCACTGTGCGCAGACAGGGGAGGCCGGATGTCCGGGCGTTGGGTCGGATGTCCGGGATTTCACGCGGGGCCGGACGTCCGGGCTGGAGGGCTGGCCTTGTTGCTCTCTGGAATGGCGAGGTCCGGATTTCTGAGCTGGAGGCCGGATGTCCGGGAGCTCGGGACGCACCGGATGTCCGGGCTGGATGCCGGATGTCCGGGCCCTGTAGACTTGGCCGTTGGCTCCTTGCTGCTGTTGACACCTCCAGGGGCCGGATGTCCGGGGTCGTGGCCGGATGTCCGGGGCCTGGGAGGTGTTCTTGACTCATTTCGTTGGTTCTCTTCATCTGTGAACTTGGGGACTTGTTTGTCTTGACGTGCATCTTCGGGAGGGTCCTCTTGAGACCTAATCATGCACAACAACTCGGACTTAGGTAGTAGCCATGTCTCATGCATAGAAAGTGGAAGTTCAGAGAGGAGAGAGTTCACCTTATCTTTGATAGCCTTCGCTCGGGCTCTTGTCATTGGTCCAAGTGGTGTCTTAGGGGACGTAGGTAGGTCCATGGGGATGACCTTGGGATGCTCCGCATCATCTCCCCTCCCTCGGGGAAGATCCGTCCTGGGATCAAATTCTTCATCACCATGGAAGGGCGAGAGGTCCTTGACATTGAAGATATCGCTCACGTTGTACTTGTCGTGGGGTAGGTTAATCTTGTAAGCGTTGTCATTGTAGCGTGCAAGCACCTTGAAGGGTCCGTCCGCTCGTGGTCAAAGTTTGGACTTGCGTTCTTGGGGAAAGTGGTCCTTGCGAAGGTGTAGCCACACGAGATCGCTAATGTTGAAGACCATGGGGTGCTTGTTGATGTTGAGCTTGGTCGCAAGCCATTGTACTTGGCACTCGATAGTATGTCTTGTATCTTCATGCACCTTCTTGAGATGAGTCACATGTGCACTTGCGTCCAAATTGATGCACTCTTGGAGTGGTAGAGGGAGAATGTCCAATGAGGACAAAGGGTTGAATCCGTAGACGACCTCGAAGGGGGATTTGCCGGTTGTTGAGTGTCTTGCGTGGTTGTAGGCGAACTCAGTGATAGGTAGACACTCCTCCCACTCCTTGATGTTCTTCTTGATGAGTAACCAAAGTAGAGCGGAGAGTGTGCGGTTCATCACCTCCGTTTGGCCGTCGGTTTGTAGATGATACGCCGTGGAGAAGAGTAGCTTGATTCCAAGCTTGGTGCATAGGGTCTTCCAAAAGTAGCTAAGGAATTTGACGTCGCGGTCCGAGATTATTGTCTTTGGCACTCCATGTAGACGCAATATTTCCCTACAAAAGCAATTAGCAACATGTGAAGCATCGTCTATCTTGTTGCAAGGAATAAAATGTGCCATCTTAGAGAAACGGTCTACAACAACAAATACCGAATCCTTTCCATTTCTAGTCCTAGGCAATCCAAGTATGAAATCCATGCTAATGTCTTCCCACGGTTGATATGGAATTGGGAGATGCATGTAAAGGCCATGGGATTGAGCTTTAGACCTAGGTTTGCGACATGTAGAACATCGCCTGGTGAGGCGGTTGACGTCGCAAAACATCTTGGGCCAATAGTAGTTCTTGGAGAGCGTGGCGAGAGTCTTGTCGCGTCCAAAATGTCCCATTAAGCCTCCTCCACTAGATTCCTGCAAAAGCAACAAACAAAGAGAAGACTCGGGGATACAAAGCTTGTTAGCTCTCATAAGATATCCATCTTTGATGTAATAGCATTCCCAAGATGTATGCGTCGAACATTTGGCATAAGGAGTAGCAAAAGTAGGATCATGCTCATACAAGTCTTTTATGTGCTCAAAGCCAATGACATTCAACTCAAGTTGAGTAACAAGCATGCATATGCGAGAAAGGGCGTCCACCACAATGTTTTCCTTACCTTTAATGTACTTGATGCCATAAGGAAAATACTCAATAAATTCACTCCATTTAGCATGACGATTGTTCAACTTGGTTTGGCCGTTAAGGTACTTGAGCGTTTCATGATCGGTATGAATGATGAATTCATGAGGGTGAAGATAGTGTTCCCATTCATGCAAAGTGCGGACTAAAGCATATAGCTCTTTGTCATAGATGGGGTAATTGAGTTGCGCTCCGGAAAGATACTCACTAAAGTAAGCTATGGGGCGCTTCTCTTGCGTTAACACACCTCCTATGCCATTACCACTAGCATCGCAATGAATCTCAAACGGTTTGTCAAAGTTGGGTAATGCAAGCATGGGAGCATGAGTAAGCAAATTCTTAAGCTCATTGAAAGCGGTATCTTGGGATGATCCCCCAAAAATGCGCATTCTTCTTGCTCAAAGGATGCAAAGGAGAATCAATGGTGCTAAACTCTTTCACAAAGCGATGATAGAAACCCGCAAGGCCAAGAAAGCTACGCACTGGTTGCAAGTTGGTTGGTTGTGTCCAAGTCTTAATAGAATTGATCTTGGACTCATCTACATGAACACCCTTAGAAGAGACAACAAAACACAAGAAAACAAGCTTATCAATGCCAAAAAGGCATTTCTCCATATTAGCATAGAGATGCTCTTTTCGAAGAGTTTGTAAGACGGTTCGGACATGGGTGACATGCTCTTTAAGAGACTTGCTAAAAACAAGGATATCATCGAAGTAGACCACAACAAACACACCAATGTAAGGGCGAAAAACATGATTCATAAGACGCATAAAAGTACCCGGTGCTTCCGACAGACTGATAGGCATGACCAACCACTCATACAACCCAAACTTGGTTTTGAAAGCGGTTTTCCATTCATCACCCTCGTGTATGCGGATTCGATAGTAACCACTCTTAAGATCAATTTTTGAAAACATAGTGGCACCACTAAGTTCATCAAGCATATCATCAAGGCGTGGAAATGGATACCTATAACGAACAGTGATAGCATTGATAGGTCTACAATTGGAGAACATGCTAAAGCTACCGTCTCGTTTTGGCACAAGAATGACCGGGACGACACAAGGGCTAAAACTTTCACGCACATGTCCATGGTCTATGAGATGCTTAACTTGCCTTCGTATTTCTTTGGTTTCTTCGGGGTTGATGCGGTAGGGAGGTTTGTTCGAGAGAGGTGCTCCGGGGATGAGGTCGACACGGTGCTCGATGCCTCATAGTGGAGGTAGGCCCGGAGGTAGCTCATCGGGGAAAACATCGTGAAATTCCTGCAAAAGAGAAAATAACACTAAAGGTAGAGTGTGAGAGGTGTTAGCTTGTGTTTCATTGTCCTTGCACAAAAGGACGTAGTGTAGGACACTAGATGGGTTCTCACACACTCCTCTTATCTCACTTTTGCTAGAAAATAGGACCAAGTTTTTCTTTTCTCTCATCGTGGAGGCGCTCGATTTGGGCTTGTGTCGCTCACTCTCTTTTTGGTGGCCCGCTCTCTCACAATTATCTCCACAATGGGTGGCTTGCGTGTCGGCGATCACTTGGCTTGGAGACATGGGGCGAAGGACATACCCCTTTCCCATCATCTTGAAGATGTAGTGGTTCGTTCGGCCGTTGTGGATGACTCCTCTATCAAATTGCAATGGGTGTCCAAGGAGAAGGTGGCAAACGGTCATTGGAACGATGTGGCACTCCAAACTGTCTTCGTAGGCGCCAATTTTTGAGGAGACTTGTACTCGATGCTCGACTTGGATAGTGCCATAGTCGCTAAGCCATTGCACTTTGTATGGGTGTGGGTGCTTCGTCTTGGGCAATTGGAGGTTGGAGCAAAGTTCTTCACTTGCGAGGTTATGACAACTCCCTCCATCAATGATGACCTTGACGGAGCGTACATTGATGCCAGCCTTGGTATGAAAGATATGGCATCGTTGGTCTTTTTCTTGGTGATGTTAGAGAGTGAAAACCTTGGAGACAACAAGGGCGGGACTTGAATCTTCATTGCAAAAGACTTGTTCTTCTTCATCGTTCACTTGCCGATGCATGGCGACTTGCTCAAGGGCGTCCATTTCTCCTTCACTCATTGAGTCGTAAGTGACGTCGTCGTTGAGGATCATGGTCCGCTTGTTGGTGCACTCATAGGACTTGTGGCCTCGGCCTCCGCATGTGAAGCATTTGAAGGAACTCGTCTTGATGGTCTCATCGGTTGGAGTGGATGATGAGAAGCTCTCGTCTTGAAGTTTCTTGTAGTAGGAGGATGACTTGGAGTTGACAAAGCTTTCTTGGAACTCGACTTGTCGACGTTGCTTGTAGAAGGTTTGGTAGACGGTGTTGGAGTCGTTGAAGCTTGGGTGTTGGAGAAGCCGTATGACTTGGATGAGAACTTGGCATACTTGTAATCGTCTTGCAGTTGACGTTCCACTTTGGTAGCTTGATGCACTATCTTGATGAGGTTCGAGTATGGTTGGAAGTCGGCGATCTTCTTGATAGGGTGGTTGAGTCCATTCAAGAAACGTGCCATTGTTTGCTCATCATCTTTCGTGATGTTGGCTCTTATCATGGCAATCTCCATCTCCTTGTAGTACTCTTCAATGCTCTTGGTTCCTTGCTTGAGTAGTTGGAGTTTCTTGAAGAAGTCGCGGTTGTAGTAGGTAGGCACAAAGTATTCTCTCATGACATCCTTCATTTGCGCCCAAGTAGTGATGTTGTTCACCTCTTACCTCACGACGCTCGATAACTTGTTCCCACCTAATGAGGACATAGTCTTGGAACTCAAGGGTTGCCATCGCGATCTTCTTCTCTTCATCATAGTTATGCAAGCGGAAAATCTTGTCGACCTTCAATGCCCATGAAAGGTACTCTTCGGGATCGTTGCTTCCATTGAACTTGGGCATGGTGAACTTGAGCTTGCCGTAGCGTTGCTCTTCATTGTGTTGGGGTCGGGGATGATGACATGCATGTTGGTGATGATTGTCAAACTCATGTTGCTCTCAGTGAGGAGGGTTGTCAACCTCATGTTGCTCTTGTCATGGAGGATTTCCATTGTCTTCATGCTCTTGATGAACTTGATGTTCTTGGTGAGCCTGTGGAGGAGCTTGTCGAGCTCGAGGAGGAACTTGAGGGACTTGACGATGCACGCGACCTTGAAATCTTCTTTCTTGAACCTCTTCGTGAAGTGCTTCCTCTTTTTCACGAGCTTGTCGGCCTCGGTTGGCTACGACTCGACTTGAATCTTGGAGGGCTTGTTGCGCCTCCTGTGCTTGAGCATCTCGCAATTGTTGCTCTTGACATTGTGCCTCGGCCTCTTGTGCTTCTTGGTGTAGACGCGCTCACTCTTCCACTTCATGTTGGCGTTGTCGTTGCCTTTCTCGTGCTAGCGAAAAAGCCTCTTGGGTTTGGCATTGTCGGAGCTCTTGAACGTTGGTGTCACACAGAAGATTAAGGCTTTCTTCACGATCATCGCGTGCGGCACGTCGAAGAGTGTTCGATGTCGGTGTACTTGAGTCGGAGAGGGTGAAGTCGAGTGTCGACTTGAGCGGCTCCTTCTTGATGAAGACGAAGTGGAAGAAGAGCGGTTGAGCAACACAGCGCGAATCTCGTCCTTTCTTGCGTCGTTCTCTTGCTTGTGATCGTCGAGCTTGTGGTCGAAGTAGTCCCTTGTATGTTGCTCCGAAAGTCGCAAGTCAGCGGCAAGGTTGTCGACGAGTTCACTCATGGCTAGTTGCTCTTGATGCAAAGCACGTTGTGCACCAAAGAGGTGACTCTTGGTGACGAAGGAGTTCATGTCATCGTCTTGCTCCATGAAGAGTGGGTTGGTAGAAGTACTTGGCCTATCCATCATTCCAAGACAAATGTGAGTGGTAGAAAGAGAAGAACGAGTACCAAATGTACCTTGACCGAAGTTGAAAGTGGATCGAGGATCACTCCAATGTAGGACAAGGAAATAGCACAATTGGTACTAGCTCTTGTCGGTTTCTCACACCTACACAAGTAAAAGCTTTTGGTGGAGCTTGGTTAGGATGGTGGCACAAAATTTGATGTAATTGTAAGTGAGCTTCAATAATGTTGAAAAAGATTTGCAAGATGCAATGTAACAAGTAGACCAAGCATATAAGGTACACAGAAACACACACGCAAAAAAGATAAGTGGGTTCGTGCAACCAAGGGTGAGCCAAAATGTGGAATCCACAAAAATGCTCTTGTTGCACAACACTGGAGAGACGCTAGCACGATTGCACAATAGGTGCATACAAGAACTTGTGCACAACCTACTTAGAAAAAATGCAACGACTTCTATCCCAATTATGCTCTATGCAAGGTGTTGCTATGATATGATCCAAGATGATCGAGTATGACAATCTTAATGTTGTATGATGCTATGGTTCTTGCTTAAAAGCTCTGTGCTTATCTTTTCTCTTTGCTTAAAAGCTTGTTTGGCTCTTTTATGTTTGAGCTCTTTTCTCATGTTGGCGTTGTCGTTGCCTTTCTCGTGCTAGCACAAAATCCTCCTGGGTTTGACGTTGTCGGTGCTCTTGAGAGTTGGTATCGTGTAGAGGATTAAGGTTTGAGTGAAGATCATTGCGTGCGGCACGTCGAAGAGTGTTCGATGTTGATGTACTTGAGCTGGAGAGGGTGAAGTCAGAGTGTCTCCTTGAACGACTCCTTCTTGATGAGGACGAAGTGGAAGAAGAGCGATTGAGCAACAAAGCGTGAATCTCGTCCATTCTCGCGTTGTTCTCTTGCTTGTTATTGTCAGGCTTGTTGTCGAAGTAGTCCCTTGTACGTTGCTCGGAGAGTCGCAAGTCGGCGGCGAGGTTGTCGATGCGTTCACTCATTGCTTGTTGCTCTTGATGTAAAGCATGTTGTGCACCAAAGAGGTGGCTCTTGGTGACGTAGGAGTTTATGTCGCCGTCATGCTTAATCAAGAGTGGGTTGGTAGAACTACTTGGCCTATCCATCATTCCAAGAGAAAATGTATGAGTGGGATAAAGAGAAGAACGTATACCAAATGTACCTTGACCAAAGTTGAAAGTGGATCAATGATCACTCCAATATGGACAAGGAAATATCACAATTGGTACCAAGTCTTGTCGGTTTCTCACACCTACACAAGTAAAAGCTTATGGTGGAGCTTGGTTAGGATGGTGGCACAAAATTTGATGCAATTGTAAGTGATCTTCCATAATGTTGGAAAAGATTCGCAAGATTGCAATGCAACAAGTAGACCAAGCAATGTAATGTACACGGAAACACACACGCAAAGAGATAAGTGGGGTTGGGCAACCAAGGATGAGCCAAAATGTGGAATCCACAAAAATGCTCTTGTTGCACAACACTAGAGAGACACTAGCACGATTGCACAATAGGAGGATACAAGACTTGTGCACAACCTACTAAGCAAAAATGCAATGACTTGTATCCCAAGTATGTTCTATGCAAGGTGTTTCGATGATATGATCCAAGATGATCTAATATGACAATATTAATGTTGTATGATGCTATGGTGCTCTCTTAAAAGCTCTTTGCTTATCTTTTACTTTTTCTTAAAATCTTGTTTGGCTCTTTGTTGTTTGAGCTCTTTTCTCAGGCAATGCTTGATGAACCAAGATAGCAATTGTGTATGCGATAACAACCTTGTGACACAAGAGATGATACCAAGATATGGAACAATTATGTATGTATGCTATGGGATGTATGACCACTAAGGTGCACAAGTCTCGTTGCCGGCAATACTCAAAGGCTAGTCTCGATGGGTAAGCGACGCAAAGGAGTAAGGCTATGACGGCTATAATGTAATGGCAAGAATGACATGTCCAATACCAAGGTGAGGTTACCATTTCTTTGGTTCCTCATTCGTACGCAAGCACGGATGACGGTGATCGAATGAGTGTGACGAATAACAAGATGTAGTCAAGGTGGTCATTGTTGATGACGCGTCCGTGGTGAAGATGAGTGGCGGTGATGTTGATGAC
The DNA here is from genome assembly GCF_003073215.2 of Triticum urartu. NCBI lineage: Eukaryota > Viridiplantae > Streptophyta > Magnoliopsida > Poales > Poaceae > Triticum > Triticum urartu. The sequence continues at coordinate 221,858,126 of NC_053022.1, forward strand.
GAACTATACCTAAATAGCCGAAACACAAGTAGGACACGCTACCACAACTCAAATTCTCAAAGAAAAATTGGACAAAAAATGTCGGAGTTGGTGTTGGTAAGTGGTGGTTGTGTATATGGTATATGGTGGTGCTATGCGGAAGTGGTGGAGGTATGCGGAAGTATATGTGGGCACCGGAACAAAATTTGGCGAAATATGGGCAGAAAACGGGCGGTGGAGAGGAAGTGGTGCTGCCAGGGGCCGGATGTTCGGGCTGGATGGCCGGATGTCCGGGCTTGTCGGGCCGGATGTCCGGGCTCTGTATCCGGGGATGAATTCGAAGATCTTCGCGAGGAGAGGTCAATGTAACGCCCCGAGACCGATGCGCCAGGTGTCTTCCAGTTATTCGCCGACGTTGCCATGTCATTTGCTTGCATGTTGCATCTTGCCATGTCATCATATGCATTGCATCATCATGTTTTCAAAACTTGCATCCGTCCCGGCCTCCCCGTTTCTTCCGTTGTCCGTTCTGAGTCCAGACACCCTTGCATGCGCCCGCGGCATGTCCGAAATAGTATTTTATAAGTGGCTGAAAAAGGTTCTCGAAATGGGATGAGAGTTGGCGTGCGGTCTTTTTATGTTGTCAGTAGGCCGCCTGCCAAGTTTCATCGCATTCGGAGTCCGTTTGACGCCCCAACGGATAACTATAGCGACATTATAGTCGGTCAAATCGTCGGACGTTTTCGGTCTTCGGAAATCGTGCCGGGCTGCATCTCTCCCCTCTTCTCTCAGACCAACCTGCTCTCCATAGCCCACTGCCTACTGCCAGGCCCAACCTAACCACTCTCGTCAGCCCGCGGACCTCCCCTCGCACGCGTCCGAAAGTTGTCCCGAACCCGACCCGGGCAGTCGTCACCGTTGGATCCGGATCAACCCCAAACATCTACAAAACGTCTCCGTTTTGTTAATTGGACTTCCTAACCTATATTTTATCAGCCATCCGATTTAGATCGAAGGGCTTCCATTAGTCTGCATATAGACCCACACATTATATAAACCAGCAACCCTAAATTCTAGGGGCCTTGTCCCGTCCATCCTTTCCCACCGCACCGCCACTTCACCTGGTTCCTCGGGATCCCTCCCGGACCAACCAGCGCAAGCCACTTCTCGCCATCGATCCAACCCGCAGCCAACCTCCACCTTCCCAATCCACCCATGCACACAGGAGCCTGAGCTCCCAACCGAGGAGACCGCGTCCCACCTCGCTACCGTTTGCCTCCAGCAGTTGCGCCGGCGAGCTCTGCCGCCGGACCACCGGATCTCCTTCCCCGCACCTCGTTCTCCCCTTCCTCTCTCTGCCTTATTTTTCTTCCCTACTCTCAAACTCTCTGCCTGTCTTGTTCTGGACAAGGAATCAAAGGAGGCGCAATGGCCTGAGCTCGGCCTTGAGGTTCCGTCGCCGTCCGGGGGAACGCCGGATCCAGCCGCCCCTGGCATCTGCCTCCCTCGCCTCGGATCCGGCCATTCCCGTGTCAAGTTCACCGCCGCCACTCCCCTGCATCTCGCCTCCGCCTCCCCTGTTTCTGCGAGCGCTCGTGGACGAGGGCCAAACCCCTGCCTCCTCGCCTCCACGACTCGAACTGGCCCGAACCGGCCATCTCCGACGCCTCCTCGCCGGATCCCACACGTCAAGTCTGCCGGCCACTGCTGTCTTCCCGGTGATCCTCGTGCATACTCCTGCCTGGATGCTTCGACCTGCTGTTGTTCCCTTTCTTCAGAAATAGGCAGAACAGCTCGCCCGCCCCGCTTGATCGGTTGACGGCACCTCCACGCGCCTGGGCCGCCTCCTCTTCCTTCGTTGATCGAGGCCCAGTCCCCACATCGCCGATCTGGGCCGAGGCCAGTGGTGAGCAGCACTCGAGCCCCCCTGCACTATTGGGCTGCCTAGTTTCGGCCCGTGACTTTTTTCCTACTGCGATTTTGTGTTTTTCCGGTGTTTTACAGATTTGCAGAAAAACCCTTGGACTTCATGCATATAATAACTTAATAACCGTGCATCGGATTAAAACAATTTATATATGAAACTTGCTTAGAATTTTGTCTAGTTTCATAATATGTCATTTTCATCCATGTTTAAAATGGTTAAAATGTTGTTTGTTTAAATTTGCTCCTATGTCATGCTAAAATGCTTTAATTCATAACTAAATAACCGTAGCTCCAAACCTAACAAACTTTATATGTAAATGGGGTAGAAAAATGCATAGTTTAACTTGGTGGCATCACTTTGCATGTTTAACAACTCTAAAATATGGTTTAGGGTAGAACAGTACCAAATCCTTAAATTGCACATGGGGATTTACCGGATTTGTTGTTTGCTATATCCGGCCCCATTTAAATTGTTTAAATAGATAATTCGTTTATGCTTCATCTCTTGCCATGTTTAACAACATTTAATATTGTTGAGTACCTAAACGAGAGTGAACTAAATAATTATTGTGGTGTTTCGTCAATATGCAACCCGTCGCATATTGAGCTCCACTTAACTTGTAGTTTTGTTTGTGCCCTTTTCCATGCCATGCATATTTAAACCGGACATGCATCATACTCAGTTGAGCATCATGCCATGTTTATGTGGTGGTTGTTTACTATGTTGTTTGCTTCTTTCCGGTGTTGCTTCTTCGGGTTAGTTTCGATAACGTCGCGTTTGTGAGGATCCGTTCGACTACGTCCGTTTGTCTTCTTCATGGACTCGTTCTTCTTCCTTGCAGGATCTCAGGCAAGATGACCATACCCTTGAAATCACTTCTATCTTTGCTTGCTAGATGCTCGCTCTTTTGCTATGCCTATGCTACGATACCTACCACTTGCTTTTCATGCCTCCCATATTGCCATGTGAAGCCTCTAATCCACCTTGTCCCTAGCAAACCGTTGTTTGGCTATGTTACCGCTTTGCTCAGCCCCTCTTATAGCGTTGTTAGTTGCAGGTGAAGATTGGAGTTTGTTCCTTGTTGAAACATGGATTTTTGTTGGGATATCACAATATCTCTTATTTTATTTAATGCATCTATATACTTGGTAAAGGGTGGAAGGCTCGGCCTTATGCCTGGTGTTTTGTTCCACTCTTGCCGCCCAAGTTTCCGTCATACCGGTGTTATGTTCCTTGATTTTGCGTTCCTTACACGGTTGGGTTATAATGGGAACCCCATGACAGTTCGCCTTGAATAAAACTCCTCCAGCAAGGCCCAAACATTGGTTTTACCATTTGCCACATAGCCTTTTCTTTCCCTTGGGTCGGCCGGCTCAAGGGTCATCTTTATTTAAACCCCCGGGCCAGTGCTCCTCTGAGTGTTGGTCCAACCTGTCAGCTGCCGGTGGCCACCAGGGGCAACTCTGGGCTGGCCTACCGGAACCTTGGACAATCCGGTGTGCCCTGAGAACGAGATATGTGCAGCTCCTATCGGGATTTGTCGGCACATTCGGGTGGCTTTGTTGGTCTTGTTTCACCATCGTCGAAATGTCTTGTAACCGGGATTCCGAGCATGATCGGATTGTCTTGGGAGAAGGAATATCCTTCGTTGACCGTGAGAGCTTGTGATGGGCTAAGTTGGGACACCCCTGCAGGGTTTTGAACTTTCAAAAGCCGTGCCCACGGTTATGGGCAGATGGGAATTTGTTAATGTCCGGTTGTAGAAAACCTGAAACTTAATTTAATTAAAATGCATCAACCGCGTGTGTAGCCGTGATGGTCTCTTCTCGGCGGGGTCCGGGAAGTGAACACGGTGTTGGAGTTATGCTTGACGTAGGTTGTTCTAGGATCACTTCTTGATCATAGTTTCTCGAACGTGCTTTGCCTTCTCTTCTCGCTCTCTTTTGCGTATGTTAGCCACCTTATATGCTAGTCGCTTGCTGCAGCTCCACCTCATACCTTTTCCCTACCTATAAGCTTAAATAGTCTTGATCGCGAGGGTGTGAGATTGCTGAGTCCCCGTGACTCATAGATTCCTTCCAAAACCAATTTGCAGGTGCCGATGATACCATGCAGATGACGCAACCGAGCTCAAGGAGGAGCTCGATGAAGACCTTGTTCGTAGTGTTGTTTCGTTGATCAGTAGTGGAGCCCAGTTGGGACGATCGGGGATCTGTGTAGCATTTGGGGTAGTCTTCTTTTATTTTGGGTTCTGTAGTCGGACCTTGTGTGTATCTGGATGATGTAATGTTATACTCATGTATTGTGTGAAGTGGCGACTGTAAGCCAACTATGTATCTCTTTCCCTTATGTATTACATGGGTTGTGTGAAGATTACCTCACTTGCGACATTGCTTACAATGCAGTTATGCCTCTAAGTCGTGCTTCGACATGTGGGAGATATAGCCGCATCGTGGGCGTGACAGTCAAATCCAGGCAAAATTCGGAGGAATTTGTGGATGGAAATTGGGGGATAATGGATGGAAAGCTAGATCTACCTGCAACACACGAAATCTGTGGATCAAATCCAACAAAACTTCATCACAAAAAAAATTTGGGGCTATTTTTGTGGGGAATTTTCGAATTAGGGACAAAACAACAAAAATTAGGCTAGAAACACAACGGGGAGGCTCTGAAATCGTGATCAACGTGGATCTAGATACCAAGATGATTTAGGGTAGGAACCATAATCGGCCGATCTTTCACGAAAGGAGCGGATCCCACGATGAACACGAAGAACATGAGGAGGGAAACAAGGGGGAAATCACAAGGGGAACACAAGAGAACACTGAAACCAACAAGTACGATCACACATGCGCTAGATCCATGAACACAAAGGAAGATACAAGATCCACGATCAACAACGAATGATACAAAAAGTAATCGCTCTTCTCTGTGAGGAGGTCTTGATGTTCTTCTCCGCAAGGAGGTCTTGAATCCAAAGGGATCTTCTCCGAAGAGGGGCCACGGTCTCTCTCATGGAGTAGATCCGATGTGGATGAGCAATGCTCTATCTCTAAATATGAGCTAAACCAATGCTAACCCTAGAAAGTAGGACGAGGTAGAGTATATATAGTCTAGGGGGGTAGAAGGGGTACATGGGCCTCGGCTCTTCACTGTGCGCAGACAGGGGAGGCCGGACGTCCGGGCTGTCACGCGGGGCCGGACGTCCGGATGTCCGGGCTGGAGGGGCTGGCCTTGTTGCTCTCTAGAATGGCGAGGTCTGGATTTCTGGGCTGGAGGACGGATGTTCGGGAGCTCGGGACGCGCCGGATGTCCGGGTTGGACGCCAGATGTCCGGGCCCTGTAGACTTGGCCGCTGGCTCCTTGCTGTTGGTGACACCTCCAGGGGACGGATGTTCGGGGCCTGGGAGGTTTTTTTAACTCCTTCCGTTGGTTCTCTTCATCCGTGAACTTGGGGACTTGTCCGTCTGCACGTGCATCTTCGGGAGGGTCCTCTTGATACCTAATCATGCATAACAACTCAGACTTAGGTAGTAGCCATGTCTCATGCATAGAAAGTGGAAGTTCGGAGAGGAGAGAGTTCACCTTATCTTCGATAGCCTTCGCTCGGGCTCTTGTCAGTGGTCCAAGTGGTGTCGTAGGGGACATAGGTAGGTCCATGGGGATGACCTTGGGATGCTCCGCATCAACAATCTTGGGCAACCGCACGTTCATCTTGGAACGAATCCGGTGGTTGCACACATTGGATTGGAAGGCAGCTATCACAGCTGCGGATGGATATTTGGGATGTTTCTATGAACTTTGTTGAATCTCTGTAAATAATTATGGAGGGTTTCTCCTTCCTTCTACTGGAGAAGCTGCAAGTCGCTAGGTCGGTCGGGCTCTAATGGCCGCCAGTGAAGGCGCCAATGAATTTGTGGCATAGGTCAGCTCATGACGAAATGGAGTTCTCCGGCAGGTGCATCAGCCAAGACCTCACATTGGGCTTGAGGGCCAAAGGGAAGTAGTTGGCAAACACCTCCTCATCTCTTCCCCCGGCAGCCTGAACAGCGATGGTGTAGATGCTCAGGAACTTTGCCGGGTTCAGCCTCCCATCGTACTTCTGAGGTATCTCTGGCTTGAACGTGCGAACGGACGGCCAATGGACTTGCCGCAACTCACGAGTGAAGGCAGATCAGCCAACCTCAAAAGGTAGGCACCTGCCAACACCGAGAGCACACTCATCGGCGTCGGGGCCGTCGCACCCGTCGGTCCAGCGGAGATCGTCGTGGCGTTGCTCAGCAACGATGCGCGTGCCTCCTCTCTGCCTATCCTCTGGGGTCATTGTTGTCCTGGACGTGCCCGAGGTTCAGAAGAGGCCATCGAGACATCGTCGGGGTCTTGATTCTTTTGCACTCGCACTGGCTGCCGTGGCAGGGACAATACCGTGGGGATGGCCCCTTCCATACGGTCAGCAGCATGAGTCATTGTTGTCGCTTGGGGAGGTCACGGCGGGCCAGCTCGCCCTGAGCCCCCAGCTTCGGCGAAACCGAGCAGACTTTGGATGGTAGCACGCCATTCGTCCATCTGCTCGGCCGTCGGCAGAAACCGCAGCAGCAATTGAGCCCGCGCCATGGCCCCCGAAGCTGTACTTGGCATGGATGATGATGATGTCGATCGCACCGTCGCTCAGCTCCTGACGGTGCTGATGTCTACTACGCAACTTTATTCTTGTAGACATGTGTTGGGCCTCCAAGCACAGAGTTTTGTAGGACAGTAGCAATTTTCCCTCATGTGGGTGACCTAAGGTTTATTAATCCATGAGAGGTGTAGGATGGAGATGGTCTCTCTCAAAGGACCCTACAACCAAATACAAGAAATCTCTTGTGTCCCCAACACACCCAATATAATGGCAAACTGTATAGGTGCACTAGTTCGGCAAACAGATGGTGATAAATGTGTAATATGGATGGTAGAAATATTTTTTTATAATCTGAATAAACAAAAACAGCAAGGTAGCAAATAGTAAACGGGCACAAAAACGGTATTGCAATGCTTAAAAATGAGGCCTAGGGTCCGTACTTTCGCTAGTGCAATCTCTCAACAGTGCAAACATAGTTGGATCATATGATTATCCCTCAAAGTGCAATAAAGAATCACTCCCGAGTTCCTATTAGCGGAGAACAAAAGATAGGAATTGTTTGTAGGGTATGAAACCACCTCAAAGCTATTCTTTCCGTTCGATCTATTCAAGAGTTCGTAATAAAATAACACAAAGCTATTTTTTCCATTTGATCTATCCTAGAGATTGTACTAAAATAACACCAAAGCAAATTCGTATTCATAATACTCAATCCACACAAAGAACTACAAGGCGACCCCAAAATTTCTATCGGAGAAAATATAATAAAAACGTGCATCAACCCCTATGCATAGATTACCCCAATATCACCGCGGGAATCCGCTAGTTGAGTGCCATAACATATATCAAGTGAATCAATAAGATACCCCGATGTCACCTCAAGTATTCATACCGCAAGACATACATCATGTGTTCTCAAATCTGAACATTCAATCCGACATGACAAAACTTCAAAGGGTAAAGATTCAATTCATCGCAACAAGAGTATAGAGGGGAGAAACATCATATGATCCGACTATATTAACAAAGCCCATGATATAGATCACGAGAGAGAGAGAGATTAAACACATAGCTACTGGTACACACCCTCATCCCTGAGGGTGGACTAATCCCTCCTCATCATGGTAGCTGCCGGGATGATGAAGATGGCCACCGGAGATGATTCCCCCCCTCCGGCAGGGTTCCAGAACGGGTCTAGATTGGTTTTCGGTAACTATGGAGCCCTGCGGCGACGAAACTTCTGATCTAGGTTAACCCCGAAGGGTTTCAGAATATTTGGGAATTTATAGTGCAAAGAGGGGGTGCGGGAGGCCACTGAGGTGGGCACAACCCACCTGGGCACTGGGTCAATAGGTTAGTCCAAAAAAATGATATAAAGTTGCTATAAAATGATTGTACAACATCCAAGAATGATAATATAACGGAATGAATACTTCATAAATTATAGATATGTTGGAGACGTATCAGCATCCCCAAGCTTAATTCCTACTCATCCCCGAGTAGGAATGATAAAAGAATTAATTTATGAAGTGTGAATGCTAGCAAAGTGCACAAGTTTAATCAATGATAGTCTCAATCACTTTTCCTAGCATCATAACAACAATTCTTGCTTATGAAACTCCTCATGTTATCGTGGCAACCAATTCACATGTTAAGGTTTAAACAATGAATTCTCTTGAAACCCAACAACCTATGTTCTTAGTCACCAAGCAATTGTAATTTGACTTATTCAACAGAGTTTAAGTAAGAGCTCCACATACTCAACCATCATATAGTCTTCTATGGTTGCTAACACTCACCGCATACACATGAGAAAAATGTCTCAACCGGACACATAGAAAGATAGGGGCTTATTGTTTTCCCTCCCAATGTATCACCTCAAGGGTGATGTCAACAATAATAACTCATGCTACCCATATTCAACTGGACATGTGTGCCTAGATCTTTCCTCACCACATGATGCTTACCAAAAGAGAAAATAAAAAGGAATAGAGAGGAATACTTTGACTCTTTTCATAAAAGTAAATACTGAAAAGTAAAAGATAGGCCCTTCGCAGAGGGAAGCAGAGGTTGCCATTCCCTTATTTGTTTGTATGCTCAACCCCTTGGTGCAAAAGAATGTCACGTTATATTTCCCCTTATGATAGCAACCTTTATTATGCAGTCTGTCGCTTTTATTACTTTGGCATCACAAGTTCGTACAACACTCAATTTTCTCTTACGCTAAATGATCTCACACTTTTAGATTTTTATTGGCATATTGCACCGATGACAACTTACTTGAAGGATCTTTCTCAATCCTTAGGTCGGTATGGTGGACTCTTGAAAATAAGATTTGGGTTTAAGGGTTTTTGGATGCACAAGTAGTATCTCTACTTGGTGCAGAATTTTTGGCTAGCAAAGATGGGGGGCAAGCACCACATGTTGAAGGATCTATGACAATATAACTTGTATGTGAATATGAACAAACATAAATCATTACATTGTCTTCCTTGTCCGACGTCAACAATTTTGGCATACAATATTTTGATGGGGGCTCACAATCACAAAAGATTTCTAGGATAGTGTATTTTCATGTGAAAGTTCTCTTCCTTATACTAATTATTCGTGAATTGCTTGTATGACCAATATTGCGCAAGCCTCAAAAGATTTCACTTTATAAACCCAATGTGAAGCTACCACTAGGCATGATATAATTTCAACTTCATGACATTCAATTTATTCAACAATTTACTCATAGGATATAAGTGAAGCACAAGAGTAAATGACATACAAAAGAGCTTCGTTGACGGGATGTGAATGCTTCTTACTTAGCCTCCCTGGCAATTATTTGAGGACTCTATTTTATTTAAAAACTTTCAGATCTAAGTATTTTATTAAAAAACAAAGAAAAACAAAACAAACTAAAATGACAAACCAAGAATAGCACACATCATGTGAAGAAGCAAAAACTTAGGCTCAACCGATACTAAACGATAATTATTGATGAAGAAAGGTGGGATGCCTACCGGGGCATCCCCATGCTTAGATGCTTGAGACTTCTTGAAAATATTATCTTGGGGTGCCTTGGGCATCCCCAAACTTGTGCTTTTGTGTCTCCTTATTTCCTTTTATATCACGGTTTCCCTAAATCTCAAAAGCTTCATCCACACAAAACTCAACAAGAACTCGTGAGATAAGTTAGTATAAACCAATGCAAAAACTTTATCATTCTATACTTTAGAAAATCACTAAAGTTATTATTCAACATTGCATACTAAATTCCTCTGCATATTTAATACTCCTATCCTCAAATAGAATCATTAAACAAGCAAACATATGCAAACAATGCAAACATAACAGCAATCGGCCAAAACAGTATATTCTGTAAAGAATGCAAGAGTATCAATACTTCCCTAACTACAAAAGTTATGAAAATTTACCACACTGTATAAAATTTATCAGAGCTCATTTCTCAGGAAGTTTCAACATTTTATTTCATTCTGACTTTTCTAGGGAATTTTTTCAATAGCAGTAAACTTCCTGTTTTCAAACAGCAACATGTATACTTGCTAAATAAGCATGACAAAGGCTATCATTGCACTTTTATTGAAATAGAATATTCAAACCATTATTATAAATAATATAAAGCAAATCCTAACAAAATAAATTGACACTCCAAGTAAAACTCATATCACGTGACGAATGAAAACATAGCTCCAAGTGTGTTTACCGATAACGTTGGAGACGAAAGAGGGGATGCCTTCCGAGGCATCCCCAAGCTTAGTTGCTTGGATCTTCCTTAGATATTAACTTGGGGTTCCTTGGGCATCCCCAAGCTTAGGGTCTTGTCACCCCTTATTCTCCTCATATAGATGTGTCACCCAAAACTCGAAAACTTCAATCACAGAAAACTTAACGGAACAATGTGAGATAGGTTAGTATGATAAAGAGCAAACCATTCCACTTTTGGTACTGTCAAATACAAGATTCATAATTGTTTCCAAACAATGCATACTGTAGCATATCATTTCACAATTTATATTGAGCAATATAAGCCATAGAAACTAGAAAACAAGCAAACTATGCATTGAAAACAGAATCTGTCAAAAACAGAACAGTCTGTAGTAATCTGTACTCCAACCATACTTATACTACTTCAAAAATTATAAAAAATTAGGAAAACGTGAGAAATTTTTATATTAAACTTCTTCAAAAAGAATGAACTGCAAATCACTCGTCTGTTAAAAATAAGAATTATTTCCGTGCGTGCATAAGTTTCTGTTTTTCAGCAAGATCAAAGCAACTATGACCCAACAAGATCCTAAAGGCTTTACTTGGAACTTTACTAAAACAAAAGCAATAAAACATGATTACTACAATAGAATAATCATGTTAACACACAAAAACAGTTGGTTAAAGTGTTGGGTTGTCTCCCAACAAGTGCTTTTCTTTTATGCCTTTTAAGCTAGGCATGATGCAATGATGCTCGCATAAAAGATAAGAATTGAAACATAAAGAGAGCATCATGAAGCATATGACTAGCACATTTAGGTCTAACCCACTTCCTATGCATAGGTATTTTGTGATAAAACATCTTATGGGAGCAAGAATAAACTAGCATAGGATAGAAAAAACAAGTGCAACTTCAAAACAATCAACACATAGAGAAGAAACTTGATATTATTGAGATATGTAAGAGCATAAGTTCCTTCCTCATAATAATTTTCAGAAACATCATGAATGGATTCAAAAATATAACAATCACATACATCACTCTTTTCATGATTCTCAAGCATAGAAGATTTATTACTCTTTATGGCATACATATCATCATAATAATAATCATAGATAGCAACTTTATTGTCATAGTCAATTGAAACCTCTTCCAAAATAGTGGATGTATCACTAAATAAAGTCATGACCTCTCCAAATCCACTTTCATAAATATTTTAGTAAGATTCAACACCCTCCAAAATAGTGGTATCACTACTACCTAGAGTTGACACTCTTCCAAACCCACTTTCATCAATGTAATCATCATAAATAGGAGGCATGATATCATCATAATAAATTTTCTAATTGAAATTAGAAGGAATCAAAGGATCACATTCATTAAGAAAAGCATCCCCAAGCTTAGGACAAGCATTATTTCCAGCAAATAAATCTTCAAACATGTCATACTCATTAAACATCGCATCCCCAAGCTTGTGGTTTTGCATATCATCACAATCATTCTTATCAATAGCATGAATGGCACCAATAGTATAGCAAACATCATTATCATATTCTTCCAAGCAAGTGCTAAAAAGATTTTCAAGATCATAAGGTATATCGTTGTCTTCCCAATCATAATCATCACAACAAGCAATAGGCATAACAAAACCATCATCAATATCATCATCCTCCATCAACATATTTGATTCACTTTCATGAGGCACGATGGTGATGGGAGCAACATTATTTAGGAGAGATACCTTTTTACCTCTATTATTTATTCTTTTCCTCTTCTTCACCACACCATGTGTGGGTTTAATTAATTTCTTCAAGCTTCTTGTGGGAGAGATTGATTGGATAGGAAGCTCCTCCTCGTTACATGATTCATCATAATAAACACTAGGAGGGTATTGGGAAGTATTTTCCCTTTCATTATTACTCTCTTCATATTCTATTTGTTTTATTATCTTTAGATAGTTAGCAATATAAGTATTCTCAATTCAATTTACCGCACAAAACATATAAATTTCTTCTAGATCAAAATAAGGAAATCTCTCGAGATTAAATTTTGGAATACCCTTAGTTATACATTTCATTTCTTCATACCCCAAAATAAGACTAAGCTCTTTATGATGATCAAGGTTAATCAAGTTATCACAATTTTTGGACACTATTTGATCATGAAAGAATTTGCATTGGAGATTTAAATGACCACCTTCATTGCAAAGTTCACAAGGATGGCGGAAAAAATTAAATCTTTCAGCACAATCATCTAGCCTCTCTTGCAACTTTTTTGTTTCTAAATATTTATGCTTCTTACAAAATTTATCTTCCAATTTTGGTTGCAAAGGCACTCCTAATATACTCCGCAAAAAGGGACATGCTTATAAGAAACATTTTTGTCATGACTTGTGTAATCATTATTAGAATTTTGGATATTCAAAGAATTCACACTAACAACATTGCAATCATGCTCATCATTCAAATATTTTGTGCCAAACATTTATTGACTTCTTCTTCTAAAAATTGAGCACAATTTTCCGAACCATCATTTTCAAGAAAGATATTATAAAGATGATCAATACTATGATGCAACCTCAACTCCATTTTTTTGTACTTTTCTTTTATAAACAAAACTAGTGATAAAACAAGAAACTACAAGATTCAGTTACAAGATCTAAAGATATACCTTGAAGCACTCACCTCCCCGGCAATGACACCAGAAAAGAGCTTGATGTCTACTACGCAACTTTATTCTTGTAGACACATGTTGGGCCTCCAAGCGCAGAGTTTTATAGGACAGTAGCAATTTTCCCTCAAGTGGATGACCTAAGGTTTATTGATCCATGAGAGGTGTAGGATGAAGATGGTCTCTCTCAAATGACCCTGCAACCAAATACAAGAAATATCTTGTGTCCCCAACACACCCAATACAATGGAAAAATTGTATAGGTGCACTAGTTCGGCGAAGAGATGGTGATAAAAGTGTAATATGGATGGTAGAAATATATTTTTATAATCTACATAAATAAAAACAGCAAGGTAGAAAAAAGTAAACAGGCACAAAAATGATATTGCAATGCTTAAAAATGTGGCCTAGGGTCCGTACTTTCTCTAGTGCAATCTCTCAATAGTGCTAACATAGTTGGATCATATAATTATCCCTCAAAGTGCAATAAAGAATCACTCCCGAGTTCCTATTAGCGGAGAACAAAAGATAGGAATTGTTTGTCGGGTACGAAACCACCTCAAAGCTACTCTTTCCATTCGATCTATTCAAGAGTTCGTACTAAAATAACCCAAAGCTATTTTTCCATTTGATCTATCCAAGAGTTCGTAATAAAATAACACCAAAGAAAATTCATATTCATAATACTCAATCCACACAAAGAACTACAAGGCAACCTCATATTTTCTATCAGAGAAAAGATAATAAAAATGTGCATCAACCCCTATTCATAGATTACCCAATATCACTGCGGGAATCCGCAAGTTGAGTGCCATAACATATATCAAGTGAATCAATAAGATACCGCAATGTCACCTCAAGTATTCATACCGCAAGATAGACATCATGTGTTCTCAAATCTGAACATTCAATCCAACATGACAAAACTTCAAAGGGTAAAGATTTAATTCATCACAACAAGAGTATAGAGGGGAGTAACATCATATGATCTGACTATATTAACAAAGCCCATGATATAGACCACGAGAGAGAGATTAAACACATACCTACTAGTACAAACCCTCAGCCCCGAGGGTGGACTACTCCCTCCTCATCGTGGTGGCCGCCGAGATGATGAAGATGGCCACCGGAGATGATTCCCCCTCCTGCAGGGTGCTGTAACGGGTCTATATTGGTTTTCGGTGGCTACGGAGCCCTGCGGTGACTGAACTTCTGATCTAGGTTAACCCCGAAGGGTTTCAGAATATTTGTGAATTTATAGTGCAAAGATGGGGTGCGGAAGGCCACCGAGGTGGGCACAACCCACACGGGCACTGGGTCAATAGGTTAGTCCCAAAAATGATATAAAGTTGTTATAAAATGATAGAAAACATCCAAGAATGATAATATAACGACATGAATACTTCATAAATTATATATACGTTGGCGACGTACCAGGTGCCAGCGGCGACAGCACTGCGCCCCCGCTGCTGCGGGGTAACCACCTAGATGTGGTACCGCGAAGGCGCTCGAGGGCCAGCGGCTCCATCGGGCGTAGCGGCTTGGCCGACCCGTCCTGGAGGTGGTGCACGCATTGCGGCTGCACCCGTGGTGGGAGTGGCCGGAGGATGGCGATTTGCCCTGGTCCGCGCATCGTTGCTGCGGCTGTGCCCGTCAATGGGAGAGAGGGGCGCAGATGGAGTAGCCCCATTGCTCGTACCTTGGGGAGACTGGCCACCAAGGTGTTGCTGATGGTGCTCTCCTCTGATGCCTCCTACTGCCGCATCGGCCGCAGGGGAAGTGGTGACGGCGCCGCCTGCTCCGACCACATCCCCAGCAATGTCCGTGTCCTCGTGTGTCTCCACACCTCCCACCTTTAGAGGCCGCGGGCGGCGGAGCTTTCAAGGTGGATGGGTGAGCTGAAGGACCGGGTTTCTTCTTGGGCGCCATGGTCGATGGCGCCGCCAAAGATGAAGATGGTGATGAAGATGACGCACTACACACGCCTTCAAGTTCGTGCAAGTGATCCACCTACCCAGTGCGCCAAAGATGTCGCGGGAAACCACAGCCTCCTATGGGACCAGAAGGCCCCTTGCTGGTTCGGCAGGGGGACGTCGCGTTGCACAAAGATCAGACGAGCGTGGGAAGCACGTCAGAGATCACGTAGGCAATTTTACCCAGGTTCGGGACGCTGTGAGGCGTAAAATCCTACTCCTGCTTTGGTGGATTGATGGTGGAGGAGTGGTGGTGGAGTGTAGTACATTTGCCCGGCAGGGGTTGCCTCAGGGCGGAAGTGGCTACGCGCATATGGGGGTGTGAGTTATCCAACTTTCTAACCCTTTCTATGGTTGCCATGGGTCTCCTTTTATAGATCAAGGGGTTACCACAATGGAAAAGTAGTTATTATGCACTGACAAGATAGCAAACAGTGCTATCATACCTAACTTTGCGGGCTGACAGGGTGCATTAAATGCAACGCTCAACGTCACATCGTTGGTTGCTTGGCAAGGCTTGCCGGGCCATCTTGCCGGCTTCACGCCTGCTCGCTTAACACGTCATAGGATGGGTGTCATCTGTGGGTTTTTCCTGTAGGGAGAGGCTGCCATGTGGCGAATGGCTGCCACTTAGTCACTCTGCGGCATGACACTGCATTGATCAACGACGTGGGTCATGGTGGAGTGGTTGGTGAGGTGGTCTCATCTCCATGAGTCCCGGCAGGCCCTGCCAGGACGCCTTGGTTGTCTCCGTCCTGACAAAGGAGGCCTTCTCCCGATGGTGTCTTGCTTCTCTGGCTTAATTTCGGTCCTCCTGATCTGCATGTTGGTTCTTTGAATCACTTAGTCCCTTGGACTCTGACTTGGGTTGGTGCTTCAATCTTGTTCCCGTGCCTGTGCACAGTCTGGGCAACAAACCCAGCGTTTGTTGCACCGGCAGAGGTAGGAACTCGAGGGTGGTCATCATGGTGATATCGAGGATCAAACTGTCCATGGTCTCGACCAAGGTACCGGTCTTGGCGATAACCACGATCTTCACGTCGTAGAGGCGATCTTGGACTATGTGTCGACTGAACTGTGTCTGCCATGACAGACCTGCTGTGAATCTTGTTGTGCGACTGAGAAACAACTGAGTTATGTTCCCCGGCCGCCTTGAGCAGTGCTCGAATCTGCTGCAATCCTCTACCAGCTTCTGAACAGGACGGCTGAATTGAATCTGCTCTACATGCAGCTACTACAACATTTTGCATCAGGGTACGTTATACCTGACACTCTTCTAGAGGTTCAGTCAAAAAAATGGTTGCGGCCGTCGACTGGAACCTGGAATTTGCTAGCGAGCACGATTGTCGAGTGCTTGCAGAAGATTCTCTAGACACGTACGCTCAGCCAGGGTGGCTAAGCGCGCAGCCTCCAAAGCTCGAGCTTCAGAGGTCTCCCCAACAATGGGGGTCTGGAGGGCCTGGATGTTTCAGCAATGCGGCTCCTCCCTCTGCTCTGCAGTGAGGGCTTGGGGGTAATACTCGTCATGGTTGCGTGACGGGCCACCGCTGTCGCCGCCGCAACCGCCGCGACAGAATCCGGGCAGACTGCACTGGGAGTCGTCCATGAGGACTTCCGTCATGGGATTGTTGCTCTCGGACTCAGAAAGTGTATCCAGATGGCCAGTCGGCAGATCAAACAACCCATAAAGGGATTCATCGGGCTCAATCGTCGTGACTTGAGGGGTGGTCGACTGACGAGACACCGCATGCTTCACCCATCGTTGGAGCCATGAACGACCGGATCGCTTGCGGCGGCGGACAATGGGGAGCGAAGACGCCACGGGAGCCGACCGATAGTGAGTCGACGACTGCCACAGGAGGACGCCACAGGCACTCGAGTGGAAGTGCGCTGCCCCATAGATGGGGAGATCCTCGATGTTGAGGGGGCTTCTTGGAGCCAGGCGGAGTCGTCGGCGATGAAGATGAGCGCGCCGAGACAGATCTCGTGACCCAAGGCGAAACCACCATCGGAAACCATGTTGACGGAGATCAAAAATTGCAACCTCACCGGAAGTCGCTCAGACGCCTGCCCCAGGGTGGGTGCCAACTGTTGTGGGAACGAGTCTGACAGTGGAAGTAGGGGGTACGTAGGGGAGGGAAGTGTCCTAGCTACGGCGAGGTTGTGCGCACATGATTACAAGTTTAGGCCCCTCTCGGAGGAGGTAACAACCCTACGTCTCGCTGCCGCGGAGGCTTTGTCGATTGGAATGTGCAATAGTTATAGGGGGTGAGAACCCTCATGCCAGAGGGGAGGGGTGGCTTATATAGAGTGCGCCAGCCCCTTGCAGCCCTTAGTTACACAGGGGTTCAATGAGAGTTAAGTCCTGAACATTATTGGTAACGCCTGTATTAAATGGTCTTTATGATGACGGAGTGAATGCCTGACCGTTGCCATCCTATGGTGACTCTAGGCATTCTATACTCCGAGTGGATTCTTGTATGTTCGAGTGAACTTCCGTGGTCGAGTGGAATTGGGATATCTGATGTAGGGTAGAACCCTAATCGGCCGATCTTTCACGAAAGGAGCAGATCCCGGGATGAACACGAAGAACGCGGGGAGGGAAACGAGGGAAAACATGGGGGAAACATGAGAGAAACACCAAACCAACAAGAAATAGTCACACATGTGCTAGATCCTCGAGTACATAAGAGATCACACGATACACGGTCAACTAGGGACGATACAAAAGGTAGCGGGTCTTCTCTGTGAGGAGGTCTTGAATCCACGAGGGGATCTTCCCTTAGAGGGACCTTGAATCCAAAGGAATCTTCTCCGAAGAGGGGCCGCGGTCTCTCTCATGGAGTAAATCCAATGTGGATGAGCAATGCTCTATCTCTAATATGAGCTAAACCAATGCTGACCCTAGCTAGAAGGAATAGGAGGTCTATTTATAGACTTAGTACAAAAAGGGGACAAGGTGGAGGGTACTTGGGCCTCGGGCCCGAATCCTCGGCACAGACAGGTATCGGACGTCCGCTGGGGACCGGTCGTCCGGTGGCTCACGGGTGGCCGGACGTCCGATAGTCGCTGGTCATCCGATGATTCTGGCTCGGATGTGCTAGTTGCGGATTTCCGGAAGGGGCCGGTCATCCGGTCGTCGGAGGTCCGTTGGTGTCGGACTTCCACTCGTTTGGCTCGGATGCAGTGGCACCGGTCGTCCGGTCCGGGCCGGACGTCCGCTCGCTGTAGCTCGGCTGGGGCTTCAGACGCCGGACGTCCGGCCCCAACCGGTCATCCGGTGGCTGGGACTTCAGGCTCCGGACGTCCGGTCCCGACCGGTCGTCCGATGGCTAGGGCTTCTTCCACATTTCCTATTCTTCTCCATCTTCACGTCCATCTTCCTCTTCTTCTCCTTGCTCCTTAGCTTCTTCATGGCTAACTTCTTGATACCTGAGTATGCACAATGTCTCCATTTGAGGTAGTAGCCATGTCTCATGTGCATCGAAGTGAACTTGTGAGAGGAGAGATGTCACCTCGGTTTCGAGAGCTCTTGCACGCGCTCGTGTCATGGGTCCGCTAGGCACTTGGAGAGACGACATGGGGATGCCCTTGGGATGCTCCGTATCATCTCTCCTCCCTTGGGGAAGATCCGTCCTCGGATCAAATTCTTCATCACCATGGTAGGGCGAGAGGTCCTTGACATTGAAGATGTCTCTCACGTTGTAGTTGTCTCGCTGGAGGTCGATCTTGTAAGGGTTGTTGTTGTAGTGTGGAAGCACCTTGAAAGTTCCATCCGCGCGAGGAAGAAGTTTGGACTTGCGTTCGGTGGGGAAGTGGTCCTTGCAAAGGTGTAGCCACACAAGATCACCAATGTCGAATACCATGGGTTGCTTGTTGATGTTGAGCTTGGTCGCAAGTCGTTGTACTTGGCGCTCGATGGTGTGCCTTGTATCTTCATGCACCTTCTTGAGATGGTTCACACGTGCACTTGTGTCCATATTGATGCGCTCTTGTAGTGGTAGAGGAAGAATGTCCAATGGTGACAATTGGTTGAATCCGTAGACGACCTCGAAGGGGGACTTGCCGGTTGTTGAGTGTCTTGCTCTGTTGTAGGTGAACTCGGCGATAGTTAGGCCCTCCTCTCACTCCTTGATGTTCTTCTTGATGAGTACTCGAAGTAGAGAAGAGAGTGTGCGGTTGGTCACCTCCGGTTGGCCGTCGGTATGTGGATGATATGCCGTGGAGAAGAGTAGCTTGATTCCAAGCTTGGCGCATAGGGTCTTCCAAAAGTAGCTTAGGAACTTGACGTCGCGGTCCGAGACGATCGTCTTTGGAACTCCATGTAGACACAATATTTCCCTACAAAAGAGATTGGCAACATGTGACGCATCGTCTATCTTGTTGCAAGGAATGAAATGTGCCATCTTAGAGAATCGGTCCACAATGACAAATATCGAATCCTTTCCATTTCTAGTCCTAGGCAATCCAAGTACAAAATCCATTCTAATGTCTTCCCATGGTTGATACGGAATTGGGAGAGGCATCTAAAGGCCATGGGATTGAGCTTTAGACTTAGCTTTGCGATATGTAGAGCATCGGTTGACGTCGCGAAACATCTTGGGCCAAAAATAGTTCTTGGAGAGCGTAGAAAATGTCTTGTCGCGTCCAAAATGTCCCATTAAGCCTCCTCCATGAGATTCCTGCAAAAGCAACAAACGAAGAGAAGACTCGGGGATGCAAAGTTTTTTATCTCTCATAAGATATCCATCTTTGATGTAATAGCGTTCCCAAGATGTATGCGTCAAACATTTGGCATAAGGAATAGAAAAAGTAGGATCATGCTCATACAAGTCTTTTATATGCTCAAAGCCAATAAAATCCAATTCAAGTTGAGTGACAAGCATGCATATGCGGGACAGAGCGTCCGCCACAACATTTTCCTTACCTTTGACATACTTCATGACATAAGGAAAAGACTCAATGAATTCACTTCATTTAGCATGACCATTGTTCAACTTGGTTTGACCCTTAAGGTACTTGAGAGTTTCATGATCGGTATGAATGATGAATTAATGAGGGCGAAGATAGTGTTCCCATTCATATAAAACTCGCACTAAACCATAAATCTCTTTGTCATAGACGTGGTAATTGAATTGCACTCCGAAAAGTTTCTCACTAAAGTAAGCTATGGGGCCCTTCTCTTGCGTTAACACACCTCCTATGCCATTACCGCTAGCATCACAATGAATCTCAAAGGGTTTGTCAAAGTTGGGTAAGGCAAGCATGGGAGCATGAGTAAGCAAGTTCTTAAGAACATTGAAAGCGGTATCTTGGGATGGTCCCCAAACAAAAGGCACATTTTTCTTCCTCAAAGCATGCAAAGGCGAAGCAATGGTGCTAAAATCTTTCACAAAGCGACGATAGAAACCCGCAATGCCAAGAAAACTTCACACTTGTTGCAAGTTGGTTGGTTGGGGCCAAGTCTTAATAGCATTGATCTTGGACTCGTCTACATGAATACCCTTAGAAGAAACAACAAAACCTAAGAAAACAAGCTTATCAACGCCGAAAAGGCACTTTTCCATGTTAGCAAAGGTAACATGATCTTGAAGAGATTTGCTATAAACCAGGATATCATCGAAGTAGACCACAACAAACACACCAATGTAAGGGCGAAAGACATCATTCATAAGACGCATAAAAGTACCCGGTGCTTCCGATAGACCGATAGGCATGATTCATAGTAACCAACTTTAATGTCGGTCCGGGCCTCTTCATCCAACGATACCGCCGAACCAAAGTATGACATGCCGGTAAGCAGTATGACTTATATCGCCCACAACTCACTTGTGTTCTACTCGTGCACAACATCAACGCATAAAACCTAGGCTCTAATACCATTGTTGGGGAACGTAGTAATTTCAAAAAATTTCCTACGCACACGCAAGATCATGGTGATGCATAGCAACGAGAGGGGAGAGTGTTGTCCACATACCCTCGTAGACCGAAAGCGGAAGCGTTAGCACAACGCGGTTGATGTAGTCGTACGTCTTCACGGCCCGACCGATCAAGCACCGGAACTACGGCACCTCCGAGTTCTAGCACATGTTCAGCTCGATGACGATCCCTGAACTCCAATCCAGCAGAATGTCGGGGAAGAGTTCCGTCAGCACGACGGCGTGGTGAAGATCTTGATGTTCTACTGTCGCAGGGCTTCGTCTAAGCACCACTACAATATTATCGAGGACAATGGTGGAGGGGGGCACCGCACACGGCTAAGAGATCAATGATCAACTATTGTCTCTAGGGTGCCTCCCTGCCCCTGTATATAAAGGAGCAAGGGAGAGGAGGTGCGGCCAGGCAAGGGGCGCGCCAGGAGGAGTCCTACTCCTCCTGGGAGTAGGACTCCCCCCTTTCCATGTTGGACTAGGACTTGGGGGGGGGGAAGGAGAGAGAGGGAAAAGGAAAGGGGTGGCGCCGACCCCCCTCCTTGTCCAATTCGGACTGGGGGAGAAGGGGCGCACGGCTGCCCCTTGGCCTCCTCTCCACTTCCTCCACTAGGCCCATTAAGGCCCATTAGGTTACCGGGGGGTTCCGGTAACCTCCCGGTACTCCGGTAAAATGCCGATTTCACCCGGAACACTTCCGATGTCCAAACATAGGCTTCCAATATATCAATCTTCATGTCTCGACCATTTCGAGACTCCTCGTCATCTCCGTGATCATATCCGGGACTCCGAACAACCTTCGGTACATCAAAATATATAAACTCATAATGAAACTGTCATTGTAACGTTAAGCGCGCGGACCCTACGGGTTCGAGAACAATGTAGACATGACCGAGACATGTCTCTGGTCAATAACCAATAGCGGAACCTGGATGCTCATATTCGCTCCTACATTTTCTATGAAGATCTTTATCGGTCAGACCGCATAACAACATACGTTGTTCCCTTCGTCATCGGTATGTTACTTGCCCGAGATTCGATCGTCGGTATCTCAATACCAAGTTCAATCTCGTTACTGGCAAGTCTCTTTACTCGTTCCGTAATACATCATACTGCAACTAACTCATTAGTTGCAATGCTTGCAAGGCTTAAGTGATGTGCATTATCGAGAGGGCCCAGAGATACCTCTCCGACAGTCGGAGTGACAAATCTTAATCTCGAAATACGCTAACCCAACAAGTACCTTTGGAGACACCTATAGAGCACCTTTATAATCACCCATTTACGTTGTGACGTTTGGTAGCACACAAAGTGTTCCTCCAATAAACGGGAGTTTCATAATCTCATAGTCATAATAACATGTATAAGTTATGAAGAAAGCAATAGCAACAAACTAAACGATCAAGTGCTAAGCTAACGGAATGGGTCAAGTCAATCACATCATTCTCTAATGATGTGACCCCGTTAATCAAATGACAACTCATGTCTATGGCTAGGAAACTTAACCATCTTTGATTCAACGAGCTAGTTAAGTAGAGGCATACTAGTGACAAATTGTCTATCTATTCACACATGTAGTATGTTTCTGGTTAATACAATTCTAGCATGAATAATAAACATTTATCATGAAATAAGGAAATAAATAATAAATTTATTATTGCCTCTATGGCATATTTCCTTCAGTCTCCCACTTGCACTAGAGTCAATAATCTAGTTCACATCGCCATGTGATTTAATATCAATAGTTCACATCACCATGTGATTAACACCCATAGTTCACATCATCATGTGACCAACACCCAAAGGGTTTACTAGATTCAATAATCTAGTTCACATCGCTATGTGATTAACGCCCAAAGAGTACTAAGGTGTGATCATGTTTTGCTTGTGAGAGAAGTTTAGTCAACGGGTCTGCCACATTCAGATCCGTAAGTATTTTGCAAATTTCTATGTCAACAATGCTCTGCACTAAGCTACTCTAGCTAATTGCTCCCACTTTCAATATGTATCCAGATTGAGACTTTGAGTCATCTGGATCAGTGTCAAAACTTGCATCGACGTAACCCTTTATGACGAACCTTTTGTCACCTCCATAATCGAGAAACATATCCTTATTCCGCTAAGGATAATTTTGACCGCTGTCCAGTGATCCACTCCTAGATCACTATTGCCAAACTTATGGTCAGGTACACAATAGATCTGGTACACAGCATGGCATACTTTATAGAACCTATGGCCAAGGCATAGGGAATCACTTTCATTCTCTTTCTATCTTCTGCCGTGGTCGGGCTTTGAGTCTTACTCAGTTTCACACCTTGTAACATAGGAAAGAACTCTTTCTTTGACTGTTCCATTTTGAACTACTTCAAAATCTTGTCAAGGCATGTACTCATTGAAAAACTTATCAAGCATCTTGATCTATCTCTTGATGCTCAATATGTAAGCAGCTTCACCGATGTTTTTCTTTGAAAAAACTCCTTTCAAATACTCCTTTATGCTTTACAGAATAATTCTACATTATCTCCGATCAACAATATGTCATTCACATATACTTATCAGAAATGCTGTAGTGCTCCCACTCACTTTCTTGTAAATACAGGCTTCACCGCAAGTCTGTATAAAACTATATGCTTTGATCAACTTATCAAAGCGTATATTCTAACTCCGAGATGCTTGCACCAGTCCATAGATGGATCGCTAGAGCTTGCATATTTTGTTAGTACCTTTAGGATTGACAAAACCTTCTGGTTGCATCATATACAACTCTTCTTTAATAAATCCATTTAAGGAATGCAGTTTTGTTTATCCATTTGCCAGATTTCATAAAATGCGGCAATTGCTAACATGATTCGGACATACTGAAGCATAGATACGAGTGAGAAACTCTCATCGTAGTCAACACCTTGAACTTGTCGAAAACCATTTTGCGACAATTCTAGCTTTGTAGATAGTAACACTACTATCAGCGTCCGTCTTCCTCTTGAAGATCCATTTAATCTCATGGGCTCGCCGATCAATGGGCAAGTCAATCAAAGTCCATACTTTGTTCTCATACATGGATCTCATCTCAGATTTCATGGCCTCAAGCCATTTCGCGGAATCTGGGCTCATCATCGCTTCCTCATAGTTCATAGGCTTGTCATGGTCAAGTAACATGACCTCCAGAACAGGATTACCGTACCACTCTGGTGCGGATCTCACTCTGGTTTACCTACGAGGTTCGGTAGTAACTTGATTTGAAGTTACATGATCATCATCATTAGCTTCCTCACTAATTGGTGTAGTAGTCACAGGAACAGATTTCTATGATGAACTACTTTCTAATAAGGGAGCAGGTACAGTTACCTCATCAAGTTCTACTTTCCTCCCACTCACTTCTTTCGAGAGAAACTCCTTCTCTAGAAAGGATCCATTCTCAGCAATGAATATCTTGCCTTCGGATCTGTGATAGAAGGTGTACCCAACATATTCTTTTGGGTATCCTATGAAGATGCACTTCTCCGATTTGGGTTTGAGCTTATCAGGTTGAAACTTTTTCACATAAGCATTGCAACCTCAAACTTTAAGAAACGACAGCTTAGGTTTCTTGCCAAACCATAGTTCATATGGTGTCGTCTCAACGGATTTAGATGGTGCCCTATTTAATGTGAATGTAGCTGTCTCTAATGCATAACCCCAAAACAATAGTGGTAAATTGGTAAGAGACATCATAGATCACACCATATCTAATAAAGTAAGGTTACGATGTTCGGACACACCATTACACTGTGGTGTTCCAGGTGGCGTGAGTAGTGAAACTATTTCACATTGTTTTAACTGAAGGCCAAACTCGTAACTTAAATATTTTCCTTCTACGATCATATCGTAGAAACTTTTATTTTTGTTACGATGACTCTCCACTTCACTCTGAAATTCTTCGAACTTTTCAAATGTTTCAGACTTGTGTTTCATCAAGTAGATATACTCATATCTGCTCAAATCATCTGTGAAGATCAGAAAATAATGATACCTGCTGCGAGCCTCAATATTCATCGGACCACATACATCAGCATGTATGATTTCCAACAAATCTATTGCTTGTTCCATTGTTCCAGAGAACGGAGTCTTAGTCATCTTGCCCATGAGGCATGGTTCGCAAGCATCAACTGATTCATAATCAAGTGATTCCAAAAGCCCATCAGCATGGATTTTCTTCATGCGCTTTACACCAATATGACCTAAACGACAGTGCCACAAATAAGTTGCACTATCATTATTAACTTTGCATCTTTTGGTTTCAATATTATGAATATGTGTATCACTACGATCGAGATCCAAAGAACCATTTTCATTGGGTGTGTAACCATATAAGGTTTTATTCATGTAAACAGAACAACTTCTTACTTAAATGAATAACCGTATTGCAATAAACATGATCAAATCATATTCATGCTCAACGCAAACACCAAATAACACTTATTTAGGTTCAACACTAATCCCGAAAGTGTAGGGAGTGTGCGATGATGATTATATCAATCTTGGAACCACTTCCAACACACATCGTCACTTCGCCCCTAACTAGTCTCTCTTCATTCTACAACTCTCGTTTCGAGTTTCTACTCTGAGCAACTGAACCAGTATCAAATACCGAGAGGTTGCTACGAACACTAGTAAAATACACATCAATAATCTGTATATCAAATATACCTTTGTTCACTTTGCCATCCTTCTTATCCGCCAAATACTTGGGGCAGTTCCGCTTCTAGTGACCAGTCCCTTTGCAGTACAAACACTTAGTCTCAGGCTTAGGACCAGACTTGGGCTTCTTCACTTGAGCAGCAACTTTCTTGCCATTCTTCTTGAAGTTCCCTTTCTTTCCCTTTGCCCTTTTCTTGAAACTAGTGGTCTTGTTAATCATCAACACTTGATGCTCTTTCTTGATTTCTACCTTTCATCGATTTCATCATCATGAAAAGCTCGGGAATCGTTTTCATCATCCCTTGCATACTATAGTTCATCACGAAGTTCTACTAACTTGGTGATGGTGACTAGAGAACTCTGTCAATCACTATTTTATCTGGAATATTAACTCCCACTTGATTCAAGCGATTGTAGTACCCAGACAATCTGAACACATGCTCACTGCTTGAGCTATTCTCCTCCATATTTTAGCTATAGAACTTGTTGGAGACTTCATATCTCTCAACTCGGGTATTTGCTTGAAATATTAACTTCAACTCCTAGAACATCCATATGATCCATGACGTTCAAAACATCTTTGAAGTCCCGATTCTAAGCTGTTAAGCATGGTGCACTAAACTATCAAGTAGTCATCATATTGAGCTAGCCAAATGTTCATGACGTTTGCATCTGCTCCTGCAATAGGCCTGTCACCTAGCGGTGCATTAAGGACATAATTCTTCTGTGCAACAATGAGGATAAACCTAAGATCACGGATCCAATCCGCATCATTGCTACTAACATCTTTCAACTTAGTTTTCTCTAGGCACATATCAAAAATAAAACAGGGGAGCTAAACGCGAGCTATTGATCTACAACATAGATATGCTAATACTACCAGGACTAAGTTCATGATAAATTTAAGTTCAATTAATCATATTACTTAAGAACTCCCACTTAAAAAGACATCCCTCTAATCTTCTAAGTGATCACGTGATCCAAATCAACTAAACCATAACTGATCATCACGTGAAATGGAGTAGTTTTCAATGGTGAACATCACTATGTTGATCATATCTACTATATGATTCACACTCGACCTTTCAGTCTCAGTGTTCCGAGGCCATACCTGCATATGCTAGGCTCGTC
The DNA here is from genome assembly GCF_003073215.2 of Triticum urartu. Taxonomy (NCBI): domain Eukaryota; kingdom Viridiplantae; phylum Streptophyta; class Magnoliopsida; order Poales; family Poaceae; genus Triticum; species Triticum urartu. The sequence continues at coordinate 221,884,752 of NC_053022.1, forward strand.
AAGTTTAACCTGAGTATTCTGCGTGTGCAAAACTGGCTTGCACCCATTGTAGATGGATGTAGAGCTTATCACACCCGATCATCACGTGGTGTCTAGGCACGACGAACTTTGGCAACGGTGCATACTCAGGGAGAACACTTTTATCTTGAAATTTAGTGAGAGATCATCTTATAATGCTACCGTCAATCAAAGCAAGATAAGATGCATAAAAGATAAACATCACATGCAATCAATATAAGTGATATGATATGGCCATCATCATCTTGTGCTTATGATCTCCATCTCCGAAGCACCGTCATGATCACCATCGTCACCGGCGCGACACCTTGACCACCATCGTAGCATCGTTGTCGTCTCTCCAATCTTATGCTTCCACCACTATGGCTACCGCTTAGTGATAAAGTAAAGCATTACAGCGCAATTGCATTGCATACAATAAAGCGACAACCATATGGCTCCTGCCAGTTGCCGATAACTCGGTTACAAAACATGATCATCTCATACAATAAAATTTAGCATCATGTCTTGACCATATCACATCACAACATGACCTGCAAAAACAAGTTAGACGTCCTCTACTTTGTTGCTGCAAGTTTTACGTGGCTGCTACGGGCTTTAGCAAGAACCGTTCTTACTTACGCATCAAAACAACAACAATAGTTTGGCAAGTTGGTGCTGTTTTAACCTTCGCAAGGACCGGGCGTAGCCACACTTGGTTCAACTAAAGTTGGAGAAACTGACACCCGCCAGCCACCTGTGTGCAAAGCACGTTGGTAGAACTAGTCTCGCGTAAGCATACGCGTAATGTCGGTCCGGGCCACTTCATCCAAAAATACCGCCGAACCAAAGTATGACATGCTGGTAAGCAGTATGACTTATATCGCCCACAACTCACTTGTGTTCTACTCGTGCACAACATCAACGCATAAAGCCTAGGCTATGATACCACTATTGGGGAACGTAGTAATTTCAAAAAATTTCCTACGTACACGCAAGATCATGGTGATGCATAGCAATGAGAGGGGAGAGTGTTGTCCACGTACCCTCATAGACCGAAAGCGGAAGCGTTAGCACAACGCGGTTGATTAGTCGTACGTCTTCACGGCCCGACCGATCAAGCACCGAAACTACGGCACCTCCGAGTTCTAGCACATGTTCAGCTCGATGACGATCCCCGGACTCCGATCCAGCATAATGTCGGGGAAGAGTTCCGTCAGCACGATGGCGTGGTGACGATCTTGATGTTCTACTGTCGCAGGGCTTCGCCTAAGCACCACTACAATATTATCGAGGACTATGGTGGAGGGGGGCACCGCACATGGCTAAGAGATCAATGATCAACTGTTGACTCTGGGGTGCCCCCCTGCCCCTGTATATAAAGGAGCAAGGGGGAGGAGTTGCGGCCAGGCAATGGGCGCGCCAGGAGGAGTCCTACTCCTCCTTGGAGTAGGACTCCCCCCTTTCCATGTTGGACTAGGACTTGGGGGGGAAGGAGAGAGAGGGAAAAGGAAAGGGGGGGGGGCGCCGACCCCCCTCCTTGTCCAATTCGGACTAGGGGGAAGGGGCGCGCGGCTGCCCCTTGGCCTCCTCTCCACTTCCTCCACTAGGCCCATTAAGGCCCATTAGGTTACCGGGGGGTTCCGGTAACCTCCCGGTACTCCGGTAAAATGCCGATTTCACCTGGAACACTTCCGATGTCAAAACATAGGCTTCCGATATATCAATCATTATGTCTCGACCATTTCGAGACTCCACATCATGTCAGTGATCATATCCAGGACTCCGAACAACCTTCGGTACATCAAAATATATAAACTCATAATGAAACTGTCATCGTAACGTTAAGCATGCGGACCCTACGGGTTTGAGAACAATGTAGACATGACCAAGACATGTCTCTGGTCAATAACCAATAGTGGAACCTGGATGCTCATAATGGCTCCTACATTTTCTACGAAGATCTTTATCGGTCAGACCGCATAACAACATACGTTGTTCCCTTTGTCATCGGTATGTTACTTGCCCGAGATTCGATCGTCGGTATCTCAATACCTAGTTCAATCTCGTTACCGGCAAGTCTCTTTACTCGTTCCATAATACATCATCCCGCAACTAACTCATTAGTTGCAATGCTTGCAAGGCTTAAGTGATGTGCATTACCAAGAGGGCCCAGAGATACCTCTCCGACAGTCGGAGTGAAAAATCCTAATCTCGAAATACGCCAACCCAACAAGTACCTTCGGAGACACCTGTAGAGCACCTTTATAATCACCCAGTTACGTTGTGACGTTTGGTAGCACACAAAGTGTTCCTCCGGTAAACGGGAGTTGCATAATCTCATAGTCATAGGAACATGTATAAGTTATGAAGAAAGCAATAGCAACAAACTAAACGATCAAGTGCTAAGCTAACGGAATGGGTCAAGTCAATCACATCATTCTATAATGATGTGACCCCGTTAATCAAATGACAACTCATGTCTATGGCTAGGAAACTTAACCATCTTTGATTCAACGAGCTAGTCAAGTAGAGGCATACTAGTGACACTCTGTTTGTCTATGTATTCACACATGTATTATGTTTCTGGTTAATACAATTCTAGCATGAATAATAAACATTTATCATGAAATAAGGAAATAAATAATAACTTTATTATTGCCTCTATGGCGTATTTCCTTCAGATGCGGTAGGGAGCTTTGTTCGGAAGCGGTGCTCCGGGGATGAGGTCGATGCGATGCTTGATGCCTCGTAGTGGAGGTAGTCCCGGAGGTAGCTCGTCGCGGAAAACATCTTGAAATTCCTGCAAAAGAGAAGATAATACTAAAGGTAGAGCGTGAGAGGTGTTAGCTTGTGTTGCATTGTCCTTGCACAAAAGGACATAGTGTAGGACACTAGATGGGTTCTCACACACTCCTCTTATCTCACTCTTGGTGGCAAATAGGACTAAGTTCTTCTTGTCGCTCATCATGGAGGCGCTTGATTTGGGCTTGTGGCGCTCACTCACTTTTTGGTGGCTCGCTCTCTCACTATTTTCTCCATGATGGGTGGCTTCCTTTTCGGCCATCACTTGGCTTGGAGACATGGGACGAAGTATGTACTCCTTTCCTTTCATCTTGAAGATGTAGTGGTTCGTTCGGTCGTTGTGTATGACACCTCTATCAAATTGCCATGGGCATCCAAGAAGAAGGTGGCAAACGGTCATCAGAACGACATCACACTCCAAAGTGTCTTATTAGGCGCCAATTTTGAAGGAGACTTGTACTCGATGCTTGACTTGGATAGTGCCGGAGTCGCTAAGCCATTGAACTTTGTAGGGATGTGGGTTCTTTGTCTTGGGAAATTGGAGCTTGGAGCAAAGTTCTTCACTTGCGAGGTTATGACAACTCCCTCCATCGATGATGACCTTGGCGAATCTTCCATTTATGCCGGCCTTGGTATGAAAGATATGGCATCGTTGGTCTTTTTCTTGGTGATGTTAGAGAGTCAAGACCTTGGAGACAACAAGGGCGGGACTTGAATCTTCATTGCAAAAGACTTGTTCTTCTTCATCGTTCACTTGCCGGTGCGTGGCGACTTGCTCGAGGGCGTCCATTTCTCCTTCACTCATTGAGTCGTAGGTGTCGTCGTCGTCAAGGATCATGGTCCTCTTGTTGGTGCACTCATAGGACTTGTGGCCTCGGCCTCCACATGTGAAGCATTTGAAGGAACTTGTCTTGATGGTCTCATCGGTGGGGGTTGATGATGATGATGCTCTCGGCTTGAAGTTGCTTGCAGTAGGAGGATGACTTGGAGTTTATGAAGCTTTCTTGTGACTCGAGTTGTCGACGTTGCTTGTAGATGGCTTGGTAGACGGTGTTGGAGTCGTTGAAGCTTGGGTGTTGGAGAAGCCCTATGACTTTGATGAGAACTTGTCATACTTGTAATTGTCTTGCACTTGACGTCCCGCTTTGGTAGCTTGATGCACTAGCTCGGTGAGGTTTGAGTATGGTGGGAAGTCAGCGATCTTCTTGATAGGATAGTTGAGTCCATTCAGGAAACATGCCATAGTTTTCTCATCATCTTCCGTGACATTGGCTCTTATCATGGCAATCTCCATCTCCTTGTAGTACTGTTCAGCGCTCTTGGTTCCTTGCTTGAGTAGTTGGAGTTTCTTGAAGAGGTCGCGATTGTAGTAGGTAGGCACGAAGCGTGCTCTCATGACATCCTTCAGTTGCGCCCAAGTAGTGATGGGTGGTTCTCCTCTTGCCTCGCGGCGCTCGATAAATTGTTCCCACCAAATGAGGACATAGTCTTGGAACTCAAGGGATGCCATCGCGATCTTCTTCTCTTCGTCATAGTTGTGCAAGCGGAAGATTTTGTCGACCTTCAATGCCCATGAAAGATACTCTTCGGGATCGTTGCTTCCATTGAACTTGGGCATGGTGAATTTTAGCTTGCCGTCTCGTTGCTCTTCATTGTGTTGGGGTCGGGGATGATGACGTCCATGTTGTTGATGATTGTCAAGCTCGTGTTGCTCTTGGCGAGGAGGGTTGTCGATCTCAAGTTGCTCTTGTCGTGGATGATTTCCATTGTCTTCATGCTCTTGGTGAACTAGATGTTCTTGGAGAACTTGTGGAGGAGCTTGTCGAGCTCGAGGAGGAACTTGACGATGCACGCAAGCTTGAAATCTTCGTTCGTGAGCTTCTTCGCGAAGTGCTTCTTCATGCTCACGAGCTTGTCGGCCTCGGTTGGCTACGGCTCGACTTGAATCTTGGAGGGCTTGTTGCACCTCAGGTGCTTGAGCATCTCGCAATCGTTGCGCTTGACGTTGTGCCTCAACATCTTGTGCTTCTTGGTGTAGATGCGCTCGCTCTTCCTCTTCATGTCTGCTTGGGTTTGCTATTGATGGTGCTCTTGCGAGTTGGTGTCTCGTAGAGGATTGAGGCTTGCTTGACTCGTTGCGCGCGGCACAGCGAAGAGTGTTCGATGTCAGTGTACTTGAGCCGGAGAGGGTGAAATCGGATTGTCGACTTGAGCGGCTCCTTCTTGAATAGTACGAAGTGGAAGAAGAGCGGTTGAGCAACAAAGCACGAATCTCATCCATTCTTGCATCCTTCTCTTGCTTGCGGTCGTCGAGCTTGTGGTCGAAGTAGTCCCTTGTACGTTGCTCGGAGAGTCGCAAGTCGGCGGCGAGGTTGTCGATGCGTTCACTCATTGCTTGTTGCTCTTGATGCAAAGCACGTTGTGCACCAAAGAGGTGGCTCTTGGTGACGTAAGAATTCATGTCGTCGTCGTGCTCAATGAAGAGCGGGTTGGTAGAAGTACTTGGCCTATCCATCATTCCAAGGGAAAAATGTGAGTGGTAGAAAGAGAAGAACGAATACCAAATGTACCTTGACCGAAGTTGAAGGTGGATCAATGATCACTCCAATGTGGACAAGGAAATAGCACAATTGGTACCAATTCTTCTCGGTTTCTCACACCTACACAAGTAAAAGCTTATGATGTAGCTTGGTTAGGATGGTGGCACAAAATTTAATGCAATTGTAAGTGAGCTTCAATAATTTTGGAAAAGATTCGTAAGTTCGCAATGCAACAAGTAGACCAAGCAATGTAAGGTACACTAAAACACACACACAAAAAGATAAGTGGGGTCGTGCAACCAAGGATGAGCCAAAATGTGGAATCCACAAAAATGCTCTTGTTGCACAACACTAGAGAGACGCTAGCATGATTGCACAATAGGCGGATACAAGACTTGTGCACAACCTACTAAGAAAAAATGCAACGACTTCTATCCCAAGTATGCTCTATGCAAGGTGTTTCTATGATATGATCCAAGATGATCTAGTATGACAATCTTAATGTTGTATGATGCTATGGTGCTTGCTTAAAAGCTCTTTGCGTATCTTTCCCTTTTGCTTAAAAGCTTGTTTGTCTCTTTGTTGTTTGATCTCTTTTCTCATGCAATGCCTCACGAACCAAGATAGCAATTGTGTATGCGATGATAACCTTGTGACACAAGCGAATGATACCAAGATATGCACCAATGATGTATGTATGCTATGGGAAGTATGATCACTAATGTGTACAAGTCTCATTGCCGGCAATACTCAAAAGCTAGTCTTGACGGGTAAGCGACGCAAAGGAGTAAGGCTATGATGGCTATCAAAGTAATGGCAAGAATGATATGTCCGATACCAAGACGAGGTTACCGCTTTGTTGGTCCTTGTAAGAAAGAAATGGTTGATGGTGTAAAAATTGTGGCACGAATACCAAGATGTAGTCGAGGTGGTCGTTGTTGATGACGCATCCATGGTGAAGATGAGTGGCGGTGATGTTGATGTCGAACCGTGCCTAAATAGCCGAAACACAAAAGGACACGGAACCGCAACTCAAATTCTCAAAGCTCAAAGTGACAAAACGTGTCGGAGTGCAAAACGGGTAAGCAATGGTGGTGGTATGTGGAAGTGGTGATGGTGTATAGGTGGTGGGAGTGCGTATGCGGAAATGTGGGGTGGTGGTGGTGACTAAACCGGAAAAAATCAGTTTCGTCAGGGATCGTTGGACGTCCGGGCTGGGCCGGTCATCCGGTCGTCGGACGTCCAGTGCCTAGGCACTTCTCGGGTATGGGATGAACTGCACGTGGGCGGGGTGGATGAGGTGAAATAGGTCAAATTCAGGCGATTTCATGGATGCAAAGGGTGGGGAAAGGGAAAAAAGCTAGATCCACTGAAGACAAAGAAAATCCACGAATCAAATCCAACAAAATTTCAACACACCAACAAATAACAAAAAAAATTGGGGTCTATTTTTGTGGGGAATATTCAAATTAGGGACAAAATCAACAAAAACTAGGCTAGCAACACAACGGAGAGGCTCCAAAATCATGATCAACGTGGCTCTAGATACCAAGATGGTGTAGGGTAGAATCCTAGTCGGCCGATCTTTCACGAAAGGAGCGGATCCCGCGATGAACACTAAGAACGCGAGGATGGAAACGAGGGAAAACACGGGGGAAACACGAGAGAAACACTAAACCAACAAGAAATAGTCACACGTGTGCTAGATCCACGAGTACATAAGAGATCACACGGTACATGGTCAACTAGGGACGATACAAAAAGGTAGCCGGTTTTCTCCGTGAGGAGGTATTGAATCCACGAGGGGATCTTCCCTTAGAGGGGTCTTGAATCCAAAGGGATCTTCTCCGAAGAGGGGCTACAATCTCTCTCATGGAGTATATCCGATGTGGATGAGCAATGCTCTATCTCTAATATGAGCTAAACCAATGCTGACCCTAGCTAGAAGGAATAGGCGGTCTATTTATAGTATTAGTGCAAAAAGGGGACGAGGTGGAGGGTAAATGGGCCTCGGGCCCGAACCCTGTGCTCAAACAGTGATGCGGAGCATCCCAAGGTCATCCCCATGGACCCAACTACATCTCCTACGACACCACTTGGACCCATGACACGAGCATGTGCAAGAGCTCATGAAACCGAGGTGACACCTCTCCTCTCACATTTCCACTTCGATGCACATGAGACATACTACCTCATATGGACACATTGTGTATACTCGGGTATCATGGAGAAGCTAAGGAGAAAGGAGAAGAAGAAGAGGAAGATGGACATGAAGACGGAGAAGGAGGAGAGATGCAGGAAAAGTCCCAGCCCCCGGATGACAGGCCGGGACCGGACATCCGACGCCTGAAGCCCCAGCCGAGCCCTAGCGAGCGGATGTCCGACGCCTCCGGACGTCCGGCGACCGGACGTCCGACGCCTCCCGACGTCCTGCACCCGAGCCAAATGAGCGGACGTTCGACGCCTCCGGACGTCCGGCGACCGGACGACCGGCCCAGCCCGGAAATCCGTCACTTCAGCGCCCGAGCCAAAATGAGCGGACGACCGGCACTTACGGGACATCCGGCCGCCCATGAACCACCGGACGTCCGGCCACTAGTGGATGTCCGGTACGTGCTGTGCATAGGATTCGGGCCCGAGACCCATGTACCCCCACTTCGCCCCCTTTTGCACTAAGACTATATATACCCCTCCACCTCCTCCAAGTAAGGGTTAGCAAAGGGTTAGCTCATATTTCGTGTGAGAACTTTGCTCATCCACTTGGTTATCTTCTCCTCGGAGATTGCGCTTCCTACGGAGAATATCCCCCAAGCGGATTCAATACCCGTTTACGGGAAGAAGCTCAAGACCTCCTTTCGGAGAAGACTGGCTACCTTTGTATCGTCCCTAGTTAATCGTGGATCTTGTATCTGCCTTTCTGTTCATGGATCTAGCGCATGTGTGATCATACTTGTTGGTTTGAGTGCTCTCTTGTGTTTTCCATGTGTTTTCCGCCGTTTCCCTCCTCGCGTTCTTTGTGTTCATCGCGGGATCCGCTCCTTTCGTGAAAGATTGACCGGTTAGGGTTCCTACCCTACATCACCTTGTTATCAAGAACCTCGTTGATCACGATTTTAGAGCCTTCCCATTGTGTTGCTAGCCTAGTTTTTATCCCTAATTCGAAAATTCCCCACAAAAATAGCCCAATTTTTTTTTGTGATTTGTTGGTGTGTTGAAATTTTGTTGGATTTGATCCGTGGATTTGCTTTGTTTTGAGTGGATCTAGCTTTTCCTCCCTTTCCCCACCTTTTCCATCATCAAATCCGCCCGGACTCGACGAATTTCGAACTCTCCATCACGAACACTGCCAGTTCATCCCATGCCCGATATTCACCCAGGCACCGGACGTCCGACCGCCAATGGACGTCCGACGACCAGACGACCGGCCCAGACCAGACGTCCGACCAACACTAAAGAAACTGAATTTTTTTCAGTTTTGTCACCACCACCGCCCCACATTTATGTCTACGCACTCCTACCACCTACACACCATCACAACTTCCGCATTCCACCACCATTGCTTACCTGTTTTGCACTCCGACACATGTTGCCACTTCGAGCTTTGAGAATTTGAGTTGCGGTTCTGTATCCTTTTGTGTTTCGGCTATCTAGGTACGGTTCAACATCAACATCACTGCCCTTGATCTTCGCCACGGACGTGTCATCAACAACGACCACCTCGGCTACATCTTGGTATCCGTTCCACCATTTTGACTCCATACCGTCCACAAGAAATGGTAACCTCACCTTGATATTGGACATATCACTCTTGCCATTACATTGATAGCCATCATAGCCTTACTCCTTTGTGTTGCTTACCCATCGACACTAGCCATTGAATATTGCCAGCAACGAGACTTGTGCACATTAGTGATCATACTTCCCATAGCATACATACATCATTGTTCCATATCTTGGTATCATCTATTGTGTCCCAAGGTTGTCATTGCATACACAATTGCTCTCTTGGTTCGTCAAGCATTGCATGAGAAAAGAGCTCAAACATCAAAGAGCCAACCAAGCTTTTAAGAAAAAGGGAAAGATAAGCAAAGATCTTTTAAGCAAGAACCATAGCATCATACAACATTAAGATTGTCATATTAGATCATCTTGGATCATATCATAGAAACACCTTGCATAGATCATACTTGGCATAGAAGTCGTTGCATTTTTGCTTAGTAGGTTGTGCACAAGTCTTTGTATCCGCCTATTGTGCAATCATGCTAGCGTCTCTCTAGTGTTGTGCAACAAGAGCATTTTTGTGGATTCCACATTTTGGCTCAACCTTGGTTGCCCAACCCCACCTATCTCTTTGCATGTGTGTTTCCGTGTACATTACATTGCTTGGTCTACTTGTTGCATTGCAATCTTGCGAATCTTTTCCAACATTATTGAAGCTCACTTACAATTGCATCAAATTTTGTGCCACCATCCTAACGAAGCTCCACCATAAGCTTTTACTTGTGTAGGTGTGAGAAACCGACAAGAATTGGTACCAATTGTGCTATTTCCTTGTCCACATTGGAGTGATCATTAATCCACTTTCAACTTCGGTCAAGCTACATTTGGTATTTGTTCTTCTATTTCTACCACTCACATTTTTTATCTTGGAATGATGGATAGGCAAAGTACTTCTACCGATCCACTCATCATTGAGCACGACAACGACATAAACTACTACATCACCAAGAGCCACCTTTTTGGTGCACAACATGCGTTGCATCAAGAGCAACAAGCAATGAGTGAACGCATCGACAACCTCGCCACCGACTTGCGACTTTCCGAGCAACGTACAAGGGACTACTTTGACCACAAGCTCGACGATCACAAGCTAGAGAACGGCGCAAGAATGGAAGAGATTCACGCTTTGTTGCTCAACCGCTCTTCTTCCACTTCATCTTCATCAAGAAGGAGCCGCTCAAGTCGACACTCCGACTTCACCCTTTCCGGCTCAAGTACACTCACAACGAACACTCTTCGCCGTGCCGCTCGCAATGATAGGCAAGCAAGCCTCAATCCTCTACGAGACACCGACTCTTAAGAGCGCCGACAATGTCAAACCCAAGAGGCTTTTGCGCTAGCACGAGAACGGCAACGACAACACCAACATGAAGAGGAAGAGCGCGCGTGTCTACACCTAGATGCACAAGACACCGAGGCACAACGCCAAGAACAACAACTCCGTGAAGCTCAAGCACTTGAGGCGCAACGTGCCCTGCAAGATTCAAGTCGAGCAGTAGCCAACCGAGGCCGACAAGCTCATGAACATGTAGAAGCACTTCGCGAAGAAGCTCACGAATGAAGATTTCAAGCTCGCGTGAATCGTCAAGTTCCTCAAGTTCCTCCTCGAGCTTGAGAAGCCCCTCCACAAGTCGCCAAGAACATCAAATTCATCAAGAGCATGAAGACAATGGAAATCCACCATGACAAGAGCAACATGAGGTTTACAACCCTCCTCACCAAGAGCAACACGAGCTTGACAATCATCAACAACATGGGCATCATCATCCTTGACCGCAGCACAATGAAGAGAAACGCTACAGAAAACTCAAGTTCACCATGCCAAAGTTCAATGGAAGCAAAGATCCCGAAGAGTACCTATCATGGGCATTGAAAGTCGACAAAATCTTCCATTTGCACAACTATGAAGAAGAGAAGAAGATCGCGATGGCATCCCTTGAGTTCCAAGACTATGTCCTCATTTGGTGGGAACAAGTTATCGAGCGCCGAGAGGCAAGAGGTTATCCACCCATCAATACTTGGGCACAAATGAAGGATGTCATGAGAGCACGCTTCGTGCCTACCTACTACAATCGTGACCTCTTCAAGAAACTCCAACTACCCAAGCAAGGAACCAAGAGCATTGAAGAGTAATACAAGGAGATGGAGATTGCTATGATAAGAGCCAATGTAACGGAAGATGATGAGCAAACTATGGCACATTTCTTGAATGGACTCAACCATCCTATCAAGAAGATCGCCGACTTCCAACCATACTCGAACCTCATCGAGCTAGTGCATCAAGCTACCAAAGTGGAACGTCAAGTGCAAGACGATTACAAGTATACCAAGTTCTCAACCAAGTCATACGGCTTCTCCAACACCCAAGATTAAATGACTCCAACACCGTATACCAAACCTTCTACAAGCAACGTCGACAACTCAAGTTCTAAGAAAGCTTCGTCAACACCAATTCACCCCCCTACTACAAGAAACTTCAAGCCGAGAGCTTCATCATCATCCACTCCAATCGATGAGACCATCGAGACGAGTTCTTTCAAATGCTTCACATGCGGAGGCCGAGGCCACAAGTCCCATGAGGAACCAACAAGCGGACCATGATCCTCAACAACGACGACACCTACGACTCGATGAGTGTAGGAGAAATGGACGCTCTTGAGAAAGTCTCCATGCACAGTCAAGTGAATGATGAAGAGGAACAAGTCTTTTGAGATGAAGATTCAAGTCCCGCTCTTGTTGTCTCCAAGATCTTGACTCTCCAACATCGCCAAGAAGAAGACCAACGATGTCACATCTTTCATACCAAGGCCGGCATCAATGGACGATCCGTCAAGGTCATCATCGATGGAGGGAGTTGTCATAACCTCACAAGTGAAGAACTTTGCTCCAAGCTCCAATTGCCTAAGACGAAGGACACACATCCTTACAAAGTTCAATGTCTTAGCAACTCCGGCACAATCCAAGTTCACCATCGAGTACAAGTCTCCTTCAAAATTGGCGCCTATGAAGACACTTTGGAGTGCGACGTCGTTCCAATGACCGTTTGCCACTTTCTCCTTGGACGCCCCTGGCAATTTGATAGAGGTGTTATTCACAATGGCCAAACGAACCACTACATCTTCAAGATGAAGGGAAAATGAGTACGTACTTTGTACCATGTCTCCAAGCCAAGTGATCACCGACAAGCAAGCCACCCATCGTAAAGAGAATAGTGAGCACCACAAGCCCAAATCGAGCGCCTCCACGATGAGCGAAAAGAAGAACTTAGTCCTATTTGCCACCAAAAGTGAGATAAGAGGAGTGTGTGAGAACCCATCTAGTGTCCTACACTATGTCCTTTTGTGCAAGGACAATGAACCACAAGCTAACACCTCTCACACTCTTCCTCTAGTGTTGTCTTCTCTTTTGCAGGAATTTCACGATGTTTTCCTTGACGAGCTACCTTCAGGACTACCTCCACTATGAGGCATTGAGCACCGCATCGACCTCATCCCCGGAGCACCGCTTCCGAACAAAGCTCCCTACAGCGTCAACCCCGAAGAAACAAAAGAAATACAAAGGCATGTAAAGCAACTCATAGACCATGGACATGTGCGTGAAAGTTTGAGCCCTTGTCCCGTCCTGGTCATTCATGTGCTCCGATTGTAGACCTATCAATGCTATCACCATTCGTTATAGGTATCCCATTCCACGCCTTGATGATATGCTTGATGAACTTAGTGGTGCCACTATGATGTAGGGTAGGAACCCTAACCGGCCGATCTTTCACGAAAGGAGCGGCTCCCGCGATGAACACGAAGAACATGAGGAGCGAAACGAGGGAAAACACATGGAAAACACAAGAGAACACTCAAACCAACAAGTATGATCACACATGCGCTAGATCCATGAATCAACTAGGGATGATACAAAGGTAGCCGGTCTTCTCTGAAAGGAGGTCTTGAGGTTCTTCCCGTAAAGGGGTTTTGAATCCGCTTGGGGGATCCTCTCCGTAGGAGGCGCAATCTCTGAGGAGAAGGTAACCAAGTGGATGAGCAAAGCTCTGACACGAAATATGAGCTAATCCTTTGATAACCCTAGCTAGGATGAGTAGGAGGTCTATTTATAGTCTTAATGCAAATGGGGGCAATAGGAGGGGGTACATGGGCTTTGGGCCCGAAACTGGACACAACCAGGTATCGAATGTCGGCTGGGGGCCGGTCATCCGGTGGCTCATGGGCGTCCGGTAGTAGCCGGTCATCCGCTGGTTCTGGCTCGGATGTGGAAGTTGTGGATTTCCGGAAGGGATCGGTCTTCTAGTCGTCGGACGTCCGGTGGCATCGGACTTCCACTCGTTTGGCTCGGGTGCGGTGTCGCCAGTCGCCTGGTCCAGGCTGGACGTCCGCTCACTGTAGCTCGGCTGTGGCTTCAAGCTCTGGACGTCCGGTCCCGGTCGGTCGTCCGGTGGCTGGGAATTTTCCTGTAGCTCTCCTTCTTCTCCGTTTTCATGTCCATCTTCCTCTTCTTCTTCTCCTTGCTCCTTAGCTTCTCCATGATACCTGAGTATGGATAATGTGTCCATATGAGGTAGTAGCCATGTCTCATGTGCATCGAAGTGGAAATGTGAGAGGAGAGATGTCACCTCGGTTTCGAGAGCTCTTGCACGTGCTTGTGTCATGGGTCTGCTAGGCACTTGGTGAGATGATGGTAGGTACATGGGGATGACCTTGGGATGCTCCGCATCATCTCCCCTCCCTTGGGGAAGATCCGTCCCCGGATCAATTTCTTCGTCACCATGGAAGGGCGAGAGGTCCTTGACGTTGAAGATGACGCTCACATTGTACTTGTCGCGTGGAATGTCGATCTTGTAAGAGTTGTCGTTGTAGCTTGCAAGCACCTTGAAGGGTCCATCCACTCGTGGTCGAAGTTTGGACTTGCGTTCTTGGGGAAAGCGGTCCTTACGAAGGTGTAGCCACATGAGATCTCCAATGTTGAATACCATAGGGTGCTTGTTGATGTTGAGCTTGGTCGCAAGTCGTTGTACTTGGCGCTCGATAGTATGTCTTGTATCTTCATGCACCTTCTTGAGATGAGTCACACGTGCACTTGCGTCCAAATTGATGCGCTCTTGGAGTGGTAGAGGGAGAATGTCCAATGGGGATAAAGGGTTGAATCCGTAGAAGACCTCGAAGGGGAACTTGCCGGTTGTTGAGTATCTTGCGACACTCCTCCCACTCCTTGATGAGATAATTCACACATACATTTGCAACCAAGTTGATGCGCTCTTGTGGTGGTAGGGGGAGGATGTCCAATGGTGACAATGGGTTGAATCTGTAGACGACCTCGAAGGGGGACTTGCCGGTTGTTGAGTGTCTTGCTCGGTTGTAGGCGAACTTGGCGATAGGTAGGCACTCGTCCCACTCCTTGATGTTCTTCTTGATGAGTACGCAAAGTAGAGCGGAGAGTGTGCAGTTGGTCACCCCCGTTTGGCTGTTGATTTGTGGATGATACGCCGTGGAGAAGAGTAGCTTGATTCCGAGCTTGGCGCATAGGGTGTTCCAAAAGTAGCTAAGGAAATTGACGTCGCGGTCCGAGATGATCGTCTTTGGCACTCCATGTAGAAGCAATATTTCTCTACAAAAGAGATTAGCAACATGTGAAGCATCGTCTATCTTGTTACAAGGAATGAAATGTGCCATTTTAGAGAAACGGTCCACAACGACAAATACTGAATCCTTCCCATTTCTAGTCCTAGGAAAAATAAGTACAAAGTCCATGCTAATGTCTTCCCATGGTTGATATGGAATTGGGAGGGGCATGTAAAGGCCATGGGATTGAGCTTTGGACTTAGCTTTGCGACATGTAGAGCATCGATTGGTGAAGCGGTTGACGTCACGAAACATCTTGGGCCAAAAATAGTTCTTGGAGAGCGTGGCAAATGTCTTGTCGCGTCCAAAATGTCCCATTAAGCCTCCTCCATGAGATTCCTGTAAAAGCAACAAACGAAGAGAAGACTCGGGGATGCAAAGCTTGTTAGCTCTCATAAGATATCCATCTTTGATGTAATAGCGTTCCCAAGAGGTGTGCGTCAAACACTTGGCATAGGGAGTAGCAAAGGTAGGATCATTCTCATACAAGTCTTTTATATGCTCAAAACCAATGACATCCAATTCAATTTGAGTGACAAGCATGCATATGCGGGAAAGGGCATCCGCCACAATGTTTTCCTTACCTTTAATGTACTTGATGACATAAGGAAAAGACTCAATAAATTCACTCCATTTAGCATGACGCTTGTTCAACTTGGTTTGGCCCTTAAGATACTTGAGCGTTTCATGATCGGTATGAATGATGAATTCACGAGGGCGAAGATAGTGTTCCCCTTCATGCAAAACGCGCACTAAGACATATAGCTCTTTGTCATAGATGGGGTAATTGAGTTGCGCTCTGGAAAGTTTTTCACTAGGGTGCTTCTCTTGCATTAATAGACCTCCTATGCCATTACCACTTGGATCGCAATGAATCTCAAAGGGTTTGTCAAAGTTGGGTAAAGCAAGCACGGGAGCATGAGTAAGCAAATTCTTAAGCTCATTGAAAGCGGTGTCTTGGGATGGTCCCCAAACAAAAGGCGCATTCTTCTTGCTCTAAGCATGCAAGGGCGAAGCAATGGTGCTAAAATCTTTCACAAAGCGACGATAGAAACCCGCAAGGCCAAGAAAACTATGCACTTGTTGCAAGTTGGTTTGTTGGGGCCAAGTCTTAATAGCATTGATCTTGGACTCATCAACATGAACACCCTTAGAGGAAACAACAAAACCCAGGAAAACAAGCTTGTCAACGCCAAAAAGGCATTTCTCCATATTAGCATAGAGGTGCTCTTTTCGAAGAGTTTGTAAAACGATTCGGACATGGGTGACATGCTCTTTGAGAGACTTACTAAAAACAAGGATATCATCGAAGTAGACCACAACAAACACACCAATGTAAGGGCGAAAGACATGATTCATAACACGTATAAAAGTACCCGGTGCTTCCGATAGACCCATAGGCATGACAAACCACTCATACCACCCAAACTTGGTATTGAAAGCGGTTTTCCATTCATCACCCTCTTGTATGCGTATTTGATAGTAACCACTCTTGTAGCATTGATACGTCTACAATCAGAGCACATGCGAAAGCTACCATCTCATTTCGGCACAAGAATGACCGGGACGGCACAAGGGCTCAAACTTTCACGCACATGTCCATGGTCTATGAGATACTTTACTTGCCTTTGTATTTCTTTGGTTTCTTCGGGGTTGACGTGGTAGGGAGCTTTGTTCGGAAGCGGTGCTCCGGGGATGAGATCGATGCGGTGCTCGATGCCTCGTAGTGGAGGTAGTCCCGGAGGTAGCTCTTCGGGGAAAACATCGTGAAATTCCTGCAAAAGAGATGACAACACTAGAGGAAGAGTGTGAGAGGTGTTAGTTTGTGGTTCATTGTCCTTGCACAAAAGGACATAGTGTAGGACACTAGATAGGTTCTCACACACTCCTCTTATCTCACTTTTGGTGGAAAATAGGACTAAGCTCTTCTTTTCGGTCATCGTGGAGGCGCTCGATTTGGGCTTGTGGTGCTCACTCTCTTTTTGGTGGCTCGCTCTCTCACTATTATCTCCATGATGGGTGGCTTGCTTATCGGCGACAACTTGGCTTGGAGACATGGGACGAAGTACGTACTCCTTTCCCTTCATCTTGAAGATGTAGTGGTTTGTTCGACCGTTGTGGATGACTCCTCTATCAAATTGCCATGGGCGTCCAAGGAGAAGGTGGCAAACGGTCATTGGAATGACGTCGCACTCTAATGTGTCTTCGTAGGCGCCAATTTTGAAGGATACTTGTACTCGATGCTCGACTTGGATAGTGCCAGAGTCACGAAGCCATTGCACGTTGTATGGATGTGGGTGCTTCGTCTTGGGCAATTGGAGCTTGGAGCAAAGTTCTTCACTGGCGAGATTATGACAACTCCCTCCATCGATGATGACCTTGACAGATCTTCCCTTGATGCCGGCCTTGGTGTGGAATATGTGGCATCTTTGGTCTTCTTCTTGGTAATGTTGGAGAGTCAGGACCTTGGAGACAACAAGAGCGGGACTTGAATCTTCATCGCAAAAGACTTGTTCCTCTTCATCGATCACTTGCCGGTGCATGGCGACTTGATCGATGGCGTCCATTTCTCCTTCACTCATTGAGTCATAAGTGCCATCGTCATTGAGGATCATGGTCCGCTTGTTGGTGCACTTGTAGGACTTGTGGCCTCGTCCTCCGCATGTGAAGCATTTGAAGGAACTCGTCTTGACGGTCTCATCGGTTGGAGTGGATGATGATGAAGCTCTCGGCTTGAAGTTGCTAGTAGTAGGAGGATGACTTGTAGTTGACGAAGCTTGCTTGTAAGTTGACTTGTCGACGTTGCTTGTAGAAGGCTTGGTAGACGGTGTTGGAGTCGTTGAAGCTTGGGTGTTGGAGAAGCCGTATGAGTTGGATGAGAACTTGGCATACTTGAAATCCTCTTGCACTTGACATTCCCCTTTTGTATCTTTATGCACTAGCTCAATGAGGTTCGAGTATGGTTGGAAGTCGGCGATCTTCTTGATAGGATGGTTGAGTCCATTCAAGAAACATGCCACTGTTTGCTCATCATCTTCCGTGGCGTTTGCTCTTATCATGGCAATCTCCATCTCCTTGTAATATTCTTGAACGCTCTTTGTTCCTTGCTTGAGTAGTCGGAGTTTTTTTGAAGAGGTCGCGGTTGTAGTAGGTAGGCACAAAACGTGCTCTCATGAAATCCTTCATTTGCGCCCAAGTAGTGATGGTTGGTTCACCTCTTGCCTCGTGGCGCTCGATAACTTATTCCCGCCAAATGAGGATATAGTCTTGGACCTCAAGGGATGCCATTGTGATCTTCTTCTCTTCTTCATAGTTGTGCAAACAGAATATTTTGTCGACCTTCAATGCCCATGAAAGGTACTCTTTGGGATCGTTGCTTCCATTGAACTTGGGTATGGTGAA
Organism: Triticum urartu; assembly: GCF_003073215.2. Lineage (NCBI taxonomy): Eukaryota > Viridiplantae > Streptophyta > Magnoliopsida > Poales > Poaceae > Triticum > Triticum urartu. The sequence continues at coordinate 221,902,903 of NC_053022.1, forward strand.
CTTGAGCTTGCCGTAGCGTTTCTCATCATTGTGTTGGGGTCGGGGATGATGACGCTCATGTTGTCGATGATTGTCAAGCTCGTGTTGATCTTGGTGAGGAGGGTTGTCAACCTCATGTTGCTCTTGTCATGGAGGATTTCCATTGTCGTCATGCTCTTGATGAACTTGATGTTCTTGGTGAGCTTGTCGAGCTCGAGGAGGAACTTGAGGAACTTGACGATGCACACGAGCTTGAAATCTTCGTTCTTGAACTTCTTCGTGAAGTGCTTCTTCATGTTCACGAGCTTGTCGGCCTCGGTTGGCTACAGCTCGACTTGAATCATGGAGGGCTTGTTGCGCCTCAAGTGCTTGAACTTCACAGAGTTGTTGTTCTTGGCATTGTGCCTCGGCATCTTGTGCATCTTGATGTAGACATGCACGCTCCTCCTCTTCATGTTGGCGTTGTCATTGCCGTTCTCATGCTAGCGCAAAAGCCTTCTTGGGTTTGACGTTGTCGGTGCTCTTGAGAGTTGGTGTCGCATAGAGGATTGAGGCTTGCTTGATGATAGTTGCGCGCGGCACGACATAGAGTGTTCTATGTCGGTGCACTTGTGCCGGAGAGGGTGAAGTCTGAGTAGTCCCTTGTACGTTGCTCGGAGAGTCGCAAGTCGGCAGCGAGATTTTCGATGCGTTCACTCATTGCTTGTTGCTCTTGATGCCAAGCACGTTGTGCACCAAAGAGGTGACTCTTGGTGCCGTATGAGTTCATGTTGTCGTCGTGCTCAATGAAGAGTGGGTTGGTAGAAGTACTTGGCCTATCCATCATTCCAAGATACAAAATGTGAGTGGTAGAAAGAGAAGAAAGAATACCAAATGTACCTTGACCGAAGTGGAAAGTGGATCAATGATCACTCCAATGTGGACAAGGAAATAGCACAATTGGTACCAATTCTTGTCGGTTTCTCACACCTACACAAGTAAAAGCTTATGGTGGAGCTTGGTTAGGATGGTGGCACAAAATTTGATGCAATTGTGAGTGAGCTTCAATGTAGGAAAATATTCACAACATTGCAATGAAACAAGTAGACCAAGCAAAATAATGTACATGGAAACACACACGGAAAAGGATAAGTGGGTTTGGGCAACCAAGGATGAGCCAAAATGTGGAATGCAAAAAAATGCTCTTGTTGCACAACACTAGAGAGACGCTAGGACGGTTGCACAATAGGCGGATACAAAGACTTGTGCACAACCTACTAAGCAAAAAATGCAACGACTTCTATCCCAAGTATGCTCTATACAAGGAGTTTCTATGATATGATCCAAGATGATCTAATATGACAATCTTAATGTTGTATGATGCTATGGTTATTGCTTAATAGCTCTTTGCTTATCTTTTTCCTTTTTTGCTTAAAAGCTTGTTTTGATCTTTGATGTTTGAGCTCTTTTCTCATGCAATGCTTCACGAACCAAGATAGCAAGTGTGTAAGCGATGGCAACCTTGTGACACAAGACATGATACCAAGATATGCAACAATGATGTATGTATGCTATGGGAAGTATGATCACTAATGTGCACAAGTCTCGTTGCCGGCAATACTCAATGGCTAGTATCGATGGGTAACCAACGCAAAGGAGTAAGGCTATGATGGCTATCAATGTAATGGCTAGAGTGATATGTCCAATACCAAGGTGAGGTGACCGTGTCTTGCGGACGGTATGGTGTCAAAAATGGTGTCATGAATACCAAGATGTAGTCGAGTTGGCCGTTGTTGAGGATGCGTCCGTGGCGAAGATGAGTGGCGGTGATGTTGATGTCGAACCATACCTAAATAGCCGAAACACAAGTAGGACATGGTACCACAACTCAAATTCTCAAAGCTCGAAGTAGCAAACGTGTCGGAGAACGAAACGGGTAAGCAATGGTGGTGGTATGCGGAAGTGGTGATGGTGTATAAGTGGAAGGAGTGCATATGCGGAAATATGGGTGGTGGTGGTGACTAAACTAAAAAAATTCAGTTTCGTCAGGTAAATCCGGACGTCCGGTGGTGAGCGGTCGTCCAGTCGTCGGACGTCCCGTGGCGAGCGGACGTCCGGTGCCTGGGCGAAAATCAGGCACAGGATGAACTGGTGGTGTTCGTGATGGAGAGGTCGAAATTCTTCGAATCCAGGCGAATTTGTGGATGGAAAATGTGGGGAAAGGGGTAAAAAGCTAGATCCACTCAAAACGAAGCAAATCCACAGATCCAAACCAACAAAATTTCAACACACCAACAAATCACACAAAAAAATTTGGGGCTAGTTTTGTGAGGAATTTTCGAATTAGGGACAACATAAACAAAAACTAGGCTAGCAACACAACAGGGAGGCTCCGAAATCGTGATCAACGAGGCTCTTGATACCAAGATGATGTAGGGCAGGAACCCTAACCAGCCGATCTTTTACAAAAGGAGTGGATCCCGCGATTAACACGAAGAACACGAGGAGGGAAACAAGGAAAAACATGTGGAAAACACAAGAGAACACTCAAACCAACAAGATTAAGTCACACATGTGCTAGATCCTCGAGTACATAAGATATCACATGGTACACGATCAACTAGGGACGATACAAAAGGTAGCCGGTCTTCTCCGTGAGGAGGTCTTGAGGTTCTTCCCGTAAAGGGGTCTTGAATCTACTTGGGGGATCTTCTCCGAGGAGGCGCTATCTCTGAGGAGAAGGTAACCAAGTGGATGAGCAAAGCTCTCACACGAAATATGAGCTAATCCTTTGCAAACCCTAGCTAGGATGAATGGGAGGTCTATTTATAGTCTTAGTGCAAATGGGGGGCGAACGGAGTGGGTACATGGGCTTCGGGCCCGAAACGGGACACAGCCAGGTACCGGACGTCCGCTGGGGACCGGTCGTCCGGTGGCTCATGGGCGGCCGGACGTCCGGTATGCACTGGTTGTCCGCTCGTTCTGGCTCGGATGCTAGTGTAGCGGATTTTCGGTCTGGGCCGGTCGTCCGGTCACCGGTCGTCCAGTAGTGTCGGACGTCCACTCATTTGGCTTGGGTGTAGGGACACCAGTCATCCGGTCTAGGCCGGACGTCCGCTCGCTGAGGTTCGGCTGGAGCATCAGGCGCCGGTCGTCCGGTCCCGACCGGTCGTCCGGTGGCTGGCACTTTTCCTGCATGCCTCCTTCTTCTCCGTCTTCTCGTCCATCTTTCTCTTCTTCTTCTCCTTGCTCCTTAGCTTCTCCATCATACCTGATTATGCACAATGTGTCCATATAAGGTAGTAGCCATGTCTCATGTGCATCAAAGTGGAAATGTGAGAGGAGAGATGTCACCTCGGTTTCAAGAGCTCTTGCACGTTCTTGTGTCATGGGTCCGCTAGGCACTTGGTGAGATGATGGTAGGTCCATGGGGATGACATTGGGATGCTCTGCATCAGCTTGTTTGGCTCTTTGATGTTTGAGCTCTTTTCTCATGCAATGCTTGACGAACCAAGATAACAAGTGTGTATGCGATGACAACCTTGTGACACAAGAGATGATACCAATATATGCAACAATGATGTATGTATGCTATGGTAAGTATGATCACTAATGTGCACAAGTTTCATTGCCGGCAATACTCAATGGCTAGTCTTGATGGGTAAGCAACACGAAGGAGTAAGGCTATGATGGCTATCAATGTAATGGAAAGAGTGATATGTCCAATACCAAGGTGAGGTTACCGTTTCTTGCGGACGGTATGGTGTCAAAAATGGTGTCACGAATACCAAGATGTAGTCGAGGTGGTCGTTGTTGATGACGCGTCCGTGGCGAAGATGAGTGGCGGTGATGTTAATGTCGAACCATACCTAGATAGACGAAACACAAAAGGATACGAAACCGCAACTCAAATTCTCGAAGCTCGGAGTGGCAACACGTGTCGGAGTGTGAAACATCTAAGCAATGGTGGTGGAATGCGGAAGTGGTGATGGTGTATAGGTGGTTGGAGTGCGTATGCGGAAATGTGGGGCGGTGGTGGTGACCAAAACTGAAGAAAATTCAGTTTCGTCAGGTAACTACGGGCGTCCGGTGGTGAGCGGTCGTCCAGTGGCGAGCGGACATCCGGTGCCTGGGCACTGTTCGGACACGTGGTGAACTGCACGTGTACGAGGTGGATGAGGTGAAAATCGTCGAATCCGGGCGATTTTGTGGATGGAAAGGGAGGGGAAAGGGGGAAAAGGCTAGATCCACTCAAAACAAAGCAAATCCACGTATCAAATCCAACAAAATTTCAACACACCAACAAATCACAAAAAAAATTGGGGCTATTCTTTTGGGGAATTTTTGAATAAGGGACAAAAACAACAAGAACTAGGCTAGCAAAACAATGGGGAGGCTCTGAAATCGTAATCAACATGGCTCTTGATACCAAGATGATGTAGGGTAGGAACCCTAACTGGCCGATCTTTCATGAAAGGAGCGGATCCCGCGATGAACACGAAGAAGACGAGGAGGGAAACGAGGGAAAACACGTGGAGACACAAGAGAACACTCAAACCAACAAGTATGATCACACAGGCGTGTAACATCCCAAATTTTCAATTTGGAATGTTATACATTAGATCATCATGCATATCATATTTTATTTTGCATTTTGGTTGATCCTAGAAATTCTACGCAACTCAATGACCCACGGAGAGAGTTGGGGATTTCGTTATTTTCATATTTGAGTTCTCTCAAATTTTGAGAATAGGATCATTTGATTTTATTTATTTTATCATCAATTATTTCTATTACCAAAAATATGAGAGAGTTAATAAAATGACTTTCCCAAAATAAAGAAATATTGAGGATTTAATAAAAAAATCAAATAAGTTTTTTTCGGAGTTTTTCGGTTTTTTATTTGAATTTAGGAAAAATATGTGTTTTTCAAAATTGCATTTAGGGCCCAAATAAATGTTCACCTTGTGCGGCTTGATTTTAGAAGCCTGTGAAAATTTATTTCGGAATTTTTGGAGTCCGTTTAGTATTTATTTTTATTTTTCTTCCGAGTGGAATAAAAAAAGAGAAAAAAATTCGGCGTTCGTCGTTTTTCTTTTTCTCAGATTAAATCCATGATTTTTCTGATCGCGATTCCTGATCCAATTTTCGTTTTTGTTTAACTTTTCGCTCGTTTATCGGAATCAGGCGATTCAAGCGCCTAGGGATTCGTCTCGAAATCCTCTATCCGTTTAACCAACTTAAACAAGTTTTTGTTACTGTAAAATTTGCCCTAGATCCAGATTACTAGAAAGAAGTTGTTTTCTTTCGCCATTCGTCTTTCGTTGCTTCGTTCGATTTGATTCTTTTTGCCAACCGGAGTTCTTAAGTTGAACCTTATGGTTAGATCTCTTATTTGAGTTTTACCTATGCATTAGATGAGTACTTATTGTATGCTTGTTTGTTTGTCTGCGATAGAATACCCGGAGTGCGCCGCCTGTTACTTCAAATCGTTAGGTTTCACGGATCATCAGCAAGGCAAGTAACACTTTGATCATACCTTCTCTACTACCCAGTTTTATTGCATTAGATCAATCCTCGCACATTGCATGATTAGGATCTAATTAAATTGTGGGATGGGAAGTAGATGAGGTAGTACCTATTACCTGTTTATTTTCAAACCTTTGGGAGTTACTTCTACGTTTGCTTATTATGCCATGCTATGCTAGTAGACGTGGATTGGGTGGGTGAAAATCCATGACAGATGTGAGATTGGTAATTAATGGTTTATCTAAGGTGGCAACTTAAACACACATCTGGGTGGATTGAGGCACCTGGGTATTCCAGGACTTGCCTGTTTTCTTTTGGACCACCACCCAGGCTCAAAGGGATCATGAGACTATTCATACTAGAAACTTCTATGTGCAGCCACAAGCTATTATGGGCTCTAGCATAGTTGACTAAGTCGTGCAAACTCTTACAGTGGTAGACAAGCAGATGTAGGGGATGTAGGTGGTACGGTCTACCCATCGTAAGGTGCTAGCGCTTCTGAAAGATATGTCTCGGTCATCCGTCTTATCAAACACCCTATAGTGCGAGAAAACAAACGAAGGCGATCGAGTCTTGTGGGGAAAAGTGCGCAAACCTCTGCAGAGTGTAATAAACTAATCATGGTTAGCCGTGTCCCCAGTTATGGACATCTTGAGTATCTAGTATTTGGATTTTCATGTGAATCTCAACATGTTACTCTAAATTAATTTTGTTGGGTTATGTTTAATGATGATATTTAATTGGGATTGAGAATGCTGTCAACCATTCTCAATGTTTAACAACCACCATGATAGTAATTAAATTTTATTCCTTTGAAGTAGGGAAAAATTGGCTTTACGCAAAACTGTAACCATAGAGCTTTCCACCAGCCAAATATGCATATAGTATAGCTGTTTCATTCCATTACTCTCTATGTGTTACCTTGCCAGCATATTCCATGTGCTGACCCGTTTTCGGGCTGCAACGTTAATGTTGCAGACTTTTCAGACGACGATTAAGGAGTTTTTAGGTCGTGGTTCTATGCTCAGTGATGCCGTTGGAGTTGATGGACTCACTTATCTTCCAAGCCTTCCACTGTTATCGTTATTAGATGGCCTTAAGCCATACTTATTGTAATAAGTTCTCTTTTGAGACACTCGATGTAATAAGTGTGTGATTGCTACTCTGTTATAAATCCTCCGACTACTGTGTGGTGTCAGGATTACTGATCCAAGGATGACACCGGAGCACAGAGATCAGACTGTTTGAGGTCTGGTCGCTACAGAGATGGTATCAGAGCACACGCTGACTGTAGGACACGACCACTAAGCAAAAGATCTATATCACTATTCACTCTCTTCTCTTCTGACCTCTCATCTTTTCTACTCTTTAGGATGGTGGATGCAAGGAACAAGTTCACACAACCGGATGAAGATACACCCTTTGGACACCACTTGAAGGAAGTCACTACATACCTGAACATAGGAGTACCAAGCTTCACCGGAACCTACAACGCCACTTTACCTGAAGAAGTGCGCTGGATGATTCAAGTTCAAGTTCCAGGAAGGACGTTCATACCAGTCACTGAGCCCATAGAATTTTCTTTGATGCACCAACTTGGAATCTAGGAAAGAGCATGGCAGCTCACATCGCCATGGGACGCATTGGAGAAGTCTACCGCAAGGATCTCAAGGATACTATCTACCAGATTTGTGGGTGCCGAGATGAACACTGGGAGATGATCAACACCAGGAAGGATAGATCAATCGCAGCTTTTATCCAGGAGTTAAACCAGCACATTCGACGACAGGAGAACCAGATGTGCGCCAACATGATAGACCTGAAGAAGGCAAAGACTAGAATCAAGGAACTGGAGGAAGAACTCAAGGCTACACGTGAAGATTATGAAGAGGAAATTGAAGTATTGGTGGAGAAGAATGACGACCTGATCAAGAAGATTGGAATATTTATGGGAGACCCTACGCCAGTAGATGAAGATGAAGAACCTCAGGAGATTATCCCGGAAGACTACATCATCATCGACGGCACCGACTCGGCAGATAGTAGCGACGATGACTATGTTGATGAAGCTAGAGCAGATATCATGGAGTCAACGACCGTAGAATATTTCTAGTAGACCACCTCATCAGTAGTAGTAGTCCACCATGTAAATATAGTAGTCCGAGCACTTTTGCGATAGATAGATTGATTGTATGCCTTTGTTTGATTGATTGAAGTGAATTGTTTGCTTTTGCCTCATGTGCATATGGGTAGTGTTTTCTCTTTAGACCCCCTCTATTCTTATATCTCATCTTTTCTAGATGCCTCCTAGACGTGACCCCGGATTTACCTTTCCACCGGAGCTCACCCAGTTGATCCAGCAGCAGAACACATTGATGCAGTTACTAGTCCAGAATTAGAATGAGGGGAACAACAACAACAACAACCCACCACCACCACCACCACCTGTTGACCACTTAGCCCGTTTTCTTAGGCTGAATCCGCCGGTGTTCTCCAGTAGCACCGAGCCGATAGTAGCAGATGATTGGCTCCGCAAGACAGCTAGGGAGTTTACCACAGCAGGATGTACGGATGCGGAGAAGGTGAAGTTTGCCGCACATCATCTAGAAGGACCCGCATCATCATGGTGGGAGAATTTCACAGCCACTTTCCCAGTCAACACTATCACATGGGACCAGTTTCAGCAGGCTTTTCGTACTGCACACGTTTCAGCAGGAGCTATGGCCATGAAGAAGCGTGAGTTTCGCAACTTGCGCCAAGGAGGAAGGACAGTTGGCCAGCATGTGGAGGAATTTAGTAAGTTAGCACGTTATGCCCCAGATGACGTCGCTACGGATGCAGCTAAGCAGGAGAAGTTTCTAGAAGGACTGAATGATGAGTTGAGCATGCAGTTGATGGTAGCCACCTTCAACAACTACCAGGAGTTGGTAGATCGTGCTCTTATGATTGAAGGGAAGCAGCAGCAGATTGAGAATCACAAGAGGAAGTATGGACAAGGAAAGTATAATTCAGGAGCTCAGCAGAAGCCACGTTTTACCCCTAGACCGGGAGGACATTTTCAGCATACCCATGGAGGAGGTAGCTCGCACAATCACAATGGCACCAAGAATGGTAATGGCAATGGAGGAAGCAATGGCCAGAACCGCACCAACCCCTCAACCCCAGCCAAGAAGGACCTAAGCCAAGTCACTTGCTTTAAGTGTTCGAAGGCAGGACATTATGCCAATGAATGTCCTGAATTACAAAATGGAAATGGCAATGGAAGTTCTGGTAAGAAGCCGAACCCTTTCAACAGGGGACAGGTGAACCACGTTAGCGTGGAGGAGGTTGAAGCTCAGCCCGATGCAGTAATAGGTAAGTTTTTGGTTAAGTCATTTACTGCACTCGTTCTTTTTGATACTGGTGCATCGCATTCATACATCTCAAGGGGATTTGTGGATAAGTATAACCTACCAACCCAAGCCCTTAGGTCACCCTTGTTAGTAACCTCTCCCGAAGTAGAGTATGTGACTAGTCTATGGTGTGATCGGTTACCATTAAGGATTGGTAACTATGTTTTTCCCTCAGACCTAATAGTATTGGAATCTCAAGGATTGGATGTGATATTAGGCATGGATTGGTTATCAAAGTATGAAGGGAATATTGAGTGTGCTAGTAAGTCAATTTTGCTTACCACCCCAGAAGGGAGAAGGATCAAGTATGTATCCCGGCATGTGCCAAAGAGGACTCAAGTAAATTGCCTAACAGGAGTTGTGCAGGAGGAAGTACCAGTGGTAAGGGATTTCCCTGAAGTATTTCCAGAGGAGTTGCCAGGTATGCCACCGGATAGAGATATTGAGTTTTTGATTGAGCTATTGCCAGGCACAGGTCCAATATCAAAGAGACCATATAGGATGCCAGCAAAGGATTTGGTGGAAATTAAGAAGCAGATTAAGGAGTTACTGGATAAAGGATATATTCGCCCAAGTTCTTCACCTTGGGGATCGCCAGTACTTCTGGTGGAGAAGAAGGATGGATCGTTAAGGATGGTTGTTGATTATCGAGGATTGAATGAAGTAACGATCAAGAACAAGTACCCGCTACCAATGATCAACGATCTGTTTGATCGATTGCAAGGAGCTAAGGTATTTTCCAAGATCGATCTAGGATCAAGATACCACCAGTTGAAGATTCGAGAATAGGATATTCCGAAGACAGCTTTTACCACCAGGTATAGGCTGTATGAGTATACCGTTATGTCATTTGGTCTGACTAACGCACCTGCCTATTTTATGAACATGATGAACAAAGTGTTTATGGAGTTTTTGGATAAGTTCGTCGTAGTGTTCATTGATGATATCCTAGTTTATTCAAAGAATGAAGAGGAGCAGAAGGAGCATTTGTGTTTGGTACTTGGAAAGCTCAGAGAACATCAATTATATGCCAAGTTCAGCAAATGTGAGTTTTGGTTGAAGGAAGTAGGATTCCTCGGACATGTTATATCTAGAGAAGGTATAGCAGTAGATCCCGCCAAAGTTGAAACCGTGACCAAGTGGGAAGCCCCAACAATAGTTGGAGAGATCCGGAGTTTTCTTGGACTCGCAGGATACTACCGGAGATTTATTGAGAATTTCTCAAAGATTGCGAAGCCTATGACTGAGTTGTTGAAGAAAGATACCAAGTTCATATGGAGAGAGGAATGTGAGGCTAGTTTCCAGGAGTTGAAGAAATGTTTGGTTACCTCACCAGTGTTGATTTTGCCAGACCAGACCAAGGATTATGAGGTGTATTGTGACGCTTCACGTCGAGGACTTGGAGCAGTGCTTATGCAGGAAGGGAGAGTTGTTTCATATGTCTCAAGACAACTGAAGCCTCATGAGTTAAATTATGCCACGCATGATTTGGAGTTAGCAGCCGTAGTGCATGCATTGAAGACATGGAGACATTTTCCCATTGGAAATCATTGTTCGGTGTACACGGATCATAAGAGTTTGAAGTACATTTTCACACAGAAGGAGTTAAATCTCAGACAAAGGAGATGGTTGGAGCTTATCAAGAATTATGATATGAAATTGCATTATCACCCCGGAAAGGCTAATGTAGTAGCTGATGCATTAAGCCGTAAGAGCCATGTCAATACGTTAATGATGGGAGAAATACCAAGGGAGTTAGCCGAAAATCTTCGTGAACTGTGTTTGGAAATAGTTCCGAGAGGCTATGTAGCAGCATTGGAGATTTAGTCAACCTTGATGGATAAAATCAGGGAAGCTCAGAAAGCTGACAAAGAGATTGCCGCTATAAAGGAGAAACTGAGAAAAGGAAAAGCTAAAGGATTTCATGAGGATGAGCACGACACCCTATGGTTTGAAGACCGCGTTTACGTGCCCAATGACCCGGAGATCAGGAAGTTGATTTTGCAAGAGGCACACGATTCACCATATTCGATTCACCCTGGAAATACCAAGATGTATCTAGATTTGAAGGATATTTTCTGGTGGATCGGAATGAAGAAGGATATAGCGGAGTATGTAGCAGTTTGTGATGTATGTCAGAGAGTAAAGGCAGAGCATCAGAAGCCAGCAGGATTGTTACAACCATTGCCGATACCCGAATGGAAGTGGGATAAGTTAGGCATGGATTTTATCATGGGATTGCCCAGGACTCATTCAGGCTATGACTCGATTTGGGTTGTAGTTGATCGATTGACGAAAGTAGCTCATTTCATCCCAGTAAAGACCACTTATACCAGTGCTAAGTTGGCAAAGATATACATGACCAGGATCGTATGTCTGCATAGAGTTCCAAGGAGTATCGTATCAGATAGAGGAACCCAGTTTACCTCAAAGTTCTAGAAGCAGTTGCATGAAACTTTGGGAACCAGGCTAGAATTCAGTACAACTTTTCATCCACAGACAGATGGACAGACCGAGAGAGTCAATCAGATTTTGAAGGATATGCTGAGAGCTTGTGCGCTAGATTACGGATCTAGTTGGGACGATAATTTGCCATATGCAGAGTTCTCTTACAACAACAGTTATCAAACCAGTTTAAAGATGGCCCCTTCCGAAGCTTTGTACGGAAGGAGGTGCAGGACACCGTTGTCATGGGACGAAGTTGGAGACCGCTAGTTGTTTGGTCCTGACTTGATTAAAGAGTCTGAACAGAAGGTGAAGTTGATTCGTGATAGGCTCAAGGTAGCCCAGTCCAGACAGAAAAGTTATGCAGATTCTAAATGCAAGGAGACAGTTTACGAAGTCAGAGACAGAGCTTATCTTCGAGTATCTCCACTTCGGGGAACAAAGCGTTTTGGAGTTAAAGGGAAGTTAGCACCACGATTTGTAGGACCATATAGAGTTTTGGAGCGTATGGGAGAAATGGCCTACAAGTTGGAGTTGCCCGAAGGATTGTCAGGAGTACATGATGTGTTCCACGTTTCTCAGTTAAAGAAATGTCACGCGGAGATGGCTGACATACCGTTGAGAGACACAGTGCCATTGGAAACAATTCAGTTGGATAATGATTTGACCTACGAGGAGAAACCAGTTAAGATTCTTGAGTTTGCCATCCGAGTTACTCGCAGCAAGGTTATCAAGTTTTGCAAGGTTCAGTGGAGCCACCACACAAAGGATGAAGCCACCTGGGAACGAGAGGAAGATTTGCTCAAAGACCACCCTCACCTATTTTCTAGCCAACCCGAATCTCGAGGGCGAGATTCATCTTAAGGGGGGTAGGTTTGTAACATCCCAAATTTTCAATTTGGAATGTTATACATTAGATCATCATGCATATCATATTTTATTTTGCATTTTGGTTGATCCTAGAAATTCTACGCAACTCAATGACCCACGGAGAGAGTTGGGGATTTTGTTATTTTCATATTTGAGTTCTCTCAAATTTTGAGAATAGGATCATTTGATTTTATTTATTTTATCATCAATTATTTCTATTACCAAAAATATGAGAGAGGGAATAAAATGATTTTCCCAAAATAAAGAAATATTGAGGATTTAATAAAAAAATCAAATAAGATTTTTTTCGGAGTTTTTCGGTGTTTTATTTGAATTTAGGAAAAATGTCTGTTTTTCAAAATTGCATTTAGGGCCCAAATAAATGTTCACCTTGTGCGGCTTGATTTTAGAAGCCCGTGAAAATTTATTTTGGAATTTTTGGAGTTCGTTTAGTATTTATTTTTATTTTTATTCCGAGCGGAATAATTAAAAAAAACGAACCGACTTCGGGCCGTACCCGAGCGGGACACCGCCCGGGGGTAGCCTTTAAATAGCGCTGCCCCAGCCCATCAGCCCCGCCTCGATTCACACACGCCGCCGGAGCCTCCGCCGACGATCCCGCCGCCCGAGGTTCGTCGTGCCTCGTTTTTCGTACCAAAAAAAAGAAAGAGAGAAAAAAATAATTTCGGCGTTCGTCATTTGTCTTTTTCTCGGATTAAATCCGCGATTTTTCTGATCGCGATTCCTGATCCGATTTTCGTTTTAGTTTAACTTTTCGCTCGTTTATCGGAACCAAGCGATTCGAGCGCCTAGGGATTCATCTCGAAACCCTCTATCCGTTTCACCAACTTAAACAAGTTTTTGTTACTGTAAAATTTGCCCTAGATCCAGATTACTAGAACGAAGTTGTTTTCTTTCGCCATTCGTCTTTCGTTGCTTCGTTCGATTTGATTCTTTTTGCCAACCGGAGTTCTTAAGTTGAACCTTCTGGTTAGATCTCTTATTTGAGTTTTACCTATGCATTAGATGAGTACTTATTATATGCTTGTTTGTTTGTCTATGATAGAATACCCGGAGTGCGCCGCCTGTTACTTCGAATCGTTAGGTTTCGCGGATCATCAGCAAGGCAAGTAACACTTTGATCATACCTTTTCTACTACCCAGTTTTATTGCATTAGATCAATCCTCACACATTGCATGATTAGGATCTAATTAAATTGTGGGATGGGAAGTAGATGAGGTAGTAACTATTACCTGTTTATTTTCAAACCTTTGGGAGTTACTTCTACGTTTGCTTATTATGCCATGCTATGCTAGTAGACGTGGATTGGGTGAGTGAAAATCCATGACAGATGTGAGATTGGTAATTAATGGTTTATCTAAGGTGGCAACTTAAACACACATCTGGGTGGATTGAGGCACCTGGGTATTCCAGGACTTGCCTGTTTTCTTTTGGACCGCCACCCAGGCTCAAAGGGATCATGAGACTATTCATACTAGAAACTTCCTTGTGCAGCCACAAGCTATTATGGGCTCTAGCATAGTTGACTAAGTCGTGCGAACTCTTACAGTGGTAGACTAGCAGATGTAGGGGATGTAGGTGGTATGGTCTACCCATCGTAAGGTGCTAGCGCTTCTGAAAGACTATGTCTCGGTCATCCGTCTTCTCAAACACCCTGTAGTGCGAGAAAACAAACGGAGGCGATTGAGTCTTGTGGGGAAAAGTGCGCAAACCTCTGCAGAGTGTAATAAACTAATCATGGTTAGCCGTGTCCCCGGTTATGGACATCTTGAGTATCTAGTATTTGGATTTTCATGTGAATCTCAACATGTTACTCTAAATTAATTTTGTTGGGTTATGTTTAATGATGATATTTAATTGGGATTGAGAATGTTTTCAACCATTCTCAATGTTTAACAACCACCATGATAGTAATTAAATTTTATTCCTTTGAAGTAGGAAAAAAATGGCTTTACGCAAAACTGTAACCATAGAGCTTTCCACCAGCCAAATATGCATATAGTATAGCTGTTTCATTCCATTACTCTCTATGTGTTACCTTGCCAGCATATTCCATGTGCTGACCCATTTTCAGGCTGCAACGTTAATGTTGCAGACTTTTCAGACGACAATTAAGGAGTTTTTAGGTCGTGGTTCTATACTCAGTGATGCCGTCGGAGTTGATGGACTCACTTATCTTCCAAGCCTTCCGCTGTTATCGTTATTAGATGGCCTTAAGCCATACTTATTGTAATAAGTTCTCTTTTGAGACACTCGATGTAATAAGTGTGTGATTTCTACTCTGTTATAAATCCTCCGAGTACTGTGTGGTGTCAGCATTACTGATCCAGGGATGACACCGGAGCACAAAGATCAGACTGTTTGAGGTCTGGTCGCTACAAGGCGCTAGATCCATGAACACAAAGGAAGATACAAGATCCACGATCAACTAGGGATGATACATAGGTAGCCAGTCTTCTCCGAAAGGAGGCCTTGAGGTTCTTCCCGTAAAGGGGTCTTGAATCCGCTTGGGGGATCTTCTCCGTCGGAGGAGCAATCTCCGAGGAGAAGGTAACCAAGTGGATGAGGAAAGCTCTCACACGAAATATGAGCTAATCCTTTGCAAACCCTAGCTAGGATGAATGGGAGGTCTATTTATAGTCTTAGTGCAAATGGGGGGCGAACGGAGTGGGTACATGGGCTTCGGGCCCGAAACTGGACACAGCCAGGTACCGGACATCCGCTGGGGGCCGATCGTCCGGTGGCTCACGGGCGTCAGGACGTCCGGTAGTAGCCGTTCGTCCGCTAGTTCTGGCTCAGATATGGAAGTTGCGGATTTCCGGAAGGGACCGGTCGCCCGGTCTGGGCCGGACGTCCCCTCACTATAGCTCGGCTGGGGCTTCAGGCTCCAGACGTCTGGTCCCGGCCGGTCGTCTGGTGGCTGGGACTTTTCCTACAGCTCTCCTTCTTCTCTGTCTTCACGTCCATCTTCCTATTCTTCTTCTCCTTGCTCCTTAGCTTCTCCATGATACCTGAGTATGTACAATGTGTCCATATGAGGTAGTATCCATGTCTCATGTGCATCGAAGTGGAAATGTGAGAGGAGAGATTTCACCTCGGTTTCGAGAGCTCTTGCACGTGCTTGTGTCATGGGTCCGCTAGGCACTTGGTGAGACGATGGTAGGTCCATGGGGATGACCTTGGGATTCTCCGCATCACACTAGAGATTCGAAGTAACAAGCGGCGCACTCCGGATATTCTATCGCAGACAAACAAACAAGCATGCAATAAGTATTCATCTAATGCACGGGTAAAACTCAAATAAGAGATCTAACCAGAAAGTTCAATTTAAGAACTCCGGTTTGCAAAAAGAATCAAATCAAACGAAGCAACGAAAGTCAAATGGCAAAAGAAACAGGCTTCATTTACTATTCTGGATCTAGGGCAATTTTTACTGTGGCAAAAACTTGTTTAAGTTGGTTAAACGGTTAGAGGGTTTCGAGACGAAACTCCAGGCGCTTGAATCGCCTGATTCCGATAACCGAGCGAAAAGTTATACTAAAACAAAAATCTGATCAGGAATCGCGATAAAAAAAATCATGGATTTAATCCAAGAAAAAGAAAAACGACAAACGTGGCGGCGCTATTTAAAGGCTGTCCCCGGGCGGAGTCCCGCTCGGGTACGGCCCGAAGTCGGTTTGCGTTTTTTTTAATATTCCGCGCAGAAAAACAAATAAAAGAAATACTAAACGGACTCCAAAAATCTCAAAATAAATTTTCCCGGGCTTCTAAAATCATGCCGCACAAGGTGAACATTTATTTTGGGCCTAAATGCAATTTTGAAAAATGCACGTTTTTCCTAAATTCAAATAAAATACCGAAAAACTCTGAAATAAAATCTTGTTTGATTTTATTATTAAATCCTCAATATTTCTTTATTTTGGGAAAGTCATTTTATTACCTCTCTCATATGATATGTATTCCTCAATACCGAAAAACTCCGAAAATAATGAATTCCCCAACTCTCTTCGTGGGTCCTTGAGTTGCGTAGAAATTTCTAGGATCAAACCAAAAGCAAATAAAATATGATATGTATTGATGATCTAATGTATAACATTCCAAATTGAAAATTTGGGATGTTACAAAGGACAATGAAACACAAGCTAACACCTCCTGCACTCTACCTTTAGTGTTATCTTCTCTTTTGCAGGAATTTCATGATGTTTTCCCCGACGAGCTACCTCTGGGACTACCTCCACCATGAGGCATCGAGCACCACATCGACCTCATCCTCGGAGCACCTCTTCCGAACAAAGCTCCCTACCGCGTCAACCCCGAAGAAACCATAGAAATACAAAGGCAAGTAAAGCATCTCATAGACCATGGACATGTGCATGAAAGTTTGAGCCGTTGTGCCGTCCTGGTCATTCTTGTGCCAAAACGAGATGGTAGCTTTCGCATGTGCTCCGATTGTAGACATATAAATGCTATCACCGTTTGTTCTAGGTATCCCATTCCACGCCTTGACGATATGCTTGATGAACTTAGTGGTGCCACTATCTTTTCAAAAATTGATCTTAAGAGTGGTTACTATCAAATCCGCATACAAGAGGGTGATGAATGGAAAACCGCTTTCAACACCACGTTTGGGTTGTATGAGTGGTTAGTCAGTCCTATCGTTCTACCGGAAGCACCGGGTACTTTTATGCGTCTTATGAATCATGTCTTTCGCCTTTACATTGGTGTGTTTGTTGTCGTCTACTTCGATGATATGCTTGTTTTTAGCAAATCTCTCAAAGAGCATGTCACCCATGTCTGAACCATTTTACAAACTATTCGAAAAGAGCATCTCTATGCTAATATGGAGGAATGCCTTTTTGGCGTTGATAAGCTCATTTTCTTGGGTTTTGTTGTATCTTCTAAGGGTGTTCATGTTGATGAGTCCAAGATCAATGCTATTAAGACTTGGCCACAACCAACCAACGTGCAACAAGTGCATAGCTTTCTTGGCCTTGCGGGTTTCTATCGTCGCTTTGTGAAAGATTTTAGCACCATTGCTTCGCCTTTGCATGCTTTGAGCAAGAAAAATGCACCTTTTGTTTGGGGACCATCCCAAGATACCGCTTTCAATGAGCTTAAGAATTTGCTTACTCATGCTCCCGTGATTGCTTTACTCAACTCTGACAAGCCCTTTGAGATTCATTGCGATGCTAGTGGTAACGGCATAGGAGGTGTGTTAACGCAAGAGAAGCGCCCCATAGCTTACTTTAGTGAGAAACTTTCTGGAGCGCAACTCAATTACCCCATCTATGACAAAGAGCTCTATGCTTTAGTGCGTGTTTTGCATGAATGGGAACACTATATTCGCCCTCATGAATTTATCATTCATACCGACCATGAAACGCTCAAGTATCTTAAGGTCCTAACCAAGTTGAACAAGCGTCATGCTAAATGGAGTGAATATATTGAATCTTTTCCTTATGTCATCAAGTACATTAAAGGTAAGGAAAACATTGTGGCGGATGCCCTTTCCCGCATATGCATGCTTGTCACTCAACTTGAATTGGATGTCATTGGCTTTGAGCATATAAAAGACTTGTATGAGCATGATCCTACTTTTGCTACTCCTTATGACAAGTGTTTGACGCACACATATTAGGAACGCTATTACATCAAAGATGGATATCTTATGAGAGCTAACAAGCTTTGCATCCCCGAGTCTTCTCTTCGTTTGTTTCTTCTGCAGGAATCTCATGGAGGAGGCTTAATGGGACATTTTGGACGCGACCAGACTTTCGCCACGCTCTCCAAGAACTACTATTGGCCCAAGATGTTTCGCGACGTCAACCGCTTCACCAACCGATGCTCTACATGTCGCAAAGCTAAGTCTAAAGCTCAATCCCATGGCCTTTACATGCCTCTCCCAATTCCATATCAACCATGGGAAGACATTAGCATGGATTTCGTACTTGGTTTTCCTAGGACTAGAAATGGGAAGGATTTGATATTTGTCGTTGTGGACCGTTTCTCTAAAATGGCACATTTCATTCCTTGCAACAAGATAGACGATGCTTCACATGTTGATAATCTCTTTTGTAGGGAAATATCGCGTCTATATGGAGTGCCAAAGTCGATCGTCCCGGACCGCGACGTCAAGTTCCTTAGCTACTTTTGAAGGACCCTATGCGCCAAGCTCGGAATCAAGCTACTCTTCTCCATGGCATATCATCCACAAACCGACGGCCAAACGGAGGTGACCAACCGCACACTCTCCGCTCTACTTCGCGTTCTCATCAAGAAGAACATCAAGGAGTGAGAGGAGTGCCTACCTATTGCCGAGTTCGCCTACAACCGAGCAAGACACTCAACAACCGGCAAGTCCCCCTTCGAGGTTGTCTACGGATTCAACCCATTGTCACCATTGGAGATCCTTCCTCTACCACTCCAAGAGCGCATTAATTTGTATGCAAGTGCACGTGTGACCCATCTCAAGAAGTTGCATGAAGATACAAGACATAGTATCGAGCGCCAAGTACAACGACTTGCGACCAAGCTCAACATCAACAAGCACCCCATGGTCTTCAACATTGGCGATCTCGTGTGGCTACACCTTCGCAAGGACTGCTTCCCCTAAGAACGCAAGTCCAAACTGCGACCACGAGCGGACGGACCCTTCAAGGTGCTTGCACGCTACAATGACAATGCATACAAGATCGACATTCCACGCGACAAGTACTCCGTGAGCGACATCTTCAATGTCAAAGATCTCTCTCCCTACCATGGTGATGAAGAATTTGATCCGAGGACGGATCTTCCCCAAGGAAGGGGAGATGATGCGGAGCATCCCAAGGCCATCCCCATGGACCCAACTACATCTCCTACGACACCACTTGGACCCATGACACGAGCACATGCAAGAGCTCTTGAAACCGACGTGACATCTCTCCTCTCACATTTCCACTTCGATGCACATGAGACATGGATACTACCTCATATAGATAGATTGTGCATACTCAGGTATCATGGAGAAGCTAAGGAGCAAGGAGAAGAAGAAGAGGAAGATGGACGTCAAGACGGAGAAGGAGGAGAGCTGCAGGAAAAGTCCCAGCGCCCGGACGGCCGACCGGGACCGCACGTCCGGCGCCTGAAGCCCTAGCCGAGCCCCTGTGAGTGGACGTCACGACCGTTGGCCCTGCACCCGAGCCAAATGAGCGGACGTCCGATGCCTCTGGACATCTGGCAACCGGACAACCGGCTCAGTCGAAAAATCCGTCACTTCAGCGCCCGAGCCAAAATGAGCGGACGACCGGCACTTACCAAACGTCCGGCCGCCCCTGAACCACCGGATGACTGGCCACCAGCGGACGTTCGGTACCTGTCCGTGCACAGGATTCGGGCCCGAGGCCCATTTACCCCCCACTTCGCCCCCTTTTGCACTATGACTATATATACTCCTCCAGATCCTCCTAGTTAGGGTTAGCAAATGATTAGCTCATATTTTTTGTGAGAGCTTTGCTCATCCACTTGGTTACCTTCTCCTTGGAGATTGCGCCTCCTATGGAGAAGATCCCCCAAGCGGATTCAAGACCCCTTGACGGGAAGAACCTCAAAACCTCCTTTCAGAGAAAACCGGCTACCTTTGTATCGTCCCTAGTTGATCGTCGATCTTGTATCTTCCTTTGTGTTCACGGATCTAGCGCATGTGTGATCATACTTGTTGGTTTGAGTGTTCTCTTGTCTTTTCCATGTGTTTTCCCCTCGTTTCCCTCCTTGTGTTCTTCGTGTTCATCGCGGGATCTACTCCTTTCGTGAAAGATCGGCCAGTTAGGGTTCCTACCCTACATCAGACAGGTACCAGACATCCACTGGGGACCAGTCGTCCGGTGGCTCACGGATGGCCGGACTTCCAGTAGTCGCCGGTCGTCCGCTGGTTCTGGCTCGGATGTGGTAGTTGCGGATTTCCGGAAGGGGCCGGTCGTCCTGTCGCCGGACGTCCGTTGGCGTCGGACTTCCGCTGGTTTGGCTCAGGTGCAGTGGCGCTGGTTGTCCGGTCCGGGCCGGACGTCCACTCGGTGTAGATCGGCTGGGGCTTCAGGCGCCGGACGCCCGGTCCCGACCGGTCGTCCGGTGGCTGGGACTTCAGGGTCCGGATGTCCGGTCCGGACCGGTCGTCCGGTGGCTGGGGCTTCTTCCAGAGCTCCTCTTCTTCTCTGTCATCTCGTCCATCTTCCTGTTCTGATTCTCCTTGCTCCTTAGCTTCTTCATGGCTAACTTCTTGATACCTGAGTATGCACAATATCTCCGTTTGAGGTAGTAGCCATGTCTCATGTGCATCAAAGTGAACTTGTGAGAGGAAAGATGTCACCTCGGTTTCGAGAGCTCTTGCACGTGCTCGTGTCATATGTCCGCTAGGCACTTGGAGAGACGACATGGGAATGCCCTTGGGATGCTCCGCATCAATATCCAAGTGAGATCTTCTGTTGAGTGTATTATACTTCATGAGGATTTCAGTCGGTATCTTCTATAGAACGTTTTAGGCCCTGGACTCCTATGTAGTGTCCTTGGATAGGACATCTACGTCAGGCCTAGGACCCTACCCTAGGTACATGTCATCGCCAATACATACATAAGCATACTTGGAATAGTATACGGCCCATTTCTTTCTTAGGATGGTGCACTACCGTATCTAGCCCATTAGAGCAATCGAGCTAGTGTCTCACTAGTATCTGTACAACAAGACCATTTCTGTGGTTCCACCTCTTAGAGCTCATTCCTTGGTTGTGAGGATCCCATCTATCTTCCATGTGTGTTCCTAGTGATATCCTTCAGTTTGATCAATTTCTCTTACTTGCGATTTGTGCATCTTTTCAACTATTTCAACACCTTGTCTAACATTTGTTTGAATTATTTATGCAACTTCCTCACCGAGATCCTACATAAGCCTTTTACTTGTAGGTGTGAGAAACAAAACCCAGTACTAATTCTACTATTATAGCATCACATGGGATCGTACTTGGTACATCCAACAGTTTTCGGAAAAGGTAACTTTGGTTTTGTTCTCTCATTTTCCTACTCACCATCACTTCCACATGATGGATAGGCCTACTTCTTCCGCGAACCCGCTGTTCGAGGATCAAGATGACGAACGCGACTACGTCACCAAGGACCACTTCTTCATCACACAACAAGCTCTACATCAAGAGAGTGAAGCTTTGGGTGATCGCATCGAACAACTCGCCACCGACCTATGACAATCGGAAGCAAGACAACGGGACTATTTGGAGCCAAGCTCTCCAAACAAATGGATGAATTCTGCAACATGATCGCGAGCCACGCATCTTCCTCAAACCTCTTCACCAAGAATGCGTCACTCAAGTCACCACTCGTCGTCATACTCCTCTTCCGATGCGAGTCCTCCTCGACGTGACGACACTCAAGACTGCCGAGCGCAAGAAAATCCGTTCCATGGCAATGGCCTACAAGACCAAGTTTGAGCATGTGAGAATGCGTGTCGCCAAGAACGAGAAGCCATGGATCAAGAACAACTACCACCACATCATCCACATCAAGCATCTCAAGATGGCGATTCAATCTGACAAGAGCAACAAAGTCGTGAATATCAAGCTCAAGTGGTTGAAGACACACTCCAAGAGTCCATCAAGCCGTTGCCCAACGCAACCGTCAAGTACGTGAACAAGAGGAAGCACTTCATCAAGCACGACAAGAAGAAGAAGTCTGACGTGAAGAACAACAAGAAAGGCCAAACCGAGCACACATGCCTCGACCTCGTCTACACCAAGAGCGCAACTAAGGGAGTCCTGGGTTAGGGGGTCACCGGACAACCGGACTATATCCTTTGGCCGGACTGTTGGACTATGAAGATACAAGATTGAAGACTTCGTCTCGTGTCCGGATAGGACTCTACTTGGCGTGGAAGGCAAGCTAGGCAATACGGATATGTATATCTCCTCCTTTGTAACTGACCTTGTGTAACCCTAGCCCTTTCCGGTGTCTATATAAGCCGGAGGGTTTTAGTCCGTAGGACAACAGACAATCATACCATAGGCTAGCTTCTAGGGTTTAGCCTCTCCGATCTCGTGGTAGATCAACTCTTGTAATACTCATATCATCAAGAATAAATCAAGCAGGACGTAGGGTTTTACCTCCATCAAGAGGGCCCGAACCTGGGTAAAACATCGTGTCCCCTACCTCCTGTTACCATCCGCCTTAGACGCACAGTTCGGGACCCCCTACCCGAGATCCGCCGGTTTTGACACCGACATTGGTGCTTTCATTGAGAGTTCCTCTATGTCGTCGTCGTTAGGCTTGATGGCTCCTACGATCATCGATAGCGATGCAGTCCAGGGTGAGACTTTTCTCCCCGGGCAGATCTTTGTGTTCGGCGGCTTCGCACTGCGGGACATCTCGCTTGGTCATCTGAAGCAGATCGAAAGTTACGCCCCTGGCCATCAGGTCTGGTTTGGAAGCTTAAACTACATGACCGATATCCGCGGATACTTGATCTTCGATGGATTCGAGCCCCTACCTTGTGCGCCACGCAATCACGATGAGTACGATTTAGCTCTACCATCAGACCGTATTCAGGAGATCACACCGGCAGCCGCTCCGACCCTCAATTCGGAGCCAGTTTCGCCATCCGTGGACGGGTGGATAGACCCCGTCACGAAGGCCGTACCCTCTACGGCGATCGAGCCGAATATCGACCTTACCCTTCACGAGAGCCCTGTTGCCAAATTGCCGGATCCTTCTCCGGCCACGGACTCTGAACCGCCTGCGCCCATTCCTGTCGAATTCGATTGGGCGCCGATCATGGAGTTTACCTCCACGGATATTTTTCAGCACTCGCCCTTTGGCGACATACTGAACTCATTAAGGTCTCTCTCCTTGTCAAGAGAGGCCTGGCCGAACTACGTCCGGCAGGATTGGGATGTGTATGACGAAGAAATTCGCCGCCCGCCCACCACCCACTAAGTAGCCACTTCCGATGACTTAACCGACATGCTTGACTTCGACTCCGAAGACATCGACGGTATGGACGACGATGCGGGAGGCGAAGAGGAACCACTGCCCACAGGGCACTGGACGCCCATTTCATCACATGACTTATACATGGTGGACACACCCAAAGAAAATAACGACGAGGAACGGAAGGACGCAGCGAACGGTGGTTCCCTCGAGCAGCAGTCAAAGCGGCGGCGTAAATGCTGCTCCAAATCCCGCCTCGGTAGAAATAACGATCACATAGACCCAGCGTTAGAGCAGGGTGAACCATTGCCCGACCACGACAACACGGAAAATCAAGCCGAACAACCCAACCCCATCGAAGATAACAGTCCAGATGACATCACACCGGACAGGCGCCAGAAGCAACATAATGCCC
Organism: Triticum urartu; assembly: GCF_003073215.2. NCBI lineage: Eukaryota > Viridiplantae > Streptophyta > Magnoliopsida > Poales > Poaceae > Triticum > Triticum urartu. The sequence goes on from NC_053022.1 coordinate 221,926,499, forward strand.
ACCAAAGGCTTGTTGCCACGGTGAGGAGTCTGAAAAAACAGAAGCAAAGGCTCAAGGCTGCACAAGACACACACAAAATCAAATGGAGTGAAGTACTCTACACAGCAGCGAAGTATGGCAGTAATCGCCACACCAAGAGCTATCCGAAGCGAAAGTTGCTACCTGAATTCGATGAGGAGGCCTTAGATCCTCCACAATTAAAAACATAAAACGGCCATCCGGTCGGATAGACGACCTCATAGCCAACATTAAGCAGCAATCGACGCCGCATATAAACCAGTACGCGATCCACATAAGGGCTCGCATCAAAAGGATGGCGCAACCAGATCCATCTATGGACCACGCAGGCGCACTCCAACATACAATGCGACACAACAAATATCCGAATACCACGGTACACCCAAATACAGGGGCGCCGCACAACCTCTATGTCTCACCGATGAGGTGCTGGATCATGAATTTCCAGAGGGATTCAAACCCGTAAACATAGAGGCATATGACGGAACAACAGACCTTGGGGTCTGGATTGAGGATCACATCCTCCATATCCATATGGCTCGAGGAGATGATCTGCATGCCATCAAGTACTTACCCCTCAAGCTGAAAGGGCCAGCTCGGCACTGGCTTAAAAGCCTCCCCGAAAACTCCATCGGAAGCTGGGAAGAGCTCGAAGACGCCTTTCAGGCAAATTTTCAAGGGACATATGTCCGACCACCGGATGCAGACGATTTAAGTCATATAACTCAACAGCCTGGTGAGTCAGCCCGAAAGATTTGGAACAGGTTCCTCACTAAAAAGAACCAAATAGTCGACTGTCCGGACGCTGAAGCCTTAGCAGCTTTTAAACATAGCGTCCGAGACGAATGGCTTGCCAGATACCTCGGTCAAGAAAAGCCGTGAACAATGGCAGCATTAACAAGCCTCATGATCTGTTTTTGCGCGGGCGAGGACAGCTGGTTAGCCAGATGTAGCACCAGCGACCCAAGTACATCCGAAGTCAGGGATGGAAACGGGAAATCACGACACAACAAGAACAAGCGTCGGAATAAGGAAGATAGCCCGAAGAGCACGGCGGTAAACGCCGGATTTAGAAGCTCTCGGCCAGGCCAGCAGAAGCCGCCCTCCAAAGGCAATAGAGACAAACTATCCAGCCTAAAAAAATTCTGGATCAAATATGTCAGATCCATAGCACCCCGGATAAACCTGCAAATCACACCCATAGAGATTGTTGGGTCTTCAAACAGTCCGGCAAGCTCAACGCCGAACATAAGGGGCAGGATACACCAAGTGAAGACGAGGATGAGCCTCACAATCAAAGCACAGGGGAATAGAAGAAATTCCCACCAGAAGTCAAAACAGTCAACGTGTTACAAGTGATAAAAGGAAGAAACAAAGTGGCACCCTTAAAGGAACATGCCCCAGGGCCTATCACCGCGGAGCTCCGCCACTGGTCGTCCCAACCGATCACCTTCGACCATCGGGATTACTCGGCAAGTATCCGGCGTGCAGGATGGGCTGCCTTGGTATTAGATCCAATAATTGACGGATACCACTTCACCCGAGTCCTGATGGACGGCGGCAGCAGTTTAAATCTGATTTATCAGGACACAGTCCACAAAGTGGGGATAGACCCAACAAAATTTTTCTGCAGCAATGCTACCTTTAAAGGAGTAACGCCAGGCTTGGAGGCTCACTGCAGGGGCTCCCTGCTACTAGAGGTTATATTCGGCTCCCCCGACAACTTCCGCAGCGAAAATTTAACCTTCCACGTCGCTCCGTTCCAAAGTGGCTATCAAGCACTACTCGGACGCGAAGCTTTCGCTCGCTTTAACGCAATACCGCGTTACGCTTCCCTCAAGCTCAAGATGCCCGGTCCACGTGGCATCATTATAGTAAATGGAAATACTGAGCGCTCCTTGCGCACCAAAGACGGTGCGGCCGCCTTGGCCGCCACACACTAAACGGCCTCACCAACTCAAGCATTTGACAGGTCGTTAAGACCACGGACACGGCTAGAAGAGTCCGGCTCAGCTATATGTAATTAATACAGGTTTGATGGCTTTACCCCTATTACAATACAAGGGGCTCAACGTGCGCGCAAAAGTGGCAATAAGGCTCACCTTCACTCATTTTCAATTGTATATTGTTTATTTAGTATAACTTAACTTTTGCACGGCAACTTTTCAATTAAGTTCCTCTCTTTTTCAGATGACCATCGTGCTACACCCTTCCAGAATACGGCGCAACGGAGACACAGGCGTAGACGTGCAGCAGGGACCCGTTCCAAGGATTCTTTGTAGATTAAGACCCTGCATAAACCTTTTTATTGTCTCTTGTTGATTTACATCCCTCGGATTCTCAGTACAACCGAGAAGGACGTCTTGGCATGTGGCCACGCCATAATAATGCACGTACCTGGACACCAGGGGCTTATTACAAAGGGTACTGTTTAGACCCGCTTTACACCATAAAGACCGAATACCTTAGGGAGTGTTCGGCATCGCGAGTTTGGCCTTATATGCATCAGCTCCGAATCATGTCTTTGGTCATATGTTGGGTTTGCCCGGCTCCTGTGTTTTGTTGCCTTATGTTCCGCTCCATCGGCTAGGGCAGCACTAGGAGAACTACTGCGATTGTGCCCTGGTTCATCCGGACGAGCACCTCAGTAGAGAAAGCCGAAAACTGACTGTCATGATATAGCGTGAGAATGGTCAACCACTCGATGACCTATCGGAATCTTCGGGATTCCTCCACATTAACGAAGGGCCGTTTCCCGGCCAGGCATGTACGCACCCCGAATCCGGGCGAGTGGGGAGCCACCAGGGGCTATATAGTAGCCCCACTGTCAAACTCCTATGGCTAAGTGAAAGTGTTAAAGCATTATAGTCCGGTTGCCTAGTTCACTGCGCTATCACCTCCTTACTAGGACCAAGACGTTGGATTAAGTGTGAATACATGTCTTCTGCGAACACCCCCGCATTGTATGCGTGGGGGCTGAAGCCGACGACTACAATCTTTCAGGTTATATACATATATACATAAACGACCGCACATGAGGCATCATAATACTTTCGGGCAAAAGTATAAACACAGCCTTGATAAGTTTAATAAAACATTGTTTCTACAATGGGAATACATGTCACTCAAACATAATATTCTTCGAGCACTGGGCCTCTATCAAACGAGAACCATCAAGAACTTCTTCAAAATAGTGCTCGGCAGCCACTCGGCCTATGGCCGAACCCTGCGCCGCGACAGTGGTAGCATCCATCTCCGCCCAGTATGCTTTGACACAGGCAAGGGCCATCCGCGAGCCTTCTAACAGCCGATCCAGAGGGGCATATCGTGGATCTCCGAACTTCCTCCACAGTAAAAAGGGCTTCCCAGCCACAATGTCACACGCTTCACGCAGCTCCTCCTTCTTCGCTCTCATGGCAGAATGGGTATCTTTAGTCGCCATCATGGCCTTTTCAAGGTCCGTCGCCTTCACTGAGTTTTCTTCCTCAAGGAATTGGCAATGGTCGGTAGTGTCTTTCAACTTTACAGCCATCTTGGCCATTTTCTCTTTGCTCTCGCAATGCGCGGCCTTCTCGGCTCTTAACTCTTTGGTCGCCTTCAAAGCAGCCGCATTACTACTCCTTACTTGTTCTTTGGCTCGGGCAAGTTCCGCCCGAAGGGTCTCCACGGTGGCAGCTCCATCTGCAGTCACAACATATTAAAGATACTGGCATCACGCTGCTCTTAGTATGTGACATTCACCAGAAAATATCACTTACCCCGTGCCTTGTCAAGCAGCTTGTTAACAAGCTCGATGTCGACATCCGCCGCATCCAGTTGCCGCTTTAGTTCGGCAAACTCATGAGTCCGGCTAGCCACCGGAGCTTCCACTACCTGCACATAAAGGCAGTATGGTTATTACCTGGGACTACGATCCTCTATTTGCCGCCGTTCTCGGTGACAACCAGAGTCTCAGGGGCTACTATCTACACAGGGCACACCTAACAATGTGTGGTACTATCACAAATGTATATCATTTTACGTACCTCAAAACCCGTTAGTAGACTCATAAAGGCGTCATGCAACCCGATTTCGGCGGACGAAATCCTTTCCATCACCGTACCCATCAATGTACGGTGTTCTTGCGAGATGGTCGCTCACTTCAGCAGATCCCTCAGTGCGTCCGACCGCATACCAGACAGCATCGGATTCTTTTGTTTGCCCTCTTCAAGAGCCGGATGCTAGGGACTTCGGGTGACTATAGGATTATCTTCTGGCCTCACCGGATCCGGAGAGGCCCTCCATGACGACACTTCAAGGTCGCCCGCTTCTTGAGCGGAGGAGTCCGGGGGAGGCGTTTCGTTCTCCATCATCTCAGGAAGAAGGTCCCCTGAAGAAGAGCTCTGGTGAGAAGGGCTAAGATCCGAACTGCAAGATAAACGCTTTGGTTATTTTCCTTGGAAGTAAGGTAGAATATCTCTACTATTAAGTAGATTTTGATCACTTACGACTCGTTAGAGGGCTAATCCCCGTGCGGGCTTTGTGCGGCAAGTGCACCTTACAGGGCAGGACCCTCTGCTAGAGACTTCTTCTCCCATTTGGAAGCCTTGGTTTCCGGATCTTCGGAGGAAGTCCTCTTCCTTCCCCGGAGCGAGAGAAGATCAGATTCTTCCCCTTGATTATCCTCCCTCACGAAGGCGCTCATTCCCTCGGTTGGAATTGGTAGCGATGGGGGCCCGCTTTCGCCCTCATTATTCCCCACTTTATCTTCCTTTGAGTGCTCCGGGCAAGGTGCTAGCTCGAGCATCTTTTCCAGTATCGGATTGTCCGAACCCTCAGGAAGGGGGGCCGAACACCGAATCATCTTCGCCTTTGTTAGCCAGTTCTGGTCAGAGAGCGATTTCTCAGAATGACGTCATGATAAACAAAAGACAGTGTGTTCGGCTAGAAAATTACTTACTTGGTCGGCGGTGCAGTTGCTGCTCAGGCCCACATCCTCGGTAGTATCCGGACACTCTGTTTTGGGTTCGAAGAATGATTTGTACATCTCCTCATGCGTCAGGCCGAGGAAATTTTGAATAGCGCGCGATCCTTCTGGGTTGAATTCCCACAAACGGAGGGGCCGGCGTTTGCAAGGCTGGACTTGAAGAACCAGCATGACTTGCACTACCATGACCAAACTAAAATCTCCCTCGAAGAGATCCCGGATGCGGCTCTGCAGTATGGGCACATCCTTGGCTGGACCCCAGCTCAGCCCCCTACTGATCCATGACATGAGTTGTGGTGGAGGGCCCGAGCGAAAGGCGGGGGAAGCTACCCACTTGGCACTTCTGGGAGCAGTGATGTAGAACCACTCCTTTTGCCATAATCCGGACACCTCTGGAAAGGAACCTTTTGGCCACGGAGCTCCAGCAATCTTGCTTACTAATGCACTCCCGCACGCTGCATACTGCCCCTCAACCGTCTTCGGCTTCACATCAAAGGTCTTGAGCCACATGCCGAATTGAGGGGTAATGCGGAGGAAGGCCTCACATACGACAATAAATGCCGAGATGTGGAGAAAGGAATCCGGGGCTAGATCGTGGAAATCAAGCCCGTAATAGAACATCAAACCCCTTATGAAGGGATCCATAGTGAGGCCTAGTCCTTGGAGGAAGTGGGATATGAACACGACGTCTTCATGGGGCTCAGGAGTAGGGACAACCTGCTCTCGGGCGGGCAGCCGATGTGAGACTTCGGCGGTCAGGTATCTTGCCTCCCTCATCTTCTTGATATCCTCTTCCGTAATGGAGGAGGGCATCTACCGGCCCTGGAGGCTAGATCCGGACATGATTGAAGATCCGAAGCACCTATCCTAGGCTTTGAGTGTTAGAACTCGAGTCGGGGGAGGGATTCGATTGAGCACGGGAGGAAAAAAGTAAAAGCCTTGACCCTTTATAAAGAGGATGAATATCAAGCGTCCTCCTCGTGGCCGTTTGGGACTTGCCTAAAATCCAGGAGTCCTAGGCGTGGTCGGGTTACCCACGCTCGTATTGATGAGAATCCCGTAATAAGGGGAACACGATCTCTGCTTTGACAAGGCGTGTCAAGAAACTGCCTCGCGTTATGTGCGGGGCTAGTTAAAGGAAACGGTTCAAATAATCACCGGGCCATGGCATAATGTCATGTTGCCAAAACAAGTCAGCAGATTAGATTTGTGGAAATATTATTCTCTCTTCGGTGGTATGTGGAACTTATTTTGCAGGGTCGGACACTATCCTTGTATTCAAATTCTTCCATGGTGTATTCGGAGGAGGAACTGGCCTTGCAATGTCGAAGAAAATACTGCGCGCCGGACTCATCGTCATTGAAGCTTGGTTCAGGGGCTACTGAGGGAGTCCTGGATTAGTGGGTCTTCGGACAGCTGGACTATATCCTTTGGCCAGACTGTTGGAATATGAAGATACAAGATTGAAGACTTTGTCTCGTGTCCGGATAGGACTCTACTTGGCGTGGAAGGCAAGCTAGGCAATACGGATATGTATATCTCCTCCTTTGTAACCGACCTTGTGTAACCCTAGCCCTTTCCGGTGTCTATATAAACCGGAGGGTTTTAGTCTGTAGGACAACAGACAATCATACCATAGGCTAGCTTCTAGGGTTTAGCCTCTCCGATCTCGTGGTAGATCAACTCTTGTAATACTCATATCATCAAGAATAAATCAAGCAGGACGTAGGGTTTTACCTCCATCAAGAGGGCCCGAACCTGGGTAAAACATCGTGTCCCCTTCCTCCTGTTACCATCCGCCTTAGATGCATAGTTCGGGACCCCCTACCTGAGATCCGCCGGTTTTGACACCGACAGCAACCATGATGAAGACCCTCCTCCACGTCAAGAGCGACATCAAGTGGATCGAGTGCTTGAAGACCCTCCTCCATGTTGATGCGGAGCATCCCAAGGTCATCCCCGTGGACCTACCATCGACTCACCAATTGACTAGCGGACCAATGGCACGAGCACGTGCAAGAGCTCTTGAAACTAAGGTGAACTCACTCCTCTCCGAACTACCACTTTCCATGCATGAGAATTGGCTACTACCTCAAGCGGAAACCCTATGTGTGATTGTGTGCTTGGACGAAGGCCATGGACCAACTACATTCAACGGACAACATGGTGAGGACGCCAAGTTCATGGGACAAGAAGAACTGCTCGAAGTCCCCAGGCTCCGGGCGACCAACGAAACCTGGACGTCTGACGAACTCCAGGCTACAAACGTTCGGCCCTCTACGGACGACCGACACTTCCACTCCCGAGACAAAACTACGGACTTCCGAAGCACTATGGACGACCGATGACCTCCAGGCTCCGGACGTCCGACCCTGACCGGACTTCTGACCGAAGTCCACCCGAGCTGAATCTACGGACGTCCGACATGCACCGGATGTCCAGACCCTCGTGAGCCTCGGGATGACCGGTGACTCCCAGACGTCTGGAGCCTGTGTGCTGCCATGAGTTGGGCCGCAGCCCATGTATCCCCCCACTTCGCCCCCTTTTAAACTAAGGCTATAAATAGACCTCCTATTTTTCTAGATAGGGTTAGCATTGGTTTAGCTCATATTTAGAGATAGAGCATTGCTCATCCACATCGGATCTACTCCACGAGAGAGACTGCGACCCCTCTTCGGAGAAGGTCCCTTTGGATTCAAGACCTCCTTGCGGAGAAACCTCAAGACCTCCTCACGGAGAAGACCGGCTACCTTTCTATCATCCCTAGTTTATCGTGTACCGTGTGATCTCTTATCTACTCGAGGATCTAGCACATGTGTGACCATTTCTTGTTGGTTTAGTGATTCTCTTGTGTTTTCCCCATGTTTTCCCTCGTTTCCCTCCTCGTGTTCTTCGTGTTCATCGTGGGATCCGCTCCTTTTGTGAAAGATTGGACGATTAGGGTTCCACCCTACATCATCTTGGTATCTAGAGCCACGTTGATCACGATTTCAGAGCCTCCCCATTGTGTTGCTAGCCTAGTTTTTGTTGATTTTGTCCCTAATTCGAAAATTCCCCACAAAAATAGCCCCAATTTTTTTGTGATTTGTTGGTGTGTTGAAATTTTGTTGGATTTGATCCGTGGATTTGCTTTGCCTTGAGTGGATCTACCTTTTCCCCTTGTTTCCACCCTTTCCATCCACGAAATCGCCTGGATTCGACGAATTTGGACCTCTCCAGCTTGTACTCGCGCAGTTCATCCCGTGCCCGAAATTCGCCCAGGCACCGGACGTTTGACCTGCACCGGACGTCCGACGACCGGACGACTTGCCCAGCCCGGACGTCCGACGATCACTGACGAAACTGAATTTTTTTCAGTTTAGTCACCACCACCGACCCACATTTCCGCCTACGCATTCCTACCACCTACACACCATCACCACTCCCGCATACCACCAGATTTTCTTACATGTTTCGCACTCCGACGCATGTTGCCACTTTGAGCTTTGAGAATTTGAGTTGCGGTTCCGTGTCCTTTTGTGTTTCGGCTATCTAGGTACGGTTCGACATCAACATCACCGCCGCTCATCTTCGCCATGGACGCATCATCAACAACGACCACCATGACTATATCTTGGTATTCAGGCCACCCATTTGATCACTGTCATCTGTTCTTGCTTACGAACGAGGAACCAAATAACGGTAACCTCGTCTTGGTATTGATATGTCCAATACTGTAACATCCCGGATATGACTTACCCAATTTGTACTCCAACTCTTGCCATTACTGTAACATCCCGGATATGACTTACCCAATTTGTACTCCAACTCTTGCCATTTCCGGCCTTAAGTTATTTTATTTTCTCGGGTTCAGATTTTTGTCTTCGTGTGTTGTTGTCGTTGTCATGCATCTCATATCATGTCATCATGTGCATTGCATTTGCATACGTGTTCATATCATGCATTCGAGCATTTTCCCCGTTGTCCGTTTTGCATTCCGGCGCTTCGTTCTCCTTCGGTGGTCATTTCTACCTTTCTTTTGTGTGTGGGGATTAAACATTTCCGTATTGGACCGAGACTTGCCAAGCGGCCTTGGTTTACTACCGGTAGACCGCCTGTCAAGTTTCGTACCATTTGGACTTCGTTTGATGCTCCAACGGTTAACCGAGGGACCAAAAAGGCCTCGTGTGTGTTGCAGCCTAACACCCCTCCAATTTGGCCCAAAACCCACCTAAGCCCTCTCCATCTTCTAGAGCGTTCGATCACGATCACGTGGCCGAAAACCGCACCTCATTTGGACTCTCCTAGCTCCTCCTATGCCTATATATAGATCCCCACATTCCAAATCCGGGTCTTCTTCCCCAAACCCTAGAAAGATCCATATCCGCCACCGGACATGTCCACTTCCAGCCGGACAGCCTCCACCACCACCTCGGGCCAATAGAGGCGCGACACCTGTCCCGGGCGGACGCCCCACTTCGCCGCCGCCGCGCGGGCCCGCCAGGCCCGCAACCGGCCCTCCCTGTTGCCCGATCCGGGCCGCCTTCCTCCTGCCGTTCGCCGCCCCGCGTGACTGGGAGCCGCCGCCGCCTGGCTCCGCGCTCCTCCACGCTGGTGAGCTCGCCGCCCGACTTCCCTGCCGTCCTCCGCCGCTCCACCGTGGGTGCCGCCCGCCGCGCGCCTCGCCTACCTCGTCGCCGGTGGCCGCCGCCCCCGCCGGCGCCGCCCTCCGCCGCCGCCTCGCCGCCCTTCTCCTTCCGGCAAACCACGAGCAACTCCGGTGCTACAGGACTTCTGGCCGTCCTCGGGCCGTGTGCACGCCGGATCGGATCTCAGATCCGGATTCAAAACCCTAGGGGTTGACCTTTTTCTCCAAGTCCCAGAATTATTTGCTCATTTTCATAGCATCGTAACTTTGCATCCGTAACTCCGTTTTGGGCATATAGCATATCAAAATGTTTGCCTCGGAGAGTAAATCATTTCATTCCATTGCATCATTTTCATTTGAGTTCATCTTGATGCCAGAAATGCTGTTAGAAGAGGGATACTTGAGATAATTGCCAGATCTGCTGCTCCATTTAGATATTTGTCATTTTTGCCATGATTATTATGTGCATGATATGCCCATGAGCTCTACATATGTTTTGTTAAGGGTTTTGCCATCTTTCCAGAGGTGCAACCCATGTATTTTTGTGATGTGTGTGGTGACTAGCACAAGCTTGCAAAGTCCTTGAGCTGTTTATCTCATATGGCCATATGTTCATATTGTTTCCTAGTGATCCGTGCCTCTTTTGAGGATGATCAGTAAGGATGTTTTGTTAATCTTGTAGTGCTCTATCTATCCATGTCTTTGTTCGCAATTATGGAGCAAACTAGCTTGAGTTAATCGAGCTCTACTTTTGCTACTTCGTGAATCTGGGCAGATTGTCTACTTGTTAGCGATTTTGCCGATGATGTTGTAGTTGATCCGTGCATGCTATGCTATTGTTCTTGCCATGTCTAGCTTGCATTTTGTGTATTCTTGATGGGTGTATGCTTAACTTGTCATGACTTGCTCTGTAGTGAGTGCATCGAGCTCGTAAACATTCCTACTTGATATCTGTTTTCAGCATGCTCCAGTTTTCACTAAGTCTGAGAATTGATTAAGTTTTTGTCATGTTCACATGCTCGCAATTGTATCTTCTGATCCGTTTTGGCTCAAGGTCACTAAGGGACTTTTGTTAAGCTCTTTGAGTAGCTCCATTCCATGCTTTAATTTGCCATGTTCAGGCCTTTAGCATGTAGTTATGTTGCTCCGAAGTGTGCTACCTGATCTGAAATTCTAGACAAGTGTTAATTTCACTAAGTCTGAGATCTGTTTACCATATGCATTTTTGCCATGCTTGTTTGAGCCTGTTAATGGATGAATTGGCCGTAGCTCAGTGCTAGACTTTTGTTAAGCATCTTGAATTCATCCCTGCCATGTATTTTTATGCCATGTTTGAGTGCTGTAGCTTGTTCATCTCATTGCATTTAGATGGCTACTTGCTGTAAATCGCAGAACGTGGTCATATTTGAATTACTTGTCATTTCCAAACCGTAACTCCGATTCCGGCGTTCTTTATATCGTTTTCAAGTGATTTCATCTCATCTTTCCAGTGACACACTTGGATTCCCAAGTTGAGGCCAGGTTCATGCATTCCTTGTCAAATCTTGCATATGCATCCCGCATCGCATCCCGCATAGCATTCCATGTTTGCATCATATTGTTTGATCCTTGCACGTGGTTGATTGTGTCCTTGTTGCTTGTTTGTCTTGTTTGGGAAGAGATGGGAGACGAGTTCGCTAACGAGGAGCCTGTTGAGTTTGCTTTCGAGGATCCAGTCAATTCTGACAACTTTGCAGGCAAGATGATCATACCCTCGAAATCACTACTATCTTTGCTTTGCTAGATGCTCGCTCTTTTGCTATGCCAATGCTACGATGCCTACCACTTGCTTTCAAGCCTCACAAATTGCTATGTCAAACCTATAACCCACCATGTCCTAGCAAACCGTTGATTGGCTATGTTACCGCTTTGCTCAGCCCCTCTTATAGCGTTGCTAGTTGCAGGTGAAGATTGGAGGCCATTCCTTGTTGGAACATTTATTTACTTGTTGGGATATCATTATATTATCTTGTTATCTTAATGCATCTATACAATTGGTAAAGGGTGGAAGGCTCGGCCTCTCGCCTAGTGTTTTGTTCCACTCTTTCCGCCCTAGTTTCCGTCATATCGGTGTTATGTTCCCGGATTTTGCGTTCCTTACGCGGTTGGGTTATAATGGGAACCCCTTGATAGTTCACATTGATTAAAGCTTTTCCAGCAATGCCCAACATTGGTTTTACCATTTTCCACCTAGCCTCTTTTTCCCTTGGGTTTCCGGAGCCCGAGGGTCATGTTATTTTAACCCCCCCGGGCCAGTGCTCCTCTGAGTGTTGGTCCACCTGTCAGCTGCCGGTGGCCACCAGGGGCAACTCTGGGCTGGCCTACCCGTACCTAGGACAATCTGAGTGTGCCCTGAGAAAGAGATATGTGCAGCTCCTATCGGGATTTGTCGGCACATTCGGGCGGTGTTGCTGGATTTGTTTTAACCTAACGAAGTGTCTTGAAGAACCGAGATACCGAGTCTGATCGGAACGTCTTGGGAGGAGGTCTATTCCTTCGTTGACTGTGAGAGCTTGTCATGGGCTAAGTTGGGACTCCCTTGCAGGGATTTGAAGTTTCGAAAGTCGTGCCCGCGGTTATGGGCAGATGGGAATTTGTTAATGTCCGGTTGTAGATAACTTGAACCTTAACTTAATTAAAACGAATCAACTGAGTGTGTTACCGTGATGGCCTCTTATCGGTGGTGTCCGGGAAGTGGACACGGTGTTGGAGTAATGCTTGCGCAGGTTGCTCTCTAGTTTCTCGCTCGTGCTTTGCCTCCTCTTCTCGCTCTCTTTTGCGAACAGGATAGCCACCATTTTTGCTAGTCGCTTGCTGCAGCTCCACATATTTACCTTGCCTTAGCTATAAGCTTAAATAGTCTTGATCGCAAGGGTGCGAGATTGCTGAGTCCCTGTGGCTCACAGAATAATATTACACCAGATGCAGGGCCTGATGATTCCGCTCCAGGTGACGCGCTCGAGCTCAACTGGGAGTTCGACGAGGACTGTCAATGATACTATGTTTCCTTTCCTGATGATCAGTAGTGGTGCCCTGTTGGGGGTGATCGAGAACGTGTCGCATGTTGGGTTATCTTTTATTTTGGCGCCGTAGTCGGGCCATGAGTGTTTGGATGATGTAATGTTATTTATGTACTTGATTGACGTGGCGAGTGTAAGCCAACGGTGTTATCTCCCCTTTTATTATCTATATATTACATGGGATGTTGTGAAGATTGCCTAACTTGCGACATACGCCTTCAATGCGATTATGTCTCTAAGTCATGCCTCGACACGTGGGAGCTATAGTCGCATCGAGGGTGTTACAAGTTGGTAATCAGAGCCTTCCCCGACCTTAGGAGCCCCCACTGATTGATCGTTTTTAGCAGCCAAGTTGTGTCTAGAAAAATGTTTTGAGTCATTTAGGAATTATATATCGGAGAGTTTAGTAATTATTTTTACTTCCTAGTCTCCTCATCACTCTGGTAAGGCATCCTGACGTTGAGTTTTGACTCTTCTCTTCTCAAATTTCACTATTTTTTTTAGGATCACGCGGGTATCTTGGAATCATTTCGATGGTTTTATGATGAGAACATTGTCTTGGTGCCTCCTGTCAGGGGTTTTGTGGAAGTGTCCCGGGGAGTTGAGCTCTGAGGTGTTGTCGTCATAATTTTATCGTTGCAGTTCTGGAATACCTCAATTTAGTATGCCGAGATCGAAAATCTCTTTTATGCAGTTCATTGGTGAGATAACCTCGACGCCACCCAGTACTGGGGCGGGAGTTCGGGAGTATCGCCATAACTTGTATAACGGATGCTTTTCGAAGGTTGAGGTAGATGGTTTCCGAAGTTTTTCTCGGTTATGTGTTGAAGGATGGATACAACTGGATGTAGGATTTGCTAGATTTGGGTGAGATATTATGCTTCCCCTGTATCCCCAACACCTGATTGCATAACCGGAAAGGTTCGGGAGTTTCATAGGTGGGAATTCTTGTAGCTGTAGTTCTTCTTCCACGGATACTGGTTTGAGATTGGGATTTCTTACCGAGTATTCGTTCTTGATCCGTACCTTGTTGATTTATTTCTCTACCTAAATTCTAAGTGGCTTCTCAATTTATGGATATGTGACCATTTCAAGAGGAATGCATTCGTTCATTTTGTTCGGATGTGAAGGCTATATGTTGCAATTTTCATTCCGTTGGATTCAGCTTCATTTTATCTGTCTATCTGCTAACGGTGGTCAACCTCTGCAGGATGGCTCCTCCAACGCGCACTACTCCGAATCCTGATCCACCACCACCTCCACCTCCTCCGGAGGCATGGCAAGCTGTGATGGTCGCAACCAATGCAAACACACAGTTGATCATGCAAATTCTCCAAGAGCGTAATCAAGGCAACCAAGGGAGAACCAAGGCAACAATCAGAATCACTTTGCTACACTCAACCAGTTCCTTGCTAACGGGCCAAAGACTTTCAGCAATTGTGTTGAGGCAACCGATGCTGACGATTGGCTTGTGGATCTGTGCAAGCATTTCGAGTGCAGTAACGTCAGGCCTGAGGACTTCGTCAAGTTCGCTTCCTTCCAACTCAAAGATCAAGCTGCAGAATGGTTCCAGCGGTACAAGGATTCCAGAGGTGGATGTGTAATTACCTGGGATGAATTCCATCAAGACTTCAAAGCTCACCATATCCCTCAGAGCGTGGTCGAAAGCAAGCGTGAGGAATTCCGCAACCTGAAGCAAGGCTCTTTGTCTGTCTATGACTACAACAGGTTGTTTCAGAAGCTCGCCCGTTTTGCCAAGAAGGACGTCCCTGATGAGAAGAGCATGATATACAAGTTCAGGGGTGGTCTTAGAGAAGAAATCCAGCTCGCTCTTGTCCTCTTTGAGCCCTTGAGGTACGATGAGTTCTACAACATGGCATTGAAGCAAGAGGCCGCTCAACTGAGGTGTGATGCTTCCAAGAAGCGAGTCAGAGATGTTACTCCTTCTTCCTCTACTCATGTGGCCAAGCAGCAGAAGTATTGGCTTCCTCCTCCTCCGTTCCGTCAGCCGTATTAGCAGAAGAGCAAAGGTGGCAGTGGATATTCCCACCCACCCAACCCTGGCTTTCAGAACAAGACTTTGTCTCAACCTCCAAGATCGAGCGCTCCGTATCACCGTCCGCTTTCAGAGGTCACGTGCAACAAGTGCCAACAGAAGGGTCACTATGCCAACAAGTGTCTCAACCAGAGACGTCTTCCTCCTCCTCCTCCTGTCAGATCGGCAAATACAACTATGGTTAAGCATAACACCAAGTCCGCCAAGGTCAACTTGATGAATGCAGCTCAGGCAGAGGACTCATCAGATGTCATTATGGGTAACCTTCCTGTTAATGATTTTCCAACTAAAGTTCTTTTTGACACTGGTGCATCACATTGTTTCATCTCGAGACCGTTTACATCTAGGCATGAATTGGTTTCGCAAGTTTTGCCTAGTCCATTAGGAGTTGTCTCTCCCGGTAAGCGCATGCATGCTAACTCCATCGTTCCGGATGTTACTATCACCTTGGGCGACTACAAGTTTCTTTCTTCCCCAATGGTTCTTGGCAACTCGGAAATTGATCTTATTCTCAGAATGGATTGGCTTTCTAAGCACAAGGCTCAGCTTGATTGTGCAGCCAGGCAGATTCAATTGACTCATTCGTCTGAGGATGTAATTGTGTTTGCCGCTCGTGATGATACCATCCATTTATTTTCTCTCAATGAGAAGGGTGAACTCGATGCCATCTCGCAAATTCCAGTCGTTTGCGAATATCAAGACGTCTTTCCAGAAGAGCTTCCAAGAATGCCTCCACACCGGCCAGTTGAATTCGTTATTGATCTTGAGCCTGGCACGGAACTAGTGTGCAAGCGTCCTTACAAGCTCGGACCTGAAGAGTTGAAGGAGCTGAAGAAGCAACTCGATATTCAAGAGAGAATGGGTCTCATTCGGCCTAGTTCTTCTCCGTGGGGTTGTGGTGTTCCTTTTGTGAAGAAGAAGGATGGAACGGACCGACTTTGTGTTGATTACCATCCATTGAACAAGAAGACCATCAAGAACAAATACCCACTTCCTAACATCAATGAGCTGTTCGAACAACTCAAAGGTGCCCAAGTATTCTCCAAGCTTGATCTCCATATGGGTTATCATCAGATTCGAATTCGTGGGCAAGATATTCCCAAGATGGCTTTCAGGACAAGCTATGGTTCATATGAATACACTGTCATGTATTTTGGCCTCGTCAACGCTCCTCCGACGTTCTCTCGCATGATGAACTTCATCTTCAACGCCTACACCAATGACTTTGTTTTGGTCTATCTCGACGACATTCTGGTTTTCTCGAAGAACAAGGAAGATCATGTCAAGCACTTGAGTTTGGTACTCGATAAGTTGAGGGAACACAAGTTCTACGCCAAGTTCTCCAAGTGCGAATTTTGGCTCGATGAGGTTCTTTATCTTGGTCATATCATCTCTACCAAGGGCATTGCGGTGAATCCTGAGAAGGTGTCTGCAATTGTGAATTGGGAACCTCCTCAGAACGTGAAGCAACTTCGTAGCTTCCTCGGTCTCGCAAGCTATTGTCGAAGATTCATTGAAAACTTCTCCAAGATCGCAAAGCCTCTCTCAAATCTTCTCCAGAAGCATGTCAAGTACGTTTGGTCTCCGGAGTGTGACATTGCTTTCAACAGTTTGAAAGAGAAATTGATCACTGCTCCAGTTCTGACTCCGCCTGATGAATCCAAGCCGTACGAGGTCTTTTGTGATGCCTCTCTCCAAGGTCTTGGCTCAGTATTGATGCAAGAGAAGAAAGTTGTTGCTTATACCTCTCGCCAGTTGAAGCCCAATGAGAAGAACTACCCCACTCATGATCTCGAGTTGGCGGGAGTTGTGCATGCTCTTTTGACTTGGAGACATCTCTTATTGGGAAGAAAAGTGGACATCTTCACTGACCACAAGAGTTTCAAGTACATCTTCACTCAGCCTAATCTCAACCTCAGGCAAACTCGATGGGTCTAAATGATTCAAGAGTATAATCCGAGTATCGAGTATACTCTAGGCAAGGCCAATGTGATTGCTGACGCATTGAGCAGGAAGGCTTATTGCAACAGTCTGATTCTCAAGCCTTATCAACCCGAGCTTTGTGAAGCTTTCCGCAAACTTAATCTGCAAGTTGTTCCTCAAGGTTTCCTCACCAACCTTCAAGTCTCTCCTACCTTGGAAGACCAGATTCGCCAAGCTCAGCTTCTTGATGCTATGGTGAAAAAGGTGAAGATTGGGATTGCCAAGAGTCAACCCAAGTACAAGTGCTACCGCCTTGATGACAAGGACACTCTCTTCTTCAAGGATCGTATTGTTGTACCCAAAGGTGACCTTCGTAAAGTGATCATGAACGAGGCTCACAATTCTCTCCTCTCCATCCACCCTGGGAGCACGAAGATGTATCAAGACCTCAAGCAGACTTATTGGTGGACTCAAATGAAGCGCGAGATTGCTCAATTCATGAATGAATGTGATGTCTGCAGAAGAGTGAAGGCAGAACACCAAAGGCCAGCGGGTCTCCTCCAACCTCTTACCATTCCAGAATGGAAGTTTGAACACATTGAGATGGACTTCGTGACTGGGTTTCCAAAGTCCAAGCGTGGCAATGATGCTATATTCGTTGTCATCGACAAACTCACTAAAGTGGCTCACTTTCTGCCTATCAAAGAGTCAATCACTGTAGCTCAATTGGCGGAGCTCTATACCTCTCGAATTGTCTCTCTGCACGGTATTCCACAAGTGATCTCTTCAGACCGTGGAAGCATCTTTACCTCCAAGTTTTGGGATTCTTTTCAGAAGGCCATGGGCACCAACATCCGCTTTATCACAGCTTTCCATCCTCAAACTAGCGGTCAAGTCGAGCGTGTCAACCAGATTCTTGAAGATATGCTCAGGGCTTGTGTGATCTCCTTCAGCATGAAGTGGGAGGATTGTCTTCCTTATGCTGAATTCTCCTACAACAACAATTTTCAAGCAAGTTCGGGCAAGGCCCCATTTGAAATTCTGTATGGCAGGAAGTTCCGTACCCCTCTCAACTGGTCTGAAACCGGTGAACGTCAGCTTTTGGGAAATGACTTAATCACAGAGGCAGAGGAAGTGTGCAAAGTCATTCAAGATAACCTCAAAGTAGCCCAATCCCGTCAGAAGAGCTACTATGACAGTAAGCACCGTGATTTGGCTTTCGAGATCGAAGATCATGTTTACCTCCGCGTCTCTCCCATGAAAGGTACTCGCCGTTTCGGTATCAAAGGGAAGCTTGCCCCCAGATACGTGGGACCTTTCAAGATTGTCAGCAAGAGAGGCGACCTCGCCTATCAACTCGAGCTTCCTTCAAACTTTGCAAATGTTCATGACGTGTTCCATGTCTCTCAGCTTCGAAAGTGCTTCAAGACTCCTGACCGCACCGTCAACTTCGAGGACATTGAGCTCCAAGAAGATCTATCCTATCATGAGCACCCAGTTGCTATTCTTGAAGAGACTAAACGCAAGACTCGCAACAAGTCAATCAAATTCCTCAAAGTCAAGTGGTCACACCATTCCGACCGTGAACCTACCTGGGAATGCGAGGATCACCTCCGTTCTGAATACCCGGCGTTCTTTCAGTCCTAGATCTCGGGACGAGATCCTATCGTAGTGGTGGAGTGTTGTAACACCCCGGATATGACTTACCCAATTTGTACTCCAACTCTTGCCATTTCCGGCCTTAAGTTATTTAATTTTCTCGGGTTCGGATTTTTGTCTCCATGTGTTGTTGTCGTTTTCATGCATCTCATATCATGTCATCATGTGCATTGCATTTGCATACGTGTTCATCTCATGCATTCGAGCATTTTCCCCGTTGTCCGTTTTGCATTCCAGCGCTTCGTTCTCCTCCGGTGGTCATTTCTACCTTTATTTCGTGTGTGTGGATTAAACATTTCCGGATTGGACCAAGACTTGCCAAGCGGCCTTGGTTTACTACCGGTAGACCGCCTGTCAAGTTTCGTACCATTTGGACTTCGTTTGATGCTCCAACCGTTAACCGAGGGACCGAAAAGGCCTCGTGTGTGTTGCAGACCAACACCCCTCCAATTTGGCCCAAAACCCACCTAAACCCTCTCCATCTTCTAGAGCGTTCGATCACGATCGCGTGGCCGAAAACTGCACCTCATTTGGACTCTCCTAGCTCCTCCTATGCCTATATATAGATCCCCACATTCCAAATCCGGGTCTTCTTCCCCCAAACCCTAGAAAAATCCATCTCCGCCGCCGGACATGTCCACTTCCAGGCGGACAGCCTCCACCGCCGCCTCGGGCCAATAGAGGCGCGACACCTGTCCCGGGCGGACGCCCCACTTCAACGACGCCGCGCGGGCCTGCCAGGCCTGCAACCGGCCCTCCCCATCGCCCGATCCGGGTCGCCTTCCTCCTGCCGTTCGCCCCGCGCGCCTGGGAGCCGCCGCCGCCCGGCTCCGCGCTCCTACACGCCGGCGAGCTCGCCGCCCAACTTCCCCGCCGTCCTCCGCCGCTCCACCGCGGGTGCCGCCCGCCGCGCGCCTCGCCTACCTCATCGCCGGTGGCCGCCGCCCACGTCGGCGCCGCCCTCCGCCGCCGCCTCGCCGCCCTTCTCCTTCCGGTGAACCACGAGCAACTCCGGCGCTACAGGATTTCCGGCCGTCCTCGGGCCGCGTGCACGCCGGATCGGATCTCAGATCCGGATTCAAAACGCTAGGGGTTGACCTTTTTCTCTAAGTCCGAGAATTATTTGCTCATTTTCATAGCATCGTAACTTTGCATCCGTAACTCCGTTTTGGGCATATAGCATATCAAAATGTTCGTCTCAGAGGACATCATTTCATTCCATTGCATCATTTTCATTTGAGTTCATCTTGATGCCCGAAATGCTGTTAGAAGAGGGCTACTTGAGATAATTGCTAGATCTGCTGCTCCATTTAGATATTTGTCATTTTTGCCATGAGTATTGTGTGCATGATATGCCCATGAGCTCTACATATGTTCTGTTAAGGGTTTTGCCATCTTTCCAGAGGTGCAACCCATGTATTTTTTGTGATGTGTGTGCTGACTAGCACAAGCTTGCAAAGTGAGGCACTTGGTAATGCTGATTTTAGGGACTTAGCATTTCCACTAAGTCCTTGAGCTGTTTATCTCATATGGCCATATGTTCATGTTGTTTCCTAGTGATCTGTGCCTCTTTTGAGGATGATCAGTAAGGATGTTTTGTTAATCTTGTAGTGTTCTATCCATCCATGTCTTTGTTCGCAATTATGGAGCACCCTAGCTTGAGTTAATCGAGCACTACTTTTGCTACCTCGTGAATCTGGGCAGATTGTCTACTTGTTAGCGATTTTGCCGATGATGTTGTAGTTGATCCGTGCATGCTATGCTATTGTTCTTGCCATGTCTAGCTTGCATTTTGTGTATTCTTGATGGGTGTATGCTTAGCTTGTCATGACTTGCTCTGTAGTGAGTGCATCGAGCTCGTAAACATGCCTACTTGATATCTGTTTTCAGCATGCTCCAGTTTTCACTAAGTCTGAGAATTGATTAAGTTTTTGCCATGTTCAGATGCTCGCAATTGTATCTTCTGATCCCTTTTGGCTCAAGGTCACTAAGGGACTTTTGTTAAACTCTTTGAGTATCTCCATGCCATGCTTTACTTTGCCATGTTCAGGCCCTGTAGCATGTAGTTGTGTTGCTCTGAAGTGTGCTACCTGATCTGAAATTCCAGACAAGTGTTAATTTCACTAAGTCTGAGATCTGTTTACCATATGCATTTTTGCCATGCTTGTTTGAGCCTGTTAATGGATGAATTGGCCGTAGCTCAGTGCTAGACTTTTGTTAAGCATCTTGAATTCATCCCTGCCATGTATTTTTATGCCATGTTTGAGTGCTGTAGCTTGTTCATCTCATTGCATTTAGATGGCTACTTGCTGTAAATCGCAGAACGTGGTCATATTTGAATTACTTGTCATTTCCAAACCGTAACTCCGATTCCGGCGTTCTTTATATCGTTTTCAAGCGATTTCATCTCATCTTTCCAGTGACACACTTGGATTCCCAAGTTGAGGCCAGGTTCATGCATTCCTTGTCAAATCTTGCATATGCATCCCGCATCGCATCCCGCATAGCATTCCATGTTTGCATCATATTGTTTGATCCTTGCACGTGGTTGATTGTGTCCTTGTTGCTTGTTTGTCTTGTTTGGGAAGAGATGGGAGACGAGTTCGCTAACGAGGAGCCTGTTGAGTTTGCTTTCGAGGATCCAGTCAATTCTGACAACTTTGCAGGCAAGATGATCATACCCTCGAAATCACTACTATCTTTGCTTTGCTAGATGCTCGCTCTTTTGCTATGCCAATGCTACGATGCCTACCACTTTCTTTCAAGCCTCCCAAATTTCCATGTCAAACCTCTGAACCACCATGTCCTAGCAAACCGTTGATTGGCTATGTTACCGCTTTGCTCAGCCCCTCTTATAGCGTTGCTAGTTGCAGGTGAAGATTGGAGGCCATTCCTTGTTGGAACATTTATTTACTTGTTGGGATATCATTATATTATCTTGTTATCTTAATGCATCTATACACTTGGTAAAGGGTGGAAGGCTCGGCCTCTCGCCTAGTGTTTTGTTCCACTCTTGCCGCCCTAGTTTCCGTCATATCGGTGTTATGTTCCCGGATTTTGCGTTCCTTACGCGGTTGGGTTATAATGGGAACCCCTTGATAGTTGGCCTTGATTAAAGCTTTTCCAGCAATGCCCAACATTGGTTTTACCATTTGCCACCTAGCCTCTTTTTCCCTTGGGTTTCCGGAGCCCGAGGGTCATCTTATTTTAAACCCCCCCGGGCCAGTGCTCCTCTGAGTGTTGGTCCACCTGTCAGCTGCCGGTGGCCACCAGGGGCAACTCTGGGCTGGCCTACCCGTACCTAGGACAATCTGAGTGTGCCCTGAGAAAGATATATGTGCAGCTCCTATCGGGATTTGTCGGCACATTCGGGCGGTGTTGCTGGATTTTTTTTAACCTGTCGAAGTGTCTTGAAGAACCGAGATACCGAGTCTGATCAGAACGTCTTGGGAGGAGGTCTATTCCTTCGTTGACCGTCAGAGCTTGTCATGGGCTGAGTTGGGACTCCCCTGCAGGGATTTGAACTTTCGAAAGCCGTTCCCGCGGTTATGGGCAGATGGGAATTTGTTAATGTCCGGTTGTAGATAACTTGAACCTTAACTTAATTAAAATGAATCAACTGAGTGTGTTACCGTGATGGCCTCTTCTCGGCGGAGTCCGGGAAGTGGACACGGTGTTGGAGTAATGCTTGCGCAGGTAGCTCTCTAGTTTCTCGCTCGCGCTTTGCCTCCTCTTCTCGCTCTCTTTTGCGAACAGGATAGCCACCATATTTGCTAGTCGCTTGTTGCAGCTCTACATATTTACCTTGCCTTACCTATAAGCTTAAATAGTCTTGATGACGAGGGTGCGAGATTGCTGAGTCCCTGTGGCTCACAGATTACTATTACACCAGATGCAGGGCCTGATGATTCCGCTCCAGGTGACGCTCTCGAGCTCAAGTGGGAGTTCGACGAGGACTGTCAACGATACTATGTTTCCTTTCCTGATGATCAGTAGTGGTGCCCTGTTGGGGGTGATCGGGACCGTGTCGCATGTTGGGTTATCTTCTATTTTGGCGTCGTAGTCGGGCCATGAGTGTTTGGATGATGTAATGTTATTTATGTACTTGATTGACGTGGCGAGTGTAAGCCAACTATGTTATCTCCCCTTTTATTATCTATATATTACATGGGATGTTGTGAAGATTGCCTAACTTGCGACATTTGCCTTCAATGCGATTATGTCTCTAAGTCGTGCCTCGACACGTGGGAGCTATAGTCGCATCGAGGGTGTTACAATTACATTGATAGCCATTATATCCTTCCCCATTTGCATCACTTACCCATCGAGACTAGCCTTTGAGTATTGCCGGCAACGAGACTTGTGCACATTAGTGATCATACTTCCCATAGCATACATACATCATTGTTACATACCTTGGTATCATCTCTTATGTCACAAGGTTGTCATCGCCTACACAATTGTTATCTTGGTTAGTGAAGAATTGCATGACAAAAGAGCTCAAACAACAAAGAGCCAAACAAGCTTTTAAGAAAAAGGAAAAGATAAGCAAAGAGATTTTAAGCAAGCACCATAGCATCATACAACATTAAGATTGTCATATTAGATCATCTCAGATCACACCATAGAGAAACCTTGCATTGAACATATTTGGGATAGAAGTCGTTTCATTTTTGCATAGTAGGTTGTGCACAATTCTTGTGTCCGCCTTTTGTGCAATCGTGCCAGCGTCTCTCTAGTGTTGTGCAATAAGAGTATTTTTGTGGATTCCACATTTTGGCTCATCCTTGGTTTCCCAACCCCACTTATCTCTTTGCGTGTGTGTTTCCATGTACATTACATTGCCCGGTCTACTTGTTGCATTGCGAACATGCGAATCATTTCCAACATTATTGAAGCTCGCTTACAATTGCATCAAATTTTGTGCCACCATCCTAACCAAGCTCCACCATAAGCTTTTACTTGTGTAGGTGTGAGACACCGACAAGAATTGGTACCCATTGTGCTATTTCCTTGTCCACATTGGCATGCTCATTGATCCACTTTCAACATTGATCAAGGTACATTTGGTATTCGTTCTTCTCTTTCTACCACTCACATTTTTCTCTTGGAATGATGGATAGGCCAAGTACTTCTACCAACCCAATCTTCATTGAGCACGACGGCGATATGAACTCCTACGTCACCAAGAGCCACCTCTTTGGTGCACAACGTGCTTTGCATCAAGAGCAACAAGCAATGAGTGAACACATCGACAACCTTGCCGCCGACTTGTGACTCTCCGAGCAACGTACAAGGGACTACTTCAAGGACAAGCTCGATGATCACAAGCAAGAGAACGACGCAAGAATGGACGAGGTTCGTGCTTTGTTGCTCAACCGCTCTTCTTCCACTTCGTCTTCATCAAGGAGCCGCTCAAGTCGACAATCCGACTTCACCCTCTCCAGCTCAAGTACACCAACATCGAACACTCTTCGACGTGCCGTGCGCAACGATCGTCATGCAAGCCTCAATCCCCTATGCGACACCAACTCTCAAGAGCACCCACAACGTCTAACCCAAGAGGCCTTTGCGCTAGCACGAGAACGGCAACGACAACGCCAACATGAAGAGGAAGAGCGTTCGCGTCTACACCAAGATGTACAAGATGTCGAGGCACAACGCCAAGAACAACAACTCCGTGAATCTCAAGCACTTGCGGTGCAATGTGCCCTTCAAGATGCAAGTCGAGCCATAGCCAACCGAGGCCGACAAGCTCATGAACATGAAGAAGCACTTCGTGAAGAAGCTAATGAAAGAAGATTTCAAGCTCGCGTGCATCGTCAAGTTCCTCAAGTTCATCATCGAGATCGGCAAGCTCCTCCACAAGCTCGCCAAGAACATCAAGTTCATCAAGAGCATGAAGACAATGGAACTCCTCCACGACAAGAGCAACATGAGTTTGAAAACCCTCCTCACCAAGATCAACACGAGTTTGACAATCATCAATAACATGGACGTCATCATCCTCGACCCCAACACAATGAAGAGCAACGCTACGGCAAGCTAAAGTTCACCATGCCCAAGTTCAATGGAAGCAACAATCCCGAAGAGTACCTACCATGGGCATTGAATGTCGACAAAATCTTCCGTTTGCACAACTATGAAGAAGAGAAGATGTGATGCGGAGCATCCCACGATCATCCCCAAGTACGCACCTACACCTCCAACGACACCACCTGGACCAATGACAAGAGCCTGAGCCAAGGCTATAGAAGATAAGTGAACTCACTCCTCTCCGAACTTCCACTTTCTTTGCATGAGACTTGGCTACTACCTAATTCCGAGATGTTGTGCATGATTAGGTACCAAGAGGACCCTCCCGAAGATGCACGAGAGGATGTACAAGTCTCCAAGTTGACGGATGAAGAGAACCAACGGAAGGAGTCAAGATCAACTCCCAGGCCCTGGACATCCGGCCATGACCCCGGACATCCGGCCCCTAGAACTGTCTACAGTAGCAATGTAACACCCTCGATGCGGCTATATCTCCCATGTGTCGAAGCACGACTTAGAGGCATAACCGCACTGAAAGCAATGTCGCAAGTGAGGTAATCTTCACACAACCCATGTAATACATAAGGAAAAGAGATACATAGTTGGCTTACAATCGCCACTTCACACAATTACATGAATAAAGCAATACATCATCCAGATACACTCAAGTTCCGACTATGGAACCAAAATAAAAGAAGACTATCCCAAATGTCGGTGGGAGCGACACCTATGGGATCATAAGAATCCCTACTACAGTTAGCGGGGCGCGGGGTCGTGAGAAGAGCGGATCAAACAGATAGTACACAGTTTGTTTATCCAGGTTCGGGCCGCGAGGATGCGTAAAACCCTACTCCTGCTTTGGTGGATGTATATTCCTGTTCTTGAGCTAGCTCTGGGGCATTAGGAGCTCCAAAAAGCCGAATCCTTCTCCTGGTCGCCTCGGGCCTCCTTTTATAGAAAAAGGGGTCGCCACAATGGCACACAAGAGATGGAAAGGGTACAGTGATGCGAGGTTATCCTTCACATTACATGACAAGGCGCATTTAATGCGCTTTGCTTAGGTGTCCTTGCTTTATCGGGGATGGGGGAGAAACCTGTCTCGTCCGTCGCCGCTCCTTCTTGTGTCGACACGCGCCCTGGCCAGCGATGCCTGTGATGCCATGTAGGTAGGCAAGCAGCTAAGGTGGCGCAGTGGTGGGTCTTCACGAAGATCTGCATGCCGCCACGCAGGTGCCTGCCCAGCTGGTTGGGTCAGTAGCTGCATGCGTACGGTGGTGGAGGTTTAGTCGGCGTGGGCCTGATGGTGGCCCTGCGGATGTCCTCGGCAAGGGCCTTGCCGGGGCCCCGGCAAGGGTCTTGCCAAGGCGCCTGCTGTCATCCCCGGCAAGGCGCTTGCTGGGGGTCTTGTGGTCTTCCCTGGCTGGTATCTCGCCAAAGGTCGTCGTCTTCTTAGTGCTTATCTGATCTTGAATGTCTTCACAAAGATCTGCATGCCACCACGGGGATGTCTCCCAAACCCTTGCCCCTTGGGGCAGTGGACTCAAGGGTAATTTGCTCCATAGGCGTGGGGCGAGTCGCCGCGGCAAGGGTCTTGCCGGGGTTGCCAAAGCTGCCTCCTGGCAAGGATCTTGCCGGGGGAGTCCGCTTCGTCCCTTTTGCTCTTCGTGGTCTTGGCCTTGGCGTCGTCCTAGTTCCCTTGAGCTTCGGTCTTACCCTGGCTCACCTCCCTTGCCTTGCTTGGTGTGGTGGTGCCCGTGGCTCAGACTGTCCGTGCACAGTTATAGGGGTACAAAAAAGTGTACCCCTCTTTTTGTACACCGACAGGAGCCCCCGGGCCTGGGCCACACATAAGCGCAACGCGTTGTTGGGCTAGGCCCAAAAACGGTGCGCAGGTAGGCGGGGCGGTTTTTACCGCGGTAAGATTCTTCGCGCGTTGCGCTTACCACGACTCGCGCGCGTGGCACGGCGTGGGGAGGTGGGAGTGACGTGGGCAGCATGCGTGGGGTTGGTCTCTGCATGCATGCGTCACGTCATAGTAAAGGGGTGGTTCGTGCCTTCCCCATAAATGGAGGGACGCATGGAGGCGCGGCCCATTTACTGAATGGGGCTGAGGCGCGGTCTTCAAGGCGTCCACTCCCCACGATCACGGGGTGGGGAGAGGTCGCTTCACCCGTCCCCTCAGTTCTGCACGTCCGCCATGTGTCTCCCATGCGCTTGGAGTGGCAAACGGTGGAGGCGGGAAACTGGGCCGTCGCTGGTTGGGGCGGCGGGTCGGTCCTGGCTCCCTGCGCCTTCCGTATCTCGATTGGCCGAGCGGGGCGGCCGATCCCCAACCGCGTTCCTTTATAAAGAGCAGGAGGGGGATGGCGTCCCGCATTCTTCGATCTCCTTCCTCCTTCAGCTTCTGCTCCTCTCTTCCATTCGTCATGGAGAGAGGAAATCCCGGTCCTTCAATGGTGGCGGTGAGGGTCGCCGCTCGACAACGCGTCCCTCCTTCTCCTGTGCCTGCGGTGGCAGGTCCGGCCGCGAGGGGAAGGGGGAGGGGGCAAGGCCGTGGGCAAGGCCGGGGCGCTCGGGGAATAGGAGGACGGGGTGGCGCGCCGGCCTCGCCTACGCCAGCAGCTCCTCCTCCAATGGAGGGCCATGTTGGGGATGACCCTTGTGAGTTCTTCGTCAGGCTGCGCCGGCCGCCGCACCGTCGCCTTCGTCTCCCGACTCCATTTGCGCAGGAGATGGAGCTGGATCTGCGAGAGTCATTGGGGCTGCACATGAGGGGCTGCGGGGTCAGTGGCACGCGGGTCCGCGTCGACTTCCCCGCTCCTCACGTGATGTATCTTCATCGGGGATGGAAGACGTTTGCTCATATCCACAGCTTGACGGAGGGGCTCACTCTCCATTTTAAGCTGATGGAGGGTGTCCTTCTCTCTGTCAAGGTCTTCGGGCACTTTGGGACTCGTACAAGGTGCTGCGTGTAGAGCTCTTCTGATAGCGAAGACTCCTCCTCAGGCGGGAGTGACGAGGAGGACAGCGGCAGCAACGACGAGGGCGGTAGGCGGCAGGATGACGGGTCCGACTAGGTGTCGGGTGCCGCTTCGTGCGGCACTGGCGACCCCATCATCCGTGTCGCCCGCTCCTTGAACCTCTCGGGGTCGTCTCCTTGGGCGGCTGGCGTTGGGAGGCTGCGGACGAGGAAGAGGGTGGGCGGCAAGGCCGTCAAGTCAGAGTACGCGGGCACCGACGCCTTCGACGCGTACTGACGTCCTGCCACCTCATCTTCGAGCTCTTCTTCTGGCGCCGCCATCACCACCCAGCCTTTGGACGGCCACCAAGATGTTCTCCCTGCGTCTTCTGCCACCCGTAGCTCGCCTAGGTGCTCCTTTTGCCCTTCTCGCCTCCTTGACCTGCCTCCTGAGGAGAGGGACAAGAAAGGGATTATGGGCACCTTATCTCTTTTTAGTTTGTAAGCCTTCGGGCCTTTGTTGAATTTAAAACATTTAATCCCTTCATTCATGTTTTTATTCCCTACGGACTGTACCTGAGTGGAATGTTTTTAATGAAAAAGGGATGCTTGCCGGGTCATTTGTTTGCGGGTGGAACCCACGACAAGGAGTAAATCCTTGATATCTCTAAGATAAACATTTTCTCGCCCGGCAACAGGCCATGCCGTCTCCCCACTTCGCTCGACCTTTCTCACGCCTTTGGCGGAGGCAGGGATGAGGCGGGTTCATGCTCCTTGTTTCATCCTTTCGCTGCCGCGACTACGACCAAACTTGGTCCCAAGAACGAGCCCTAGGGCCTAGAGTTAGGGGAGCACGGTAGCTTAAGGAAAAATGAGGTTTCACATACCTCAGTCCAATGGAATGCATGATAAGGGATGAAGAACTTATCTGAAGCTGCAGCCCCCGGTAACCCTGGTTTGCCGTGGGTGAATCTTTGCTCTTGCAGCCCCCGGCAATACTGGCTTCCGGGGCCTAGATGCTGGTATGTTCCTTTTTTTCTCCCCAAGTGGTTTGGCAAGGATATCTGTGTGTCCTATGAACCAAAGAAGAAAAAAGAAAGACAAAGAGACGCACACTCGACCTCGAAGCTAGGGGTTAGTCGCCGCTAAGCACTATCAACCCTAACCAAGGACGAGACTCGACCTAGCATGCATGCTATAACTTAGGGCGCCGGCTTCATTTATTTATGCTCAGGGTCTGCGCCTGGCTTTGTACAAAGGGTTACATGCGTCATCGGCAAGGCTCGTACAAAAGGTGGCTTGCCGGGGGGCCCGGCCAGCTGCGCCTCACAAGTAAAACTTGCGAAGATGCTCAATGTTCCAGGAGTTACTCACCGGAATGGCATCTTCGGTCTCCAGGCGGACTGCGCCGGGCCTGGTGACTCGTATTACCCGATAAGGGCCTTCCCACTTTGGCGTCAACTTGTTGGAATTCTTGGCCGATTGAACGCGCCGAAGAACAAGGTCGCCTTCCTCAAAGCTTCGGGCATGAACCTTGCGGCTATGGTAGCGTCGCAAGGCTTGCTGGTAGCGCGCTGCTCTCACAGCTGCCCGAAGACGATCTTCCTCAAGGAGCGTTGCGTCATCTTGCCGCAATTGCTCTTGCTTAAGGTCGTCATAAGCGAGTACTCGAGGTGACCCGTATATGAGTTCCATGGGGAGAACTGCTTCTGCCCCGTATACCAGGGCAAAGGGTGTCTGGCTGGTGGCTCGATTTGGTGTTGTTCTGATTGACCAAAGAACCGCCGACAATTCATCAATCTAGCGCCTTCCACTCTTGTGCAGTCTGTCAAAGGTCTTTGTCCTTAGGCCTCGCAGTACTTCAGCATTTGCCCACTCAGGTTGACCATTGCTTCGTGGGTGAGCAACGGAAGCGAAACAGACCTTGCTGCCAAGGTCTTGAATATACTGCATGAAGGTGTGGCTTGTGAACTGCGTGCTGTTGTCGGTGATGACCCTATTGGGTACACCAAAACGGGACACCAGTCCTTTGAAGAACTTGACGGCTGACTGTGCTGTGACCTTCCTCACTGCTTCCACTTCTGGCCACTTTGTGAACTTGTCGATTGCAACGTACAAGTACTCAAAGCCCCTGACAGCGCGGAGGAAACGGCCCAGTATGTCGAGCCCCCAGACCGAGAAAGGCCAGGAGAGAGGAATGGTTTAAAGGGCTTGAGCTGGCTGATGAAGCTTCTTTGAATGGAACTGACACGCTTCACACCTGGTGACTAGTGTCGTCGCATCCTAGAGGGCGGTGGGCCAGAAGAAGCCTTGCCGAAATGCTTTGCCGGCAAGGGCCCTCGACCCTATGTGGGATCCACATACGCCTCCATGTATCTCCGCCAACAGCCCCAGTCCTTCCTCTCGAGGGATACACTTCAATTTCACACCGTTCAGCCTCTTTCTGTACAGGACGTCATCGACGAACTGGTACATAGTAGAGCGACGGGCTACTTTTTCCGCTTCTTCCTGCTCCTCAGGAAGTTCCCTTGTTTGGAGGAATCAGACGGTATGCTGTGCCCACACTGGAGCCTGGGGCTCAACGGCGAGGACTAAAGGCACTTCCTCCGCTATAGGAGCGGCTGTCTCCACGGCAAGAGCTTGATGCTCCGTCGGAGCTAGCCGTCCTGTGGCGGGCTCAGTGTCTCCGGCAACATCCTTGTCGGCGGCTTCGGGGAGCTCGGCGGCAAAGTACCTGCCGGGCCCTGATTTTCTCCTCATGTTCTGCTCTGTTGATGTATCAACGGATGGCTGAGTTAGCCGAAACACAAAGGTACCTGGTTCCACAGGTAGCTTGAGGGCAGCGCATTTTGACAGGTAATCGACGATGTCATTCTCCGCTCGGGGAACGTGTTCTGCCTGTATACCGTCAAAACGCTCTTCCAGCTTTCTCGCTTCATCGACATAGGCCTTCATCAACGAGCTCTGGTAATCCTTGTTGACTTGCTTGACGACAAGTTGCGAGTCGCCCCTGATGACGAGTTTCTTGATTCCGAGGTCCGCCGCGATCCTAAGACCAGCAAGCAGCCCTTCGTACTCAGCCGTATTATTTGTAGACACCTCCCTGGGGAAGTGCATCTGGATCACGTACTTGAGGTGCTCTCCGGTGGGCGCGACAAGCAGTACGCCAGCCCCGGCGCCCTGTAAGGAGAAAGCTCCATCAAAGTACATGATCCAGTCGCAACTTGCCTCCTTGTCGGGGAGAGCAGTCTCTTGGGCTTCTTCGTCAGGCGTCGCGGTCCATTCTGCAACAAACTCCGCCAGGACTCGGCTTTGAATCGTCGAGGTACTCTCAAACTTGAGGCCAAAGCTGGACAGTTCCAGTGCCCACTCTACAATTCTTCCCGTTGCGTCTGGATTGTGCAATATCCGTTGCAGAGGGAGGCGAGTGACGACAGTGATTTCGTGCGCCTGGAAGTAGTGACGCAGCTTCCTCGAGGCCATAAGAAGGCCGAAGAGCAGTTTCTCCACACTGGAGTACCTTGATCTAGCCCCCTGCAGGAGGGAACTAACAAAGTAGACCAGGTGCTGCATCATTTTCTTCTTCGGCGGCACTCCAACTGGTTGTGTCGTCTCTGCATCGGTGGCATCGGGCTCTGTCGCTGCTATTACCTCGTCACCAATTTCTCTCTGCGCCACTAGTGCGGCGCTGACCACCTGGTTCGTTGCCGCCAAGTATAGCAGCAACGGTTCCTGTGGCCTAGGCGCAACTCGTATTGGCGTGGAGGAGAGGTACCTCTTCAAATCTTGCAATGCTGCTTTGGCTTCTGGTGTCCACTCCATCGGGCCCGCCTTTTTCAAAATCTTGAAAAAGGGAAGGGCGCACTCGGCGGACTTGTAAATGAACCTGCTCATGGCGGCAACGCAACCAGCAATCCGACGCACATCCTTGACTCGCTTGGGTGCTTCAATCTGCTCTATAGCTTTGATCTTGTCCGGATTGGCCTCTATCCCGCGCTGCGACACAAATGACCCGAGAAGCTTGCCGGACGGGACGCCGAAGACGCACTTCTCAGGGTTCAGCTTGAGATTGATCTTGTGTAGGTTTGCAAATGTTTCTTGTAAATCTGGTATGAGGGTTGCCCTGTTCTTGGTTTTGATCACTATATCATCCATATAAGCTTCCATATTTCTATGGAGCTGGGGTTCAAAACCAATCTGGACCGCCCTTGCAAACGTTGAACCAGCACTCTTCAACCTGAAAGGCATCCGTATGAAACAATACGTACCACATGGGGTGATGAATGCCGTTTTCTCTTCGTCTTCTCTTGTCATGAAGATCTGGTGGTAGCCGGAGTAGGCATCGAGGAATGACAACAGATCACACCCAGCCGTGGAGTCAACAATCTGGTCGATGCGGGCAACGGGAAGGGGTCTTTGGGACAAGCCTTATTGATATCTGTGTAATCAATACACAGCCTCCACTTCCCATTTTCCTTGCGCACTACCATTGGATTGGCCAACCACGTTGGATGGAGCACTCCTCTTACCAAACCCGCTGCTTCCAGTTTCCGGATCTCCTCTGTGATGAACTCTTGTCGTTCCAAGGCTTGCTTTCTGACCTTCTGCTTGACGGGCCGTGCATGAGGACAGACAACAAGGTGGTGCTCAATCACCTCCCTGGGAACGCCGGGGATGTCGGATGCTTGCCATGCAAACACATAGACATTCCCCCGCAGGAAGGTGACGAGCGCGTCTTCCTATTTGTCGTCAAGGGCGGAGCTTATGGTAAAATCCCCTCCCGTGCCATCCTCCTTGACAGAAACCTTCTTGGTTCCTGGCGGTGTGGCCCTGGACTTCTTGTTTCTGTCGTTGGTTCTCTCTGGCACGTCCTCGATGGGAGTGCTACACTCCGAAGAGGTGCGCTTGCCGGAGTGGGTGCCTGAGGTCTCACCGGTCTTCTTCTTTTTCCTTCCCGGGGCCCCAGCGGCAGGAGCAAGCGCCTTAGCAGTGGCGGCTGCTGCAACTGCTTGTTGGTAGAGTTGGTCAGCGCAAATTAGCGCATCCTTCTTGTCTGATGGGACGGTGATGATCGTCACAGGCCCCGGCATCTTCAGGGTGTTGTAGGCATAATGTGACACCGCCATGAACTTGGCCAGCGCTGGGCGGCCAAGGATCCCGTTGTAAGGCAAGGGGATCTTGGCAACGTCGAACACAATCCTTTCTGTCCTGTAGTTCAGATCACTCCCAAAAGTCACGGGCAACGTGACCTTTCCCTTTGGTTGACTTCTTCCTGGGTTGACCCCCTGAAACGTTCCCGTCTCTTCAAGGTCTTCATCAGGAATCTGCAGTTTCTCGATCACAGCAGGCGAGATTAAGTTTAGACCGGCCCCGCCATCGACTAGCATCTTTGTCACCTTGAGGTTGTGTAATGTTGGTGAAACCAACAATGGCAAGCACCTGACTGCAGTAGTGCGATCAGGGTGATCCTCAGTGTCAAAAATGATAGGTGTGCCGGACCACTTCAGCGGCCTTTGGGCATCAAACAACGGCTCTGCCGCTGTAATCTCACGCGCCCACTATTTAAGCTGGCTGTGAGAGGTATGCAGCGAGGCGCCGCCATCGACGCACATGGCCTCTGTAGCTTTCTGAAATTCTTGGTCACCAGACTCATTGTCCTCTTCGTGATCATCTTCTTCTGGCTTTTTGTCATGGCCCCGGGCGGGCCTCTCCTGCTGTTTATCTTTGCCGCGACGGCCAGCCTGGCCGTCACGCTTCTTGCCGGACCCTTCAGCACCGTCCTGGCCTTTCTCCTTGTCCCGCCTCTCATATTCAGCCCTCTACTTCTTAGCAAGGAGCTCAACCTATCTGCAGTTCTGGAGATCATGGCCGTTGGCGCGATGGATCTTGCAGTATTTCCTGTCGGAGTTTCCTGGCTTCTCGGTAGCCGCCAAGGCCCGGCAGGCGACACATCCGGCAATTTCCTTGCCGGGGTCATCTGCCTTGGTTTTCTTCGTGGAGCCGGCATCGTCAGATCCCTCGACGGCAAGCACGGCTTTACCTTTGCGCTTCCTGTTGCGGCGCCGGCCTTTTTTTGCGGGGGCGGCAGTATACTCATCTGAGGAGTCGGTTTCCACGCCGGCATCTTCGCCGGGGTACTTCCTTCCCTCTTCAGCCCGGGCACATATGTCAGCAAGAACAAAGAGTTCTGCCACGTCTTTCACCTTGTTCATTGCCAGCTCTTCGCACATCTTGCGGTTACGCACGTTCTGATAGAACGCGCTGATGATGGCGGCAGGGTGAACATCAGGGATATTGTACTGTACCGGGCTGAAACTCTGTATATACTTGCGCAGACTCTCGCCTCCCTTCTGGGGAATGACGTGCAGGTCGCTTGCTTGGCCATGGGCTTGGTGGCCTCCAGTAAAGGCGCCCACAAACTCATGGCACAAATCCGACCAGGAGGAAATAGAGTCTACCAGCAAGTGCATCAACCATGACATGGCATTGGGTTTAAGAGACAATGGAAAGTAATTCGCAAGCACCTTATCGTCGCGGGCTCCGACAGCTTGCATCGTGATGGTGTAGATGCTGAGGAACTCAGACGGGTGGGTCTTGCCATTGTACTTCTCGCCAACGTCAGGTTTGAAGGTGCGGCGAGTGGGCCACTGGAACTGCCGCAGCTCACGGGTAAAAGCCGGATAGCCTACCTTGTAAGGTAGGCCTCCAGGGCTCTCCGGGGTCGGGTGGTTCACAGCAGGCCCTTCTGGCCTGTCTGACTGGTGGCACGCTCCGCGCCGGCACTCGATAGTGGTTCGAGCGTCTTCATGGGATCGTTCCCGAAGAACTTGGCGCTGGTCACAGTGGGTCCGTGGGTCAGACGACGCTATGGAAATGTCGTCGCCCGTGACATCGCGACGAGCCGGCGTCCTCGGTATCGGATGGGGATGAGGTGAATGCACCGTGGTTGTTGTGCCGCCGGCCTTTCCGCCACTGGTGCGTGGGACTCCATCGGAGCGTTGACCTGGGGGCTCCACCGAACTTGGTTCGTCTTTGTTAGCCACCACAACAAGGCTTCGGAGAGTGGCTCTCCATTCGTCGAGTTTCCCTGTAGTGGGAGGAAAGTCGAGGAGCAACTGCGCGCGCGCCAGGGCCTCTGCTGGCGTCGGTGGCAGCGGAACCTGCACGGATCGCGACGTGCTTCGACTTCTGACCATGTCAGAAGGAGCTCTATCATGACCCCGCGGTCGCATGCTGTTGTCACCAGTGCTTCGGCGAGCGGGCAGGTCTTCTACGTCCCGGGAGTGGCGCTCGGGGCTCTTCCCGCGGCGACGCCCGGGATCTTCGGCGTGATGAGGCCGTTCGTCGCGCACTGCCCGGGAGGAGCGCGCTGTTGGCCCCAGCGTGGGAGTCTTG
Organism: Triticum urartu; assembly: GCF_003073215.2. Lineage (NCBI taxonomy): Eukaryota > Viridiplantae > Streptophyta > Magnoliopsida > Poales > Poaceae > Triticum > Triticum urartu. The sequence continues at coordinate 221,961,197 of NC_053022.1, forward strand.
GAGGCCCTTGTGTCGCCTTCGGGTGGGGCGGCGATGACCTTGGAAGGCCCCGCTCCACCCGCGAAGGGCCTATCTCCGCCTTTGGATTTGGCGATGTGTGGCCCGTTACCAGGCGCACAAACATCGCCGTCTCCCAAACTCCGGCTACTGGGATGGCGTTGGTGTTCGCGAGCAGCGCCCCGGGTCCTTTCTGCGACCGGTCCGCTGCTCGCCCACGTCGGGACGGGCTGTCCGGCTTCCGACTGGCCAACCGCCACCGTCGTCTTCTTCTTGGGCGCCATGATGATGAAGGTGCGTCGAACTAACTGCTAAAGCCGATTCTCACAACTGCGCCCCCTACCTGGCGCGCCAAAGATGTCGGTGGGAACGACACCTATGCGATCACAAGAATCCCTACTACGGTTAGCGGGGAGCGGGGTCGTGAGAAGAGCGGATCAAACAGATAGTACACAGTTTGTTTATCCAGGTTCGGGCCACGAGGATGCGTAAAACCCTACTCCTGCTTTGGTGGATGTATATTCCCGTTCTTGAGCTAGCTCTGGGGCATTAGGAGCTCCAAAAAGCCGAATCCTTCTCCTAGTCACCTCGGGCCTCCTTTTATAGAAAAAGGGGTCGCCACAGTGGCACACAAGAGATGGAAAGGGTACAGTGATGCGAGGTTATCCCTCGCATTACATGACAAGGCGCATTTAATGCGTTTTGCTTAGGTGTCCTTGCTTTATTGGGGACGGGGGAGAAACCTGTCTCGTCCGTCGCCGCTCCTTCTTGTGTCGACACGCGCCCTGGCAGCGATGCCTGTGATGCCATGTAGGTAGGCAGGCAGCTGAGGTGGCGCAGTGGTGGGTCTTCACGAAGATCTGCATGCCGCCACGCAGGTGCCTGCCCAGCTGGTTGAGTCGGCAGTTGCATGCGTACGGTGGTGGAGGTTTAGTCTGCGTGGGTCTGAGGATGTCCTCGGCAAGGGCCTTGCCGGGGCCCCGGCAAGGGTCTTGCCGAGGCGCCTGCTGTCATCCCCGGCAAGGCGCTTGCCGGGGGTCTCGTGGTCTTCCCTAGCTGGTATCTCGCCAAAGGTCGTCGTCTTCTTAGTGCGTATCTGATCTTGAATGTCTTCACAAAGATCTGCATGCCACCACGGGGATGTCTCCCGAATCCTTGCCCCTTGGGGGCAGTGGACTCAAGGGTAATTTGCTTCGTAGGCGTGGGGCGAGTCACCGTGGCAGGGATCTTGCCGGGGTTGCCAAAGCTGTCTCCCGGCAAGGATCTTGCCGGGGGAGTCCGCTTGGTCCCTTTTGTTCTTCGTGGTCTTGGCCTTGGCGTCATCCTAGTTCCCTTGAGCTTCGGTCTTACCCTGGCTCACCTCCCTTGCCTTGCTTCGTGTGGTGGTGCCCGTGGCTCAGACTGTCCGTGCACAGTTATAGGGGTACAAAAAAGTGTACCCCTCTTTTTGTACACCGACACCAAATGCTACGAAGATCCCCGATCGACCCGACTGGGCTCCACTACTGATCAACTGGAAACGGAACAACATAACGAACACGATCTTCAACGAGCTCCTCCTTGAGCTTGGTTGCGTCACCTGCACGGTTTCATCGGCACCTACAAACTGGTTTTGGAAGTATCTGTGAGTCACGGGGACTCAGCAATCTCACACCCTCGCGATCAAGACTATTTAAGCTTATAGGAAGGGTAAAAGGTATGAGAGCGAGAGCGAGAAGAGAAGGCAAAGTGACTAGCATATATGGTGGCTAAACGTAAGCAAATGAGAGCGAGAAGAGAAGGCAAAGCACGTTCGAGAAATATATGATCAAGAAGTGATCCTAGAACAACCTACGTCAAGCATAACTCCAACACCGTGTTCACTTCCCAAATTCCGCTGAGAAGAGACCATCACGGTTACACACGCGGTTGATGTATTTTAATTAAGATCAACTTCAGGTGCTCTAGGTTGGACCAACACTTAGACAAGCACTGGCCCGGGGGTTTAAAATAAAGATGACCCTTGGGCTGGCCTAACCCAAGGAAAAAAGGCTACGTGGCGAATGGTAAAACCAAGGTTGGGCCTTGCAGGAGGAGTTTTATTCAAGGCGAACTGTCAAGGGGTTCCCATTATAACCCAACCGTGTAAGGAACGCAAATTCCGGGAACATAACACCGATATGACGGAAACTAGGGCGGCAAGAGTGGAACAAAACACCAGGCATAAGGCCGAGCCTTCCACCCTTTACCAAGTATATAGATGCATTAATTAAATAAGAGATATTGTGATATCCCAACAAAATATCCATGTTCCAAACATGGAACAAGCTCTAATCTTCACCTGCAACTAACAATGCTATAAGAGGGGTTGAGCAAAGCAGTAACATAGCCAAACAACGGTTTGCTGGGACAAGGTGGGTTAGGGGCTTGGCTCAAAAATATGGGAGGCATGATAAGCAAGTGGTAGGTAGCGCAGCATAGGCATAGCAAAAGAGCGAGCAGCTAGCAAGCAAAGATAGAAGTGATTTCGAGGGTATGGTCATCTTGCCTGAAATCCCGCAATGAAGAAGAACGAGTCCATGAAGAAGACGAACGGACATAGACGAACGGATCCTCACAAACGTGACGCTATTGGAACCAACCCGAAGAAGCCACACTGGAAAGAAACACACAACATAGTAAACAACCAACACATGAACATGGTATGATATGCGGGATGCGGTATGTGATGCATATGCATGATTTGGAAAGTAATGATTGAACCTGGCCACAATATGGAAATCCAATAGTGCCACTGGAAAGGTGAGGTGATTTTGGTCGAAATCGATATAAAGATCACCAGAATCAGATGCACGGTTTGGAAATGGCAAGCAAAACAAATATGGCACCGGTCTGCGATAAACAACAAGTAGCCATCTAAATGCATCAAGATAGATATTCTACATCACTCAAACATGGCAACAAAATACATGGCAGGGATCCACTCATGACGCTTGACAAAAAATGAACACTGAGCTACGGCTAATTCACTCATTAGTAAGCTCAAACAAGCATGGAAAAAGTGCAAATGATTACTGGTTTCAGACTTGGTGAAATAACACAAGTCTGGAATTTATCATCAGGAAGCAATCTTTAGAGCATGAAAACTACATGCTACAGGAACATAACATGGCAAAAAAAGCATGGCATGAAGCTACTCTAAGCATATAACAAAAGTCCCTTAGTGACCTTGAGCCAAAAGGGATCAGAAAATACAATTGCAAGCATGTGAACATAGCAAAAACATAAACAGATTCAGCCTTGGTGAAAAACTGGAGCATGCAAAATAGATTAACGAGTAGGCATGTATATGAGCTCGATGCACTCACTACGAGGCATTGCATGACAAACTAAGCATACGCCCATCAAGAAGACATTGCATAGACGCTAGACATGGCAAGAACAACAACATAGCATGCACGGATCAATAGCAACATACTCGGAAAAATTGCTAAACATGTTAACAATCTGCCAGGAACATTTTATAGCAAAAGTAGAGCTCCATTGACTCAAGCTAGGGTACTCCATAAATGCAAACAAAGACATGGATGGATAAAGCATAACATTATTATCAGAACATCCTTACTGATCATCCTCAAAAGAGGCATGGATCACTAGGAAACAACATGAACATATGGCATAAAAATTAATGACAGGGCAAGGACTTAGTGAAATTCTAAGTCCCTGAAATCAGCAACACTGAGTAAGCTACTTTGCAAGCTTGTGCTAGTCACCACAGAGATCACAAAAATACATGGCATACACCCCTGTAAAGATGGCATGGCATTCTACAAAACACATGTAGAGCTCAGGATCATAGCATGCACACCTTAATCATGGCAAAAATGACAAAAGGCCATTTGCTGAAACAGATCTGACATAATCATCACATAGCCCTCTTCCAACAGCATTTCGGGCATCAAGATGAGCTCAAATGAAAATGATGCAATGAGTTGAAATGATGTACTCTTCGAGACGAACATTTTCATATGCTACGCGAATCGAAGCCACGTTGACGAAGTTATGATGCGATGAATGTGGGCACATGAAACTTCCAGGGAAAAGACTTAGTCGTTTTAATACCTCTCGGATGTAGGGTTTCCGAGGTCAACGGCGATGCAGGCGGCTTCTCCGGCGATGTGGCGGCGGAGCGACGCCAGAGGGTGGCCGGGGAGCTCGGGGCCGGGCGGATCCGGCCATGCCTCACCAGATCCGGCCGGATCCCGGTGAGGGGCGGCACGGGGACGCGGGGCAGGGCGGCCGGCGAGCGAACGACGAGGGGGCGCGGAGCCGCGCCGGCGAGGCGGCGGACGCTGGCGGGCGGCGGAGCAGGGCGCTAGGCGGCGGCGCGCTTGGCAGCGGTGGTCGGTGCGGTGACCTGCGGCGGCGCCGTCGTGGTAGGTGGGCTCGGGCGGCGCGCGAGGGAGACGCGGGGCGCACGGCTCGGGCCGGGGAGGGCCTCCCGCGGGCCGCGGCGGGCGCGGAGGAGAGAGAAAGTGGCGGTGGTGACGTGTCGACACGCGGTTGCCTGAGGGCGGCGGCGCGGTTTCGTTCGTCCGGGACGGACATGTTCGGCGGGCGAGAGGGGAGGAGGATTAGGGTTTGCACCGCGAAATCGGGGAAGGAGGACTAATTTATAGGTAGAGGGAGCTAGGAGAGTCCAAAAGAGGTGCGGTTTTCGGCCACACGATCGTGATCGAACGACCGAGATGATGGAGGGGCTCTAGGTGGGTTTTGGGCCACTTTGGAGAGGTGTTGGGCGCAACACACACGAGGCCTTTTCAGTCCCTCGGTTAACCGTTGGAGTATCAAACGAAGTCCAAATGGCACGAAACTAGGCAGGCGGTCTACCAGTAGTAAACCAAGGCCGCATGACAAGTCTCGGTCCAATCCGAAAACGTTTAACACCCGCACACGAAAAGAGGTAGAAAGGGACACCGGATGACATAGGAGTGCCGGATTGCAAAACGGACAACGGGGAAAATGATCGGATGCATGAGACGGACACATATGCAAATGAAATGCACATGATGACATGATATGCAATGCATGGCATGCAAGCAATGACATGGCAAAACAGCGAAAAACTGGAGGACACCTGGCACATCGGTCTCGGGGCGTTACAACACTCCACCACTACGAGAGGATCTCGTCCCGAGATCTAGAATGGCACCGGAGGGAAAACGGAAGTGAAAGTGAAGAGGTAAAACTAAGTTGCTTCTTTGACAAACGAGTGAAACCAAAGAACCTTGAAAAGGTTGAGCAAATTGAAAGAAAGAAAGCAATGGAGAAGAATAAAGTTAAAAGCACTCCGTTAAGAAAGGGGAAAAATAAAGAACCGATTTGGGTAGCACTTCGGTTGAAAAGAGATGAAAGACTTGATAAAATGAAAGAACTTGAGCAGCGGACACAACACTCCGGTTAAATGGATAAACCAAGAAAAGAACACAATCCTAACAAAACAAGAAGATGGGTTGAAGAGAGCAACACAACAATGCCTCCGGAACAAAAGAAATAATGGAATGGAATGAACGAAGGCAAACAAGATCTTGAGAGAGCGCACTTACAACAAATGCTAGAATGGAGTTGTCGGAAAACTAGCAACGAAAAGAATAAGCTTGATATGGTCTTATGGAATATATCTCAAATATATGAGGTGACAACCTGTCACTCACGGGAAAAAGAATTGGATTGATAAGAATAAGGAGACGAGAAACTTATCTCACCGGAAGGATAAATGAAGAACTTGGATCATTTATAAGCACCATAATTAGCAACAATCCTTAGGGAAGGCTTTAGGTGAAATGTAACCCAAGATAACTCCAATGACGAGATTGATGGATTTAAAATACCTCATTCTTAACAACATGCGAATCATGACACATGAGCTTATATTATGAAGAATGACATAATACCACCTGAAATGATACGGTAGAAAGAATTGCACTTCGGAATGCGAGATGAAGAAATGCTTGAGCTCCTTACAAAAGAATCTCAATGAACACTTGGAGAAGGGATTATTTCCTTGATGAACCATCGTGTAGAACATCCATGAAGAATTCCGGTAACAAAAGGATGATAAGGACAGAAGGAAAAAGAAGTTGAGAACACAAGGTGAAGCCTTGAAATGATTTAGATGGATCTCCATGATGAAAAAAAATGAGAGAGCTTGGAACTCCAGGAAAAGAAAGATGAACAAATGAGATCAAGAATTTTGATGAACCTCCGGAATAAGGAATTAATCACCTGGATGAACAAGAATAAGAATTACATTATGCGTATCCTTCACAAATTTAAATTGATGACAAGCAATGGATTTGACATACTACTTATTCTTGTAGAAAGGATTAAGATAGATATTGCGCAAACTTGGAAAGGTCTTCGACGGTTCACCGGAAGGATTGAAACAATGAATAAATTGATGTGATAACCAAGGAAGAGAATTCTTGAACGAACCACCGTAAGAATTGAAAAACGAACAAAATAAAGGAATGAATCACTGGTAAGAATTAGCAAATGAACGAAGATGTTTGAGAGACTTTAGATCCATTAGAACGAGGAGATTACGAGCTGATTAGAGAATCCTTGATTTAAACACCGGTATGATTTAGAGTATGAGAGCTAAAAGCTGGAATGAATAAACCTGAATTTATGGACTACGGATAATCCAACTAAGAAGGCTCTTGAATTGCTCCAGATAGGTGAAAAGAATTCTGACAATCGAAAACAAATATAAGAGGATGGGCTCGAACTGGAGTGACGAATCTCTGAGAGAACGGATAAGATATGGAGGTAAACTCTTCTTCGGTCTTCAAGTGTAGGGAGTGACGATGAGAAACACCATCAAGAATTGTTGAGGCACTCCGGAATGAAAATTAGAAAGGTTGAACCAAGGATGAAAAGAAAAGAAAGATCTTGGATAAAAGCATTTGACTGATGGAAAATTCATATTAGCGTCAAACTTCAAAAGAATTTAGGATAGCTCCGGGAAAATTAGAAGAGTCAGGTAAGATCCTGGGAAAAGACCTGTGGGTTAGGGCCCACTCAAAAGAAACACCGTAGAACGATTTAAAAGAGAGAATGCACCGGTTGAGTTAAATGGCTTGAATGAGATAACAACCTTGAAATAGGTTGAACTGATCTTGAATGAAAAGACGAGCCTTCTGAGATATCTTGAGCACTCCGGGACAATAGAATAGTGAGAGGTGAACGATTAAGAATTGCACCGGCATGAGAAAGCCATGAAATGAGGAAAATGGTAAACAAACACCAAAAGCTTGAATTGAATGCACCGGAGGAGAAAAAGGAACGAAGAATGATGAACTTGAAGATCCGTTAGAATCTTCATGAGAAATCATCGGATAAGACATTGATTGAAAAGAAAGAAGAGAGTACACATCAATAGGCTGGATACTTGATTTAAGACAACGGATTCCTTGAAGAAAAAAAAAGGGGGGGGGGGGGGGGGAAAAACAAAGACAATTTGGAGACGGATGAAACAAACACCATTGACGAAGACTGAGATTGGCTCTTGCAAGTGTTGAAATGATCGGATCCACTTGAAGAGAAAACACGCCGGTTGAAAAGGATTGACATGACAGACTCGATGATCGAGAAGGATTAGTATTCACATAGAAATATGAGAACACCACTTAGGAAAGGTATGGAATCAACATTTGACTTCAAAGCAACTCGAATACCACAACTGAAAACAAAACAAAGGATTGGCTTGCAGAATAAGCCAGAACAAACATATGATAGAGATTTCGTCCGAACTTTTCGTGGTGGGGCCTACACGGGCTCGATCGTATAGCACCATCATGTACAAGGCAGTGCACATGACATACGAAGAGTCCCTGAGTCGGCATAGCCAAGGACTCTTTAAGACACAACGAGACCACTGTAAAACCAATCGTGGATAGGCGGACCACTAGACGTCGAACCCCAATTTCATATCATACATCTGTCGGAAAGATATCCTAAGAGCTACTTGATTTCCCACTTATAAACTCCCGAAATTTTCCGGCTATGCAATCAGGTGTTGGGGATACAGGGGAAGCATTATATCTCACCCAAAACTAGCAAATCCTACATCCAGCTGTATCCATCCTTCAACACATAACCAAGAAACCTTCGGAAATCATTTACCTCAACCTTCAAAAAGCATCCTTTATACGAGTTATGGCAATACTCCCGAACTCCCGCCCCAGTACTGGGTGGCGTCGAGGTTATCTCACCAACAACTGCATAAAAGAGATTTTCGATGTCGGCGAACTCAGGTATTCCAGAACTGCAACGATAAAATTTTGACGACAACACCTCAGAGCTCAACTCCCCGGGACACTGCCACAACCCCTAAATGACAGGAGGCACCAAGAACAATGTTCTCGTCACAAAACCATCGGAATGATTCCAAGATACCCGCGTGATCCTAAATTTTTTTAGTGAAATTTGAGAAGAGAAGAGTCAAAACTCTACGTCAGGATGCCTCACCAGAGCGACGAAGCGACTGAGGAGTAAAAAGAATTCCTAACTCTCCGATATATATAATCCTAAATGACTCAAAACATTTTTCTAGACTCAACAACGCCAGCGATTCGATCAAGCAGGGGGCTCCTAAGGTCGGGGAAGGCTCTGATTACCAACTTTTAACACCCTCGATGCGGCTATATCTCCCACGTGTTGAAGCACGACTTAGAGGCATAACCGCATTGAAAGCAATGTCGCAAGTGAGGTAATCTTCACACAACCCATGTAATACATAAGGGAAAGAGATACATAGTTGGCTTACAATCGCCACTTCACACAATTACATGAATAAACCAATACATCATCCAGATAAACTCAAGGTCCGACTACGGAACCAAAATAAAAGAAGACTACCCCAAATGCTACATAGATCCCCGATTGACCCGACTGGGCTCCACTACTGATCAACTAGAAATGGAACAACATAACAAACACGATCTTCAATGAGCTCCTCCTTGAGCTTGGTTGCGTCACCTGCACGGTTTCATCGGCACCTGCAAACTGGTTTTGGAAGTATCTGTGAGTCACGGGGACTCAGCAATCTCACACCCTCGCGATCAAGACTGTTTAAGCTTATAGGAAGGGTAAAAGGTATGCGGTGGAACTGCAACAAGCGACTAGCATATATGGTGGCTAAACATACGCAAATGAGAGCGAGAAGAGAAGGCAAAGCATGTTCGAGAAATATATGATCAAGAAGTGATCCTAGAATAACCTACGTCAAGCATAACTCCAACACCGTGTTCACTTCCTGAACTCCACCGAGAAGAGACCATCACAGTTACACACGCGGTTGATGTATTTTAATTAAGATCAACTTCAGGTTTTCTACAATCGGACATTAACAAATTCCCATCTTCCCATAACCGCGGGCACGGCTTCCAAAAGTTCAAATCCCTGCAGGGGTGTCGCAACTTAGCCCATCACAAACTCTCACGGTCAACGAAGGATATTCCTTCTCCCAAGACAATCCGATCAGGCTCGGCATCCCGGTTACAAGACAACCTCGACAATGGTAAAACAAGTCCAGCAAGACCACCCGATGCGCCGACATCCCGATTGGAGCTGCACATATCTCGTTCTCAAGGCACACCGGATAAGCTAAGAGTACGGGAGCCAATGTAACCCAAGTTTCCAAGGGACGGCCCCGCACGGTGCTCTGGGTTGGACCAACACTTAGACAAGCACTGGCCCGGGGTTTAAAATAAAGATGACCCTTGGGCTGGCCTAACCCAAGGGAAAAAAGGCTAGGTGGCGAATGGTAAAACCAAGGTTGGGCCTTGCTGGAGGAGTTTTATTCAAGGCGAACTGTTAAGGGGTTCCCATTATAACCCAACCGTGTAAGGAACGCAAAATCCGGGAACATAACACCGATATTACGGAAAGTAGGGCGGCAAGAGTGGAACAAAACACCAGGCATAAGGCCGAGCCTTCCACCCTTTACCAAGTATATATATGCATTAATTAAATAAGAGATATTGTGATATCCCAACAAAATATCCATATTCCAAACATGGAACAAGCTCCAATCTTCACCTGCAACTAACAATGCTATAAGAGGGGTTGAGCAAAGCGGTAACATAGCCAAACAACGATTTGCTAGGACAAGGTGGGTTAGGGGCTTGGCTCAACAATATGGGACGCATGATAAGCAAGTGGTAGGTATCGCAGCATAGGCATAGCGAAAGAGTGAGCAACTAGCAAGAAAAGATAGAAGTGATTTCGAGGGTATGGTCATCTTGCCTGAAATCCCGCAAGGAAGAAGAACGAGTCCATGAAGAAGACAAACGGACATAGATGAACGGATCCTCACAAACGAGATGTTATCAGAACCAACCCGAAGAAGCAACACCGGAAAGAAACACACAACATAGTAAACAACCAACACATGAACATGGTATAATATGCGGGATGCGGTATGTGATGCATATGCATGATTTGGAAAGGAATGATTGAACCTGGCCACAACTTGGAAATCCAAGAGTTCCACTGGAAAGGTGACATGATTTCGGTCGAAATCGATATAAACATCACCGGAATCGGATGCACGGTTTGGAAATGGCAAGCAAAACAAATATGGCACTGGTCTACGATAAACAACAAGTAGCCATGTAAATGCATCAAGATAAATATGCTACATCACTCAAACATGGCAACAAAATACATGGCAGGGATCCACTCATGATGCTTGACAAAATATGAAAACTGAGCTACGGCTAATTCACTCATTAGTAAGCTCAAACAAGCATGGTAAAAGTGCAAAATATGAAACAGATATGACATAATCATCACATAGCCCTCTTCCAACAGCATTTCGGGCATCAAGATGAGCTCAAATGAAAATGATGCAATGAGTTGAAATGATGTACTCTTCGAGACGAACATTTTCATATGCTACACGCGCGAATCGAAGCCACGGTGACGAAGTTATGATGCGATGAATGTGGGCACATGAAACTTCCAGGGAAAAGACCTAGTCGTTTTAATACCTCTCGGATGTAGGGTTTCCGAGGTCAACGGCGATGCAGGCGGCTTCTCCGGCGATGTGGCGGCGGAGCGGCGCCAGAGGGTCCATGCCTCACCAGATCCGGCCGGATCCCGGTGAGGGGCGGCACGGGGACGCGGGGCATGGCGGCCGGCGAGCGAACGACGAGGGGGCGCGGAGCCGCGCCGGCGAGGCGCCGGACGCTGGCGGGCGGCGGAGCAGGGCGCTAGGCGGCGGCGCGCTTGGCGGCGGTGGTCGGTGCGGTGACCTGCGGCGGCGCCGTCGTGGTAGGTGGGCTCGGGCGGCGCGCGAGGAAGACGCGGGGCACGCGGCTCGGGACAGGGAGAGCCTCCCGTGGGCCGCGGCGGGCGCGGAGGAGAGAGAAAGTGGCGGTGGTGACGTGTCAACGCGCGGTTGGCTGAGGGCGGCGGCGCGGTTTCATTTGTCCGGGACGGACATGTCCGGCGGGCGAGAGGGGAGGAGGATTAGGGTTTGCACCGCGAAATCGGTGAAGGAGGACTAATTTATAGGTAGAGGGAGCTAGGAGAGTCCAAAAGAGGTGCTGTTTTCGGCCACACGATCGTGATCGAACGACTGAGATGATGGAGGGGCTCTAGGTGGGTTTTGGGCCACTTTGGAGAGGTGTTGGGCTGCAATACACACGAGGCCTTTTCGGTCCCTCGGTTAACCGTTGGAGTATCAAACGAAGTCCAAATGGCACGAAACTAGGCAGGCGGTCTACCAGTAGTAAACCAAGGCCGCATGACAAGTCTCGGTCCAATCCGAAAACGTTTAACACCCGCACACGAAAAGAGGTAGAAAGGGACACCGGATGACATAGGAGTGCCGGATTGCAAAACGGACAACGGGGAAAATGCTCGGATGCATGAGACGAACACGTATGCAAATGAAATGCACATGATGACATGATATGCAATGCATGACACGCAAGCAATGACATGGCAACAACAGCAAAAAACTGGAGGACACCTGGCACATCGGTCTCGGGGCGTTACAAGCAAGGAGCCAGCGGCCAAGTCTACAGGGACCGGACATCCGGCCCCAGCCCGGACATTCGTCCGACCTCAAGCTCGGATATCCGAACACCACCCAACCAGAGAGTAGCAAGGCCAGCGCCTCCAGCCCGGACACCCGGCCCCTCATGAAAGCCCGGACATCCGGCCCGACGCCCGGACATCCGTCCTCCCCTTTCTACGCAAAGTGAAGGGTCGAGGCCCGTGTACCCCTTCGCCCCCCTAGACTATATATATACTCTTCTCCTACCTACGTTTTAGGGTTAGCATTGGTTTAGCTCATTTTAGAGATAGAGTATTGCTCATCCACATGGGATCTACTCCACGAGAGAGACTGTGGCCCCTCTTCGGAGAAGATCCCTTTGGATTCAAGACCTCCTTGTGAAGAAGAACATCAAGACCTCCTCACAGAGAAGACCAGCTACCTTTGTATCATCCTTAGTTGTCCGTGGATCGTGTGATTTCTTATGTACTCGAGGATCTAGCACATGTGTGACTATTTCTTGTTGGTTTAGTGTTTCTCTTGTGTTCCCCCTGTGTGTCCCTCGTTTCCCTCCTCGTGTTCTTCGTGTTCATCACGGGATCCGCTCCTTTCATGAAAGATCGGTCGATTAGGGTTCTACCCTACATCATCATGGTATCTAGAGCCATGTTGATCACGATTTCGGAGCCTCCCCGTTGTGTTTCTAGCCTAGTTTTTGTTGATTTTGTCCCTAATTCAAAATTTCCCCACAAAAATAGCCCCAATTTTTTTTGTGATTTATTGGCGTGATGAAGTTTTGTTGGATTTGATCCGCGGATTTCGTGTGTTGCAGGTAGATCCAGCTTTCCATCCACTTTTCCCCAATTTCCATCCAAAAATTCCTCAGAATTTTGCCTGGATTTGACCTCTCCACGCGAAGATCTTTGAATTCATCCACAGATCCAGAGCCCGGACATCCGGCCCGACAAGCCCGGACATCCGGCGCCCCGGACATCCGGCCATCATGCCCGGGCATCCGGCCCCTGGCAGCACCACTTCCTCTCCACCGCCCGTTTTCCGTCCATATTTCGCCAAATTTTGTTCCGGTGCCCACATATACTTCCGCATACCACCACCACTTCCGCATACCAACACCATCGCTTACCACTTCCAACTCTAACAATTTTGGTCCCATTTTGCTTTGAGAATTTGAGTTGCGGTTCCGTGTCCTACTTGTGTTTCGGCTATTTAGGTATGGTTCGACATCAACATCACCGCTGCTCGTCTTCACCACAGACACGTCACCAACAACGGCCACCTCGACTACATCTCGGTATTCGTCACACTCATTCGATCACCGTCATCCGTTCTTGCTAAAGGACAAGGAACCAAAGAAACGGTAACCTCACCTTGGTATTGGACATATCATTCTTGCCATTACATTGATAGCCATCATAGCCTTACGCCTTTGCGTCTCTTACCTATCAAGGCTAGCTATTGAGTATTGCTGGCAACGAGACATGTGCACATTAGTGATCATACTTCCCATAGCATACATACATCATTGTTGCATATCTTGGTATCATCTCTTATGTCACAAGGTTGTCATCGCATACACAATTGCTATCTTGGTTCATGAAGCATTGCATGAGAAAAGAGCTCAAACAACAAAGAGCCAAACAAGCTTTGAAGCAAAAGGGAAAGATAAGAAAAGAGCTTTTAAGCAAGCACCATAGCATCATACAACACTAAGATTGTCATACTAGATCATCTTGGATCATATCATAGAAACACCTTGCATAGAGCATACTTGGGATAGAAGTCGTTGCATTTTTGCTTTGTAGGTGGTGCACAAATCTTTGTATCTGCCTATTGTGCAATCGTTCTAGCATCTCTCTAGTGTTTTGCAACAAGAGCATTTTTGTGGATTCCACATTTTGGCTCATCCTTGGTTGCACGACCCCACTTATCTTTTTGCGTGTGTGTTTCCGTGTACCTTATCTTGCTTGGTCTACTTGTTGCATTGCAATCTTGCAAATCTTTTCCAACATTATTGAATCTCACTAACAATTGCATCAAATTTTGTGCCACCATCCTAACCAAGATCCACCATAAGCTTTTACTTGTGTAGGTGTGAGAAACCGACAAGAATTGGTACCAATTGTGCTATTTTCTTGTCCACATTGGAGTGATCATTGATTCACTTTCAACTTCGGTCAAGGTACATTTGGTATACGTTCTTCTCTTTCTACCACTCACATTTTTCTCTTGGAATGATGGATAGGCCAAGTACTTCAACCAACCCACTCTTCATTGAGCACGACGACGACATGAACTCCTACGTCACCAAGATCCACCTCTTTGGTGCACAACGTGCTTTTCATCAAGAGCAACAAGCAATGAGTGAACGCATCGACAACCTCACCGCCGACTTGCGACTCTCCGAGCAACATACAAGGGACTACTTCGACAACAAGCCTGACGATAACAAGCAAGAGAACAATGCGAGAATGGACGAGATTCGTGCTTTGTTGCTCAATCGCTCTTCTTCCACTTCGTCCTCATCAAGAAGGAGCCGTTCAAGTCGACACTCTGACTTCACCCTCTCTGGCTCAAGCACACCGACATCGAACACTCTTCGACGTGCCGCACACAACGATATTCACTCAAACCTCAATCCTCTACACGACACCAACTCTCAAGGGCACATACAACGTCAAACCCAAGAGGATTTTGCGCTAGCACGAGAAAGGCAACGACAACGCCAACATGAAGTGGAAGAGCAAGCACGTCTACACCAAGAAGCACAAGATGCCAAGGCACAACGCCAAGAACAAAAACTCCGTGAATCTCAAGCACTTGAGGAGCAACGTGCCCTTCAAGATTCAAGTCACACCGTAGCCACACGCAACCGCCATCGGCGTGAACAAGAGGAAGCACTTCGCGAAGAGGTTCAAGAAAGAAGATTTCAAGATCGTGTGCATTTTCAAGTTCCTCCTCGAGCTCGACAAGCTCCCCAACAAGCTCGCCAAGAACATCAAGTTCATCAAGAGCATGAAGACAATGGAAGTCCTCCACAACAAGATAAACATGAGGTTGACAACCCTCCTCACCAAGACCAACACGAGTTTGACAATCATCAACAACATGGACGTCATCATCCCCGACCCCAACACAATATAGAGCACTGCTACGGCAAGCTAAAGTTCACCATGCCCAAGTTCAATGGAAGCAACGATCCCGAAGAGTATCTTTCATGGGCATTGAAGGTCGACAAAATCTTCCGTTTGCACAACTATGAAGAAGAGAAGAAGATCGCAATGGCATCCCTTGAGTTCCAAGACTATATCCTCATTTGGTCAGAACAAGTAATCGAGCGCCATGAGGAAAGAGGTGAACCAGCAATCACTACCTGGGCACAAATGAAGAATGTCATGAGAGCACGCTTCATGCCTACCACTACAACCGCGACCTCTTCAAGAAACTCCAACTACTCAAGCAAGGAACTAAGAGAGTTGAAGAGTACTACAAGGAGATGGAGATTGCCATGATAAGAGCCAATGTCACGGAAGATGATGAGCAAACTATGGCACGTTTCTTGAATGGACTCAACCACCCTATCAAGAAGATCGCCGACTTCCAACAATACTTAAACCACATCGAGCTCGTGCATCAAGCTACAAAAGCGGAATGTCACGTGCAAGACGATTTCAAGTATGCCAAGTTCTCATCCAAGTCCTACGGCTTCTCCAAAAACCAAGCTTCAATGACTCCTACACCGTCTACCCAGCCTTCTACAAGCAACATCGACAAGTAGCTTTCACATGTCATTCTTGTGCCAAAATGAGATGGTAGCTTTCACATGTGCTCCGATTGTAGACCTATCAATGCTATCACCGTTCGTTATAGGTATCCCATTCCACACCTTGACAATATGCTTGATGAACTTAGTGGTGCTACTATATTTTCAAAAATTGATCTTAAGAGTGGTTACTATAAAATCCGCATACAAGAGGATGATGAATGGAAAACCGCTTTCAAAACCAAGTTTGGGTTGTATGAGTGGTTAGTCATGCCTACGGGTCTCTCGGAAGCACCGGGTACTTTTATGCGTCTTATGAATCATGTTTTTCGCCCTTACATTGGTGTGTTTGTTGTGGTCTACTTCGACGATATCCTTGTTTATGGAAAATCTCTTAAAGATCAAGTCACCCATGTTCATACTATTTTGCAAACTCTTTGAAACGAGCATCACTTTGCTAACATGGAAAAGTGCATTTTCGGCACGGATAAGCTCATTTTCTTTGGTTTTCCTATTTCTTCTAAGGGTGTTCATGTTGATGAGTCCAAGATCAATGCTATTAAGACTTGGCCCAACCAACCAACTTGCAACGAGTGCGTAGCTTTCTTAGCCTTGCGGGTTTCTATCATCGCTTTGTGAATGATTTTAGCACCATCGCTTCTCCTTTGCATGCTTTGAGCAAGAAGAATGCGCCTTTTGTTTGGGGATCATCCCAAAATGCCGATTTCAATGAGCTTAAGAATTTTCTTACTCGTGCTCACGTGCTTGCATTACCCAAGTTTGACAAACCCTTTGAGATTCATTGTGATGCTAGCGGTAATGGCATATGAGGTGTGTTAACGCAAGAGAAGAGCCCCATAGCTTACGTGAGAAACATTCCAGAGCGCAACTCAATTACCCCATCTATGACAAAGAGCTATATGCTTTAGTCCGTGTTTTGCATGAATGGGAACACTATCTTCGCCCTTATGAATTTATCATTCATACCGATCATGAAACGCTCAAGTACCTTAAGGGCCAAACCAAGTTGAACAAGCGTCATGCTAAATGGAGTGAATATATTGAGTCTTTTCCTTATATCATCAAGTACATCAAAGGTGAGGAAAACGTTGTGGCGGACGCCATTTCCCACATATGCCTGCTTGTTACTCAACTTGAGTTGAATGTAATGGGCTTTGAGAACATAAAAGACTTGTATGAGCATGATACCACTTTTGCTACTACTTATAAAAAATGTTTGACGCATACATCCTGGGAACGCTAGTACATCAAGATGGATATCTTATAAGAGCTAACAAGATTTGCATCCCCGAGTCTTCTCTCTGTTTGTTGCTTTTGCAAGAATCTCATGGAGGAGGCTTAATGGGACAATTTTGATGCGACAAGACTTTCGCTACGCTCTCCAAGAACTACTATTGGCCCAAGATGTTTGGTGACGTCAACCGCTTCACCAACCGATGCTCTACATGTCGCAAAGCTAAGTCTAAAGCTCAGTCCCATGGCCTTTACATGCCTCTACCAATTCCATACCAACCGATGCTCTACATGTCGCAAAGCTAAGTCTAAAGCTCAGTCTTTTGAGATGAAGATTCAAGTCCCGCTCTTGTTGTCTCCAAGGTCTTGACTCTCCAACATCACCAAGAAGAAGACCAACGATGCCACATATTTCATACCAAGGCCGGCATCAATGGACGATCCGTCAAGGTCATCATCGATGGAGGAAGTTGTCATAACCTCGCAAGTGAAGAACTTTGCTCCAACCTCCAATTGCCCAAGACGAAGCACCCATATCCATACAAACTTCAATGGCTTAGCGACTCCGGCACTACACAAGTCGAGCATCGAGTACAAGTCTCCTTCAAAATTGGCGCCTACAATGACACCTTAGAGTGCGATGTCGTTCCAATGACCGTTTGCCACCTTCTCCTTGGATGCCCATGGCAATTCGATAGAGGTGTCATCCACAATTTCCGAACGAACCACTACATTTTCAAGATGAAAGGAGTATGCACTTCGCGCCATGCCTCCAAGCCAAGTGATTGCCAGCAAGCAAGCCACCCATCGTGGAGAGAATAGTGAGAGAGCGAGCCACCAAAAAGAGAGTGAGCGCCACAATACCAAATTGAGTACCTCCATGCTACCTCTTGAGCACTGCGTTGGTTTTCCCCGAAGAGGAAGGGATGATGCAGCAAGATAGTGTAAGTATTTCCCTTAGTTTTTGAGAACCAAGGTAACAATCCAGTAGGAGGCTACACGTGAGTCCCTCGTACCTGCACAAAAAAAAAAATCCTCGCAACCAACGCGAATAGGGGTTGTCAATCCCTACACGGCCACTTACGAGAGTGAGATCTGATAGATATGATAAGATAATATTTTTGGTATTTTTGTGATAAAGATGCAAAGTAAAATAAAGGCAAAGTAGAAAAGCAAAGGAAATAACTAAGTAGTAGGAGATCAATATGATAAAGATAGACCCGGGGGCCATAGGTTTCACTAGTGGCTTCTCTCGAGAGCATAAGTATTCTACGGTGGGTGAACAAATTACTGTTGAGCAATTGACAGAGAGCATAGTTATGAGAATATCTAGGTATGATCATGTATATAGGCATCACGTCTGAGACAAGTAGACCGACTCCTGCTTGCATCTACTACTATTACTCCACTCATCGACCGCTATCCAGCATGCATCTAGAATATTAAGTTAATGAAAACAGAGTAACGCCTTAAGCAAGATGACATGAGGTAGAGGGATAGACTCATGCAATATGATGAAAACCCCATCTTGTTATCCTCGATGGCAATAATACAATACGTGCCTTGCTGCCCCTACTATCACTGGGAAAGGACACCGCAAGATTGAACCCAAAGCTAAGCACTTTTCCCATTGCAAGAAAGATCAATCTAGTAGGCCAAACCAAACTGATAATTCGAAGAGACATGCAAAGATAGCCAATCATACATAAAAGAATTCAGAGAAGATTCAAATATTATTCATAGATAGACTTGATCATAAACCCACAATTCATCGGTCTCAACAAACACACCGCAAAAAGAAGATTACATCAAATAGTTCTCCACAAGAGAGGGGGACAACATTGTATTGACTATGTTCAGGATAATTAAGTTCATCTTATGAACTCCCACTCAGATAGACATCCCTCTAGTCATCTAAGTGATTACATGATCTGAGTCAACTAGGCCGTGTCCGATCATCACGTGAGACGGACTAGTCAACATCGGTGAACATCTTCATGTTGATCGTATCTACCATACGACTCATGCTCGACCTTTCGGTCTCTTGTGTTCCGAGGGCCATGTCTGTACATGCTAGGCTCGTCAAGTCAACCTAAGTGTTTCGCGTGTGTAAATCTGTCTTACACCCGTTGTATGTGAACGTAAGAATCTATCACACCCGATCATCACGTGGTGCTTCGAAACGACGAACTTTCGCAACGGTGCACAGTTAGGGGGAACACCTTCTTGAAATTTTAGTGAGGGATCATCTTATTTACTACCGTCGTTCTAAGTAAACAAGATGCATAAACAATGATAAACATCACATGCAATCAAATAATAGTGACATGATATGGCCAATATCATATAGCTCCTTTGATCTCCATCTTGGGGCTCCATGATCATCTTGTCACCGGCATGACACCATGATCTCCATCATCATGATCTCCATCATCGTGTCTTCATGAAGTTGTCTCGCCAACTATTACTTCTACTTCTACAGCTAACGGTTAGCAATAAAGTAAAGTAATTACATGACGTTTATGTTGACACGCAGGTCATAAATAAATTAAGACAACTCCTATGGCTCCTGCCGGTTGTCATACTCATCGACATGCAAGTCGTGATTCCTATTACAAGAACATGATCAATCTCATACATCACATATATCATTCATCACATCCTTTGGCCATATCACATCACATAGCATACCCTGCAAAAACAAGTTAGACGTCCTCTAATTGTTGTTTGCATGTTTTACGTGGCTGCTATGGGTTTCTAGCAAGAACGTTTCTTACCTACGCAAAAACCACAACGTGATATGCCAATTGCTATTTACCCTTCATAAGGACCCTTTTCATCGAATCCGATCCGACTAAAGTGGGAGAGACAGACACCCGCTAGCCACCTTATGCAACTAGTGCATGTCAGTCGGTGGAACCAGTCTCACGTAAGAGTACGTGTAAGGTCGGTCCGGGCCGCTTCATCCCACGATGCCGCCGAATCAAGATAAGACTAGTAACGGCAAGCATATTGAACAAAATCAACGCCCACAACTACTTTGTGTTCTACTCGTGCATAGAAACTACGCATAAACCTAGCTCATGATGCCACTGTTGGGGAACGTAGCATAATTCAAAATTTTCCTACGTGTCACCAAGATCAATCTATGGAGTCATCTAGCAACGAGGGAGGAGTGGATCTACATACCCTTGTAGATCGCGCGCGGAAGCGTTCAAGAGAACGGGGTTGATGGAGTCGTACTCGTCGTGATCCAAATCACCGATGATCCTAGCGCCGAACGGACGGCACCTCCGCGTTCAACACACGTACGGAGCAGCGACGTCTCCTCCTTCTTGATCCAGCAAGGGGGAAGGAGAGGTTGATGGAGATCCAGCAGCACGACGGCGTGGTGGTGGAAGTAGCGGGATTCCAACAGGGCTTCGCCAAGCGCTGCGGGAGGAGGGAGATGTGTCACGGGAGGGAGAGGGAGGCGCCAAGGCTCAGGTGTGGCTGCCCTCCCTTCCCCCCACTATATATAGGTCCAAGGGAGAGGGGGGGGCGCAGCCTTGGCCCTTCCTCCAAGGAAGGGTGCGGCCAAGGGTGGGGAGGAGTCCATCCTCCCCAAGGCACCTCGGAGGTGCCTTCCCCTTTTAGGACTCTTCCTTTCCTTATCTCTTGGCGCATGGGCCTCTTGGGGCTGGTGCCCTTGGCCCATATAGGCCAAGGCGCACACCCCTACAGCCCATGTGGCCCCCTGGGGCAGGTGGCCCCACCCGGTGGACCCCCGGGACCCTTCCGGTGGTCCCGGTACAATACCGGTCAACCCGAAACTTGTCCCGATGGCCGAAATAGCACTTCCCATATATAATTCTTTACCTCTGAACCATTCCGGAACTCCTCGTGATGTTCGGGATCTCATCCGGGACTCCGAACAACTTTCGGGTTACCGCATACTAATATCTCTATAACCCTAGCGTCACCGAACCTTAAGTGTGTAGACCCTACGGGTTCGGGAGACATGCAGACATGACCGAGATGACTCTCCGGTCAATAACCAACAGCGGGATCTGGATACCCATGTTGGCTCCCACATGTTCCACGATGATCTCATCGGATGAACCACGATGTCAAGGACTTAATCAATCCCGTATACAATTCCCTTTGTCTATCGGTACGATACTTGCCCGAGATTCGATCGTCGGTATCCCGATACCTTGTTCAATCTCGTTACCGGCAAGTCTCTTTACTCGTTCCGTAACACATCATCCCGTGATCAACTCCTTGATCACATTGTGCACATTATGATGATGTCCTACCGAGTGGGCCCAGAGATACCTCTCTGTTTACACGGAGTGACAAATCCCAGTCTCGATTCGTGCCAACCCAACAGACACTTTCGGAGATACCCGTAGTGCACCTTTATAGCCACCCAGTTACGTTGTGACGTTTGGCACACCCAAAGCACCTCACGGTATCCGGGAGTTGCACAATCTCATGGTCTAAGGAAATGATACTTGACATTAGAAAAGCTTTAGCATACGAACTACACGATCTTGTGCTAGGCTTAGGATTGGGTCTTGTCCATCACATCATTCTCCTAATGATGTGATCCCGTTATCAATGACATCCAATGTCCATGGTCAGGAAACCGTAACCATCTATTGATCAACGAGCTAGTCAACTAGAGGCTTACTAGGGACATGGTGTTGTCTATGTATCCACACATGTATCTGAGTTTCCTATCAATACAATTCTAGCATGGATAATAAACGATTATCATGAACAAGGAAATATAATAATAACTAATTTATTATTGCCTCTAGGGCATATTTCCAACAGTCTCTTGCCACAAATACGATGTCAACTACATGATCATGCTAAGCAATATGACAATGATGGAGTGTGTCATAATAAACGGAACGGTGGAAAGTTGCATGGCAATATATCTCAGAATGGCTATGGAAATGCCATAATAGGTAGGTATGGTGGCTGTTTTGAGGAAGGTATATGGTGGGTGTATGATACCGGCAAAAGGTGCGCGGTATTAGAGAGGCTAGCAAAGGTGGAAGGGTGAGAGTGCGTATAATCCATGGACTCAACATTAGTCATAAAGAACTCATATACTTATTGCAAAAATCTACAAGTTATTAAAGCAAAGTATTACGCGCATGCTCCTAGGGGGATAGATTGGTAGGAAAAGACCATCGCTCGTCCCCGACCGCCACTCATAAGGAAAGCAATCAAAAAATAAATCATGCTCCGACTTCATCACATAACGGTTCACCATACGTGCATGCTACGGGAATCACAAACTTCAACACAAGTATTTCTCAAATTCACAACTACTCAACTAGCACAACTTTAATATCACTATCTTTATATCTCAAAACAATTATCAAGTATCAAACTTATCATAGTATTCAACACACTCATAAGAAAGTTTTATTATTAATCTTGTATAACAAGCATATTAGGATTCTAAGCAAATTACCATGCTATTAAGACTCTCAAAATAATATAAGTGAAGCATGAGAGATCAATAGTTTCTATAAAACAAGTCCACCACCGTGCTCTAAAATATATAAGTGAAGTACTAGAGCAAAATTATATAACTCAAAAGATATAAGCGAAGCACATAGAGTATTCTTATAAATTCTAAATCATGTATGGATCTCTCAAAACGTGTGTACATCAAGGATGATTGTGGTAAACAAAAAATCAAATACTCAAATAATACAAGACGCTCCAAGCAAAACACATATCATGTGGCGAATAAAAATATAGCTCCAAGTAAAGTTACCGATAGAAGTAGACGAAAGAGGGGATGCCTTCCGGGGCATCCCCAAGCTTTGGATTTTAGGTGTCCTTAGATTATCTTGGGGGTGCCATGGGCATCCCCAAGATTAGGCTCTTGCCACTCCTTGTTCCATAATCCATCAAATCTTTACCCAAAACTTGAAAACTTCACAACACAAAACTTAAAGTAGAAAATCTCGTGAGCTCCGTTAGCGAAAGAAAATAAAAGACCACTTCAAGGTACTATAATGAACTCATTCTTTATTTATATTGGTGTTATACCTACTGTATTCCAACTTCTCTATGGTTTATAAACTATTTTACTAGCCATAGATTCATCAAAATAAGCAAACAACACACGAAAAACAGAATCTGTCAAAAACAGAACATTCTGTATTAATCTGTAGCTAGCGCAAGATCTGGAACCCCAAAAATTCTAAAATAAATTGCTGGACGTGAGGAATTATCTATTAATCATATTAAAAAAGAATTAACTAAATATCACTTTCCAAATAAAAATGGCAGTAGTTCTCGTGAGCGCTAAAGTTTCTGTTTTTTTACAGCAAGTTCAAAAAGACTTTCCCCAAGTCTTCCCAACGGTTCTACTTGGCACAAACACTAATTAAACACAAAAAACACAACCGAAAAAGAGGATACATAAATTATTTATTACTAACAGGAGCAAATATCAAGGAATAAAAATAAAATTGGGTTGCCTCCCAACAAGCGCTATCGTTTAACGCCCCTAGCTAGGCATAACAAGCAAGAATAGATCTAGGTATTGCCATCTTTGGTAGGCAATCCATAAGTGGCTCTCATAATAGATTCATAAGGTAATTTAATTTTCTTTCTAGGAAAGTGTTCCATGCCTTTCCTTAATGGAAATTGGAATCTAATATTTCCTTCCTTCATATCAATACTTGCACCAATCGTTCTAAGGAAAGGTCTACCAAGAATAATAGGACATAAAGGATTGCAATCTATGTCAAGAACAATAAAATCTACGGGCACATAATTCCTATTTGCAACAATAAGAACATCATTAATTCTTCCCATAGGTTTCTTAATAGTGGAATCTGCAAGGTGCAAGTTTAGAGAGAAATCATCAAAATCACAGAAACCTAACAAAGCACACAAAGTCTTTGGAATCATGGAAACACTAGCACCCAAATCACATAAAGCATAGCATTCATGATCTTTAATTTTAATTTTAATAGTTGGTTCCCACTCATCATAAAGTTTTCTAGGGATAGAAACTTCCAATTCAAGTTTTTCTTCATAAGATTGCATCAAGGCATCAACGATATGTTTAGTAAACGCTTTATTTTGACTATAAGCGTGAGGAGAATTTAGCACGGATTGCAACAAGGAAATACAATCAACCAAAGAGCAATTTTCATAGTTAAATTCCTTGAAATCCATAATAGTGGGTTTAGCAACATCTAGGGTTTTAATTTCTTCAATCCCACTTTTATCAAATTTAGCATCAAGATCAACAAATTCCGAATTCTTGGAATGCCTCCTAGGTAAAGGTGGATCATATTTAGTCCCATCATTATCAAGATTCGTATTGCAAAACAAAGATTTAATAGGGGACACATCAATAACTTTTAGATCTTCATCATTATTTTCATAGGAACTAGAAGAACACGCTCTTATGAAGGCATCTTTCTTAGCACGCATCCTAGCGGTTCTTTCTTTGCACTCATCAATGGAAATTCTCATGGCTTTGAGAGACTCATTGATATCATGCTTAGGTGGAATAGATCTAAGTTTCAAATAATCAACATCAAGAGAAATTCTATCAACGTTCCTAGCCAAATCATCAATCTTAAGCAATTTTTCTTCAATCATAGCATAAAAATTCTTTTGCGAAGTAATAAATTCCTTAATATTAGATTCAAAATCAGAGGGCATCTTATTATAATTTCCATAGGAATTGTTGTAGGAATTACCATAATTATTAGAGGGATTACTAGGATAAGGTCTAGAGTTGAAATTACCTCTATATGCGTTGTTACCAAAATTGTTCCTACCAACAAAATTCACATCCATAGATTCATTATTATTCTCAATCAAAGTAGACAAGGGCATATCATTGGGATCAGAAGAAACACTCTTATTAGCAAATAATTTCATAAGTTCATCCATCTTTCCACTCAAAACATTAATTTCTTCTATCACATGCACCTTTTTATTAGTAGATCTTTAAATATGCCATTGAGAATAATTAACCATAATATTATCTAGGAGTTTAGTAGCTTCTCCTAAAGTGATTTCCGTAAAAGTGCCTCCCGCGGCCGAATCTAAAATATTTCTAGAAGAAAAATTCAATCTGGCATAAAAATTCTGAACAATCCACAAATTTAAACCATGAGTAGGGCAATTACGTATCATTAATTTCATTCTCTCCCAAGCTTGTGCAACATGTTCATGATCAAGTTGCTTAAAATTCATAATATCGTTTCTAAGAGAGATGATCTTAGCGGGAGGAAAATACTTAGAGATAAAAGCATCTTTGCACTTGTTCCATGAATCAATAATATTTTTAGGTAGAGACGAAAACCAAGCTTTAGCACGGTCTCTAAGCGAAAAAGGAAATAGCTTCAATTTAACAATATCATTATCCACATCTTTCTTCTTTTGCATGTTACACAAATCAACGAAGCTATTTAGATGGGTAGCGGCATCTTCACTAGGAAGGCCGGAAAACGGATCTTTCATGATCAGATTCAGCAAAGCAGTATTAATTTCACATGATTCAGCATCGGTAAGAGGAGCAATCGGAGTGCTAATAAAATCATTATTGTTGGTATTGGTGAAGTCACACAATTTAGTATTATCTTGAGCCATCGTGACAAGCAAACAAAAAGCAAGAGGGCAAAAAGAGGCAAATAGAGAAAGAGAGGGAGGATAGAGAGAGAGAGGGCGAATAAAACGGCAGGGGTGAAGTGGGGGAGAGGAAAACGAGAGGCAAATGACAAATAATGTAATGTGGGAGATAAGGGTATGTGATGGGTACTTGGTATGTTGACTTTTGCATAGGCCTCCCCAGCAACGGCGCCAGAAATCCTTCTTGCTACCTCTTGAGCACTGCGTTGGTTTTCCCCGAAGAGGAAGGGATGATGCAGCAAAGTAGCGTAAGTATTTCCCTCAGTTTTTGAGAACCAAGGTATCAATCTATAGGAGGCTACGCGCGAGTCCCTTGTACCTACACAAAACAAATAAATCCTCGCAACCAACACAAATAGGGGTTGTCAATCCCTATAAGGCCACTTACGAGAGTGAGATCTGATAGATACGATAAGATACGATTTTTGGTATTTTTATGATAAAGATGCAAAGGAAAATAAAGGCAAAGTAAATAGCAAAGAAAATAACTAAGTAGTAGGAGATCAATATGATAAAGATAGACCCGAGGGCCATAGGTTTCACTAGTGGCTTCTCTCGAGAGCATAAGTATTCTACGGTGGGTGAACAAATTACTGTTGAGCAATTGACAGAATTGAGCATAGTTATGAGAATATCTAGGTATGATCATGTATATTGGCATCACGTCCGAGACAAGTAGACCGACTCCTGCCTGCATCTACTACTATTACTCCACTCATCGACCGCTATCCAGCATGCATCTAGAGTATTAAGTTAAAAACAGAGTAACACCTTAAGCAAGATGACATGATGTAGAGGGATAGACTCATGCAATATGAAGAAAACCCCATCTTGTTATCCTCGATGGCAACAATACAATATGTGCCTTGCTGCCCTTACTGTCACCGGGAAAGGACACCGCAAGATTGAACCCAAAGCTAAGCACTTCTCCTATTGCAAGAAAGATCAATCTAGTAGGCCAAACCAAACTGATAATTCGAAGAGACTTGCAAAGATAACCAATCATACATAAAAGAATTCAGAGAAGATTCAAATATTATTCATAGATAGACTTGATCATAAACCCACAATTCATCGGTCTCAACAAACACACCGCAAAAAGAAGATTACATCGAATAGATCTCCACAAGAGGGGGGGAGAACATTGTATTGAGATCCAAAAAGAGAGAAGAAGCCATCTAGCTACTAACTATGGACCCGTAGGTGTGAGGTAAACTACTCACACTTCATCGGAGGGGCTATGGTGTTGATGTAGAAGCCCTCCGTGATCGATGCCCCCTCCGGTGGAGCTCCGGAACAGGCCCCAAGATGGGATCTCGTGGATACAGAAAGTTAC